>NC_057345.1:202375173-202679956 GCF_016509475.1 Prionailurus bengalensis
TCAGGAGTTTCTAGTTGAGGGCTCCAGAACTGGGTTACTGGTGTAAATGTCCTGGCTTAGTACATACACTGTTGTATGTGTAGGGAAAGCACAATGTCTCTCCTCGTGTCCAAAGACGGTGTCACAGGACCAACACATAGACTGTGTTTGTATTACTTCCCCAGTAGAAGTGATGGAATTTTCACTGAGCCTTCTATACCTTTACGCCTACTCTTCCTGTTGGTCAAAGAATGTATCTGTGAGATGGCTTATTGGGGTTGGGGAGTCATTTGTGGTCACAGAACGGAAAGGGAACGTGGTTCCAATTAGAGTTCAAATTCTTGAGCGTGGCTTGTTAGCTACCTTTGTTAACAAGATGACATAAGCAGTTATGTACAAGCTGGTTGTTCTAGGAAAATGGCGGAAGTGAAAATGTGTTGGGAGGGATCAGTAGACAGAGGACCAAGTCATAGACTAGAGTCTGCTCTGCAGCCCATTGCGATCTGCTCCTGAGACCCACCGTTTCTTAGCTGTGTAGGCTTGACTGTATTGCTTCTCTTTTCTGCCCTCAGTTTCCTCATCTACCAAAAAGGGGGCCAGACAACTTTAGACCAGTGGTTCTTATACTTTAGCATGTGTTAGAGACACATGGAGGGCTGGTTAAAACCCAGACGACTGGGTTCTACTCTCTGAGTTTCTGATGTAGTAAATCTGGGTAGGGTCCCAAGATTCTGCATTTCCAAACCTTCCCACATGCTGCTGCTCCTGCTGGTGTAGGCACTACACTTTGAGAACCACCGGATTAGGTATGATTTCAAACCTTTCATTTCTAAAGTGCTATTAATCATTCTTTCCTTCACAGAGTTTATATTCAGACACCTGGGTGGCTCAGTCAGTTACGTGTCCGACTCCTGATGGCAGCTCAGGTCATGATCTCACGGTCTGTGAGTTCGAGCCCCAAGTAGGGCTCTGCGTTGATGACATGGAACCTGCTTGGGTTCTCTCTCTCTCCCTCTCTTTCTTCCCTTCCCCCACTTGTACACACACACTCTCTCAAAATAAATAAGTAAATAAACAAATAAATAAATAAATAAATAGTTTATAATTTGATTAGCATTTTTCCTGTGAGGAGATTGATGACTTCTTTTCTCAATTTCTTTTAGAAGTTTTTTCTTTTTTTTTTTTTAACATTTATTTATGTTTTGAGAGACAAAAAGAGACAGAGCACTGGTGGGGGGCAGGGCGGGGGAGAGAGAGAGTCACAGATCCCGAAACAGGCACCAGGCTCCCAGCTATCAGCACAGAGCTCAACACGGGGCTCACACCCACAAACCTCGAGATCGTGACCTGAGCCGAAGTCGGACACTTGACCGACTGAGCCACTCAGGTGCCCCAAGTCTAATTGAAATATTCAACTATTTATTTGGCACCTTCTGTGTCCACACGACCGGGAGTCAGAGAAAGGATGGCTACCACACTCTTCCCATCAATGCTTCCCTAATCTCCGCATTGTGCAAGAGCCTTGATTCCTGTAAGGTGCTTGGTGCAACATTATCTACTATTTGCGAGCCTAGGGACAGAGAAAGTCTGGAAAATCGAGATCAGGAGGTAGTGGTAGGTCTACCACCAGTAGAGAATGATGACGCAGGGAGAGGCCTGTTTATATATATATACCCCAGAATGGAGGGCTCGTGTCAAAGAGGACTGCCTGGAGACGAGTGTGCCCCAGGGGGGTCACCATTGCCTCCTCCATGTCCCCAGCTCCAAGCTTTTGTTGCGTAATCTCGTCTCACAGAGTCATGGTGGGTGCCAGGCCAGAGGGCAAAGGCAAATGTGGCTCTGGCCCCCTGCAGTAGAGCCCCTGATGTGGACAGTGTTGACATCAGTAGGCACGTAAAGGCAAAGCTTAACTGGCACGATGTAGACTTGGGAGGTGTTTATGTTCCCCAAAGGCTTTTTGGATTTGGGGACTTGAGAGATGTTTTTAACTCAACCAACAACAGATTTGTATTTAGAATATATAAAGAACTATAAGAAAATGATCAACAATCCACGTTTTAAGTTGGGCAAATAACACAAATGAGCAGGGGTGCCTGCCCTGCTCGTTCCGTGGAGGATGCCGCTCTTGATTTTGCGGTCACGAGTTCGAGGCCCACAATGGGGACAGAGTTTACTTAAAAAAAAAAAATCAAAACTCTTCCTTAAAAAAGAATAAAACGGGGGGCGCCTGGGTGGTGCAGTCGGTTAAGCGTCCGACTTCAGCCAGGTCATGATCTCACGGTCCGTGAGTTCGAGCCCCGCGTCAGGCTCTGGGCTGATGGCTCAGAGCCTGGAGCCTGTTTCCGATTCTGTGTCTCCCTCTCTCTCTGCCCCTCCCCCGTTCATGCTCTGTCTCTCTCTGTCCCCAAAATAAGTAAACGTTGAAAAAAAAATTAAAAAAAAAATAAAAGAATAAAACGAATGAGCATTTTGCGAAAGAGGTAATATAATTGAAATAGGGTGCAACCTCATTAGCCATCAGAGAAATGCAAATTAATACCAAAAGATTGTATTTTACATCCTCTGGATGGGCAGAGATGGAACCGGCAATACCAAATGTTGGTGAGAACACAGAGCTCAGGAAGTTCTCATGCCGCCGGTGGACTTGAAGTTGGTCAGATCCACCAGGGACCTTGGCTTTACATTAGCAACTGAAGGGGAACCTGAAGAGCATTTGTTTCCCCTTTCGTCTGCCTCCACCTCCGTACTTAACGGGATCCCTGGTACCGATGCGGGAAGAGGCGTCAGCAAAATCAGCCACAGCGTCACGGTTCACAATGATCCAAGCCTCGAAACAACCAGAAACCCACCCAAAAGAGAAGGGCTGCAAAAATTACAGGGTTTTCTTATAATGTAATTCCCTACATGAATGAAGAGATAAACGTTCATACGCATTTCAGTGCGGATGAACCCCGAAAGCGTACCACCGGGCCAGCAAACAAGTCATAGCCTAAATGCAGTATGACACCCGTTGTGCGAAGTTCAAAAGCAGGCGAAGCTAAACAACGTACTGTTTAGAGATATATTCGTGTGTGGTAAAATTACAAAGGGAAGGAAAGAACATGATGAGGACAAAATCCGGCACAGAGGTTGCTTTGAGATTGAGAGGGGTAGATAGAGTAGGGCAGGAACACATCCGGGGTTCAAAGTGGCGGTGGGGGGGGGGTCTGTTTCGTAAGGTGAACGGGACATACAGGTGTTTTTCGTATGATTATTTTAACTCTATGTGCACATTATTTGTGCTCTTTTCACGTACATTATCCTTTACAACATATGAAAAACTGGTTGGAATCGTGTTTTACAGCAGGGCTTTTTGATGGCTGGAATTCACCGGGTTCACGGGGGATTGCGCCGTGAGCGGGAGTTTCCATCGGGGGACCCCCGAATCCCAGTATGTGTAACACCTCTTCTCTGGATCCATTCAGTCTTTCAAAGGATTCTCCAGCCTCTTGCGTGAGAAGTGCATGGCAGGCTTGCAGCGGCTTGCAGCAGTCCCAGGGTCCGGGGGTAAAGGGACTGGAGGGGTGGGCGCCTGCAGGTATATGCAGAATTCAACTCAGACTCTGCACCTCTGCCTCGCCCTCTTTGGAGAGGAAGTTGCCTTGCTGTGTGGGGCGGAGGAGGGGAGCTGGGGTTTGCTTGCTTCTCACAGGCTTCTGAGCAGTTTGTTGTTTTCAGTTCCAGGCTTCGCCCTTACCTTCCACAGGACCTGGTCCCCCAATTTCAGAGCCTTTCTAATTTCTTGGGAACCACATGGATTTGTCTCTCATTGCACCCCGCCCGCCACAGCCCACCCTATGCCCTTACTGCTGAGTTAGATTTTCCCCCGCTGTTGGTTTTCCATTTACCAGCGTGCTCTTGATGCCTTTGACCCGTGTGTTGGCTTCTTCCATTCCTTTGCTCCTTGATACTCGTTTTAGTGAGGTTTTGAGGATAAGCGCATGTATTTAGTCTGCTGCATTTAACCAGAATGACCGCTATCAACAACGTCTCCACGTTGGCTGATCTTCCCCATTTTACAGTGAAAGAAACTGAGAACAAAGAGGGGGCCTGCACGTCGCTTGCTGAGCAAAGACTCCATCTGGGGTGTGAATGACTCCGGGGTGGATACTTTGCCTCCTACACTGCCTCTCTCTCCCAGCAGGAAGGCTCCAGGGTCTCATAACCCTTCTGGCTTGAGCGGCATCCCCTCGTCTAACCCACAGCCCTCCTGCTGCAGGCTCCCAGGACCACTGTCCGCTGGGTGTAATGAACAACCCGCCACAGGACCCCGAGCGCCTCGGTGGCTCCCCGCGCAGGGCTGTGCTCTCAGCCAGGTGTGTGAATAGCAGCAAAGCCTCCCTTGGGTGCAAGCGGAGTGACCTTGCTTCTCAATGTTAATGGCTTCACACAGGCAGGGAGAGTTTCCTTTGGAAGCAGCAGATATTCATGGGGGCCATAGGCCCGCTTCATACTGAGAAGCACTTGGAATGAAACTTTATCCCGCGGTGGGGGAGAGAAAGAGGCCAGCAAGCAATGGGAAAGTTGCTTCAATTTTCTTTTTTTTCTTTTTCTTTGACAACCACAAGTTTCCTGCGCTCCCTTGGAACCTCATTTCTGTTTTGACTAAGTGGAAAGTCTCCAAGGAACGCGGGCCGATGGGGGAGCTTTGTCTCAAAAGCACCCTCTGTGGCCTTCCATCAATTTCCCCTCTCCCCTCCTCCGCTTGTCCCACTTGTACCTCCTTCTTCTGCACTATCTGACCCCTGTCTTCACCCCTTCCATCAGCTGTCCCCGGCAGAAGCCCCAGCACCTGGCAGGCTGGGGCACCACCAGAGGCCAGGCCCCGGGGGATCGGTGGGGAGGCTCGGGAACAGGGGGGGTGGGGAGGCAGGCCTAGCCATGGGCTGGCAGGCAAGGGGCAAGCTGGAAGGGCCTGAGCCCTCAAGTCCCAGGATGGGCACTTTCCCGTAGCACTTCCCAGCCTCCTGTCCCCTCCCGGTGCTCCATCAGCATTCCGGCAGATTTAGGACAAACTCCGGCCTTTTTAGAGTCTGCAGGTCTGCTAAACCTTTGACCAGGAGAGACAGGAGGGAAAGTTGTCACGGGAAACTACAACTAAGAGCAGAACTTAACTTTTCCTCTAAAATGAAAACCACTTGCCCCGAATGCGGTTCTCAGCAACCCTCCCGACCACAGGCCTTTGGTCACAGCCTCCTGCCCATCCTCCATGGTCAGAGGTGTTCTTTCACCCTTCCCTGTTGCCATGCTTTCCAGCCACCTTCGCCAGCCCCAGGGACACCACCAGCACCCCCATCTGCAACATTCTCCTCTTTGGTTTTAGAATCCCTCTTTCAGAGTATGCTAGGAGACACGGCAGCGGACGTGCAGAAATGGACTCGACATTCCCTCAGGGCAAGGACCTTGTTTATTTTTAACTTTTAGCAAAGAGCCTAGGGTTAAGAGAATAAAGTGTGTTGGCAAAATATGAACTGTTACTATTATTATTATATTTATTGAGAGGCTACATGCAGCAGGAGATTTTCGGAGTACTTTACATGCATCTTCTCATTTGCCCCAGCAGTCTAATGATGAGGTTTATTATTTTCTCTTAGAATCAGAAGCCCGGAGAAGCACACACACACACACACACACACACACACACACACATTAAGTGATTCCATGTGCAAAAAAATTCCCTGTTTGCTAAAAGTTTAGCAAATATTTATGCAGCCCCTGTGTATCAGGCACTATACCAGTTACTGGGGATCCAACACACAATCCAATTTGGTCCCTGCCCGCCAGGGGCTTATGGCGGAGAGCGGCAGATACACCCAAGTACAGCTACCTCCAGTACAAAGCAGTCTGGGCGGAACAGGTGCAGGGGAGCACGGAAAAGGCCAATGGACCTCTTTGTCCTGGAAGTCTGGGAAGGACATATTAGACTTTTTGTGTGCTGAAGGGGACAAAGGTTATTCCAGGTAGACAGAAGGACATGAGCGAAGCTGGGAGGTAGGAACAGACAGGATGGCATTTATGTCTTTGACCCTCGTGGGCTCACCATCTCCTCACTGGTAATGGCGGTGTATTCACCTGACGCTAATAGTTACTTCAGATGATCACTGCGTTGTAGGGCCTCCATACCACGTCTTTGCAGAATGAATGGAAGCGTGAATAAATAAATGGTACCAGAATACTTAGAAGGAGTATACAAAGCTGTAAGAATGGGGTCTCCTTGGTGACCAGATTATCTCCATGAGCTTGTATATATAAACTGCCTAGAAGAAAAATATTAAAAGTTGGTGGTTAAAAAGGAGCTTGGGGGCACCTGGGTGGCTCAGTCAGTTAAGCGTCCGACTTCGGCTCAGGTCATGATCTCATGGTCCGCGAGTTCAAGCCCCACGTCGGGATCTGTGCTGACAGCTCAGAGCCTGAGGCCTGTTTCCGATTCTGTGTCTCCCTCTCTCTCTGACCCTCCCCCATTCATGCTCTGTCTCTCTCTGTCTCAAAAATAAATAAACGTTAAAAAAAAAAAAAAAGGAGCTTGGATTGAAAGAAATAGCCGGCTGGGGTGCCTGGGTGGCGCAGTCGGTTAAGCGTCTGACTTCAGCCAGGTCACGATCTCGCGGTCTGTGAGTTCGAGCCCCGCGTCGGGCTCTGGGCTGATGGCTCAGAGCCTGGAGCCTGTTTCCGATTCTGTGTCTCCCTCTCTCTCTGACCCTCCCCCGTTCATGCTCTGTCTCTCTCTGTCCCAAAAATAAATAAACGTTGAAAAAAAAAATTAAAAAAAAAAAAAAAAGAAAGAAATAGCTGGAGGGGATGTGTTGCTGTAGGTAGGTTTGGGGCACCTTTGCAGGGACCCTTTCAAGGCTCCACGTCTTTGGGTCAGACCGTTAAATCAAAGATAGCAAGACCCTACAGAAGGGTACTGAGCAGAAGAGAGAACCCTGAGTAACAGAAGGGACAGTAAGAGTGTGCCAGCTACAGGGAAGACAAGTTGCTGGTAAAGGGGAGGGTGTCACCTGCTGTGACAGCTGGAGACCAAGGTTGCTCCAGGAGTGTCCCCCTCTCAGGGATGTTGGCCTGGAGTTCTATTGTTTTTCAGGGTGAAGTGGGTAGAAGGAATTTGAAAGAAGGGAAGTGAGAAGAATCTATGGACCCCAAATGGCCAGGGAGTTGACAATCATTAGCTTTGGACTAAAGACAACAGCTGAAGAAAGTGAGGAAATGATAACAGCTTTCTTGACTGGCCAGGCATGAACCCTGAAAGGTTTAGAATGTGGGGATTAGGTGGAGAGGATTACGATACAGAGTGATTTCTGAAGAGATTCATCTGTTATGCTGGAACATTCTGTGTGCCTGGGGCTGTGAATTGGGCACAGTCTGCACCCCTGTAAATCTCTTTGTCTTGCAGTAAAGTTATTTGTGGCATTCACCATGACTGTGGGGACTTGAGTGGGAGCCAAGAGCAGTTAGAGATCATGTACCCAGCACTGAGTCCACAGGAAGGACTCCCCTGAGTTTTCAGGCAGTCAGAGTAGCCTCAAAGGCTGACGACAGGAGCCTTGTGATTCATCCGACAGCTAGTTCCAAAGGCCTCTTGAGACACCCCGTGCTTGCCACCAACCCAACATCATGCTCAACCACGTGACTTCCCTCCTCCTTTCCGTATAGGAGGCGAGCAGGATGAGGTCTTTGGCGGGTATAGCTCTTGCTGGTGACACAGATCCCCATGACATGTGGACTGATGTGCTGTATTTGAGCATCAACTTTCCATCTGAGCCTTCACGAGCACCCCCAAATTGGGTAAGACCACAGGGCAGCTGTCTCTGCTGTTCCACCTGAGCTTGGCCCCTGTGGGCTTCAGTCAATTCTAAGAAACTGTATTTCAACCTATACTTCTTGGGGGTGACGCGTTCTCCTTGGTGTTTACCAACCACTGTTGGTGAGAGGTTTTAAAACAATCTGAAATGCTAATGCACATTAGTATAATAATTTTTCCTTTCTGTTTCTTCCAATTATCATTTATTTTATTTATTTTCTTAAAGATATTTTTTTTAAGTTTATTTATTTTGAGAGAGAGATGGAGAGAGTGAGCGGGGGGGGGGGGGCTCACAGAGAGAGGGAGAGAGAGAGAATCTCAAGCAGGCTCCGTGCTGTCAGCACAGAAACCGACACGGGGCTCCAATCCACGAACCGTGAGATCATGACCTGAGCCAAAATCAGGAGTCGGACACTCAACTGACTGAGCCATCCAGGGACCCCTGTTTTCTTTTTTCTAATTCTTATATTTCAATATTTAATATTTTCCTCGGTGAAATTCTGTAACATCACAATTTTCTCTTTTCTCATTTTGCTACTATATTAATTTCCTATTGCTGCTGTAACAAATTATCACAAATCTGATGGCTTAAAATGACACAGATTTGTTCCGTCACTGTTCTGGGGGTCAGAAGTCCTGAAATCAAGGTGTCAGCAGGGCCGTGTTTCTTTTGGAAGCTCGGAGGAAGAATTTGCTTCTCTGCTTTTTCTAGCTTTTAATGGCTTTGCCTCAGGGCGCCCTCCTCCATCTTGAAAGCCAACCGCCCAGTGTCTCCCAATCTTTTTATCTCTGTCCCTCCACTTCCATTATCACGTCTCTTTATGACTCTGACCATCCTGTCTCTCTCTTAAAAGACCCTGGTGATTACATCAGGCTCACCTGAATAATCCAAGATGATCTCGAGCTGAAATATGTAACGTAATCACACTTTACAAAGTCCCTTTTGTCATGTAAAACAACATAGTCCCAAGTCCTGGGCTTAGGATGTAGACATCTTCACAGGGCACTACAACCATTACAATCGTCAACTTAATTGCGTTGCGATTACTGGCAAGTAATTATTGGCAACAAATGATCTTCTGCAAGATTAACCACCCAGTGCTAAGGAGCAAGTGCCGGTGGATTCTAATTCACCTTCCATCGGAGTCCCTGATGCCTGATAAAAAACACAAGCAAAGAAGCGTTAGCGATGCACATGCCGATTTTTCCACCGCTCCAGCCTATTGTTGGACCACAGCAGGTAGCAAGTGTTTATTGAAAAAATACAAGAAACATCAGTCCAAGGTGAATTAAATTTTGACTCTTTTGTAGGGTAAAGAATTTGATATTTCCTCCGCTTGAGAATGAATGGTCCTAGATGGAGTCATTGTTACCGCTAATGACAGTTAGAAAAAGAACGCCACCTAAAACTTATTATTAGTAAATGCCGAAGGATGTCGGAGCTCCCCCCGCCCGTGCTCTGCCGGTGGGTCACATCATCTCGCTTAATCCTCACTGCGATACTAGGTCATGAGCTAGGTGCACTCACGATTCCTATTTTGTAGGTAAAAAGACTGGAGGACAAAGAAGTTCGCAGTTGTCTCTCTGGGGCTGTTAACCTGTGGGCTATACTGAGTCCTTGTGCAGTTGGCCAGTTTGGGCCTCCGCTTGTTCCTTTCTACACGTTAGCTGCAACAGGTGTATCTGGCTCCAGCCCTTTTGGCCCTGTTGATAAACAGTCCGGGAGCCTCATATATCACCCACCCCCAGAGTTTCCCTTAGCCTTGGGGTCAGGGGTGAGAGAGGACCATCACCTCGTCAGAACGGGCAGCTCCCCTTGGGCAGCTAGATTCGAGACAGCTGCCAAAGGGATTTTGCTTTATGTATCTTTTGGATTGTTCTTCTGCAAGGAGCGGCTATACCCAAGGCTTTTAGAAGCTCCAAGAGGGAGTGAATGAGTGGAATTTGCCAGGGGATAGGAATAGGGGCAGGCAGTAAAGCGTTTCTTAACATACACATTCCTATTTGTTTATGCATACTTAGGAATATGTTCCATGCAGTGTTGTTTATCTGCAATACAAATTTAGCCCTGAATGCTCTATTTTATCTGGCAACATGGGGAGTGGGGAGAGGAAGAGAAGTTGGAAGGAAATCCCTATTTATAGGTGGGGGGGGGGGATTTTTGATGCATTAACAGCAGTATTTCATTCAATCCCCCTTGTCATGTTATGTTTCCAGAGGACTGATGTCTCCACAAGGAAACCTCTCGCCACAGCGTCTACCTGGCTCCGATAGCTGGGATCAGGCAGCCGCTTCAGGGCATTAATCCACTCCATGAAACCGGAGCCTGCTTTTGCTGGTTATAAACCTCCCCTCCCCTCCATCCGCCTCCCTTCCCCAAACACGCAGGACACAAACACACAAAGGCCTTGGCTGGAGGTGGAGAGGTTAAGGGGGAGAAGGGGGGGGGGAGGATTAGAGTTTTATCAAAATAGCATCTGCAGAGATCTTTCCAAGATAGACATCACTCCTGAGCATGTCTATGGCCTGGGGCCAGGCCTAGGGCGGATGGGAAAACACCAGCTGGCCAGGGAAGGAGTGGTCCCTTGAGGGCAGAGGCTTCGCCAGGTGCATGGGGGGTGGGGGGGGGGAGGACTCTCCTCTTCCCTCCCTTCCTAGGGCCTCCTGCCCCACCCAACTTTTTTTTCCTGGACTTTTTTTTTTTTTTTTTGCCTTTTTGGCCAAACTGTTACTTCCCCCACCCCCCCCCTGCATCAGGCAACAAGAGCTCCTTTAGCCAGAATATTAACACTGCTGGGACTCTCACATATCACAAGGGGTTCGCCCATGTCTGAGAGAGGCAGAAGCCCCTTCTGGGGGAGGCGAGCCTGCAGGTCTGAAGCCAGACCCTGCTGCTTTGGGGAGCTATACCCCCCTGGAAGCCATCTTATCCTGTTCTCTGCCTTCACCCCAGGCTTGTTCTAATGGATTCAAACAGAAGAATAAAAAGTGAATATTTTATTCCTCAAGATCACAAGTTCTTCTGGCTTCAAATCCTGACAGCAAAGTGTTTAAAGTTCACCCACATCTTTTGGCTGCTTTGAGAGTTCTCCACCCCTCTTACCCTCCTTCTCTGGTCCTTGTTTTCACTAATTTTTTTTTTTTTTCAATGTCCTTTCTGCTTCTCTACTTATTAGTAAGGGAAGAAAAAAAATCAGAGTAGCACATTTAAGGATAGCCTGTCTTGAGACTTTCTAAGAAAGAAGTTTTAAGCACAACATCAAGGGAAGAAATTCACAAGGATGACATTGATAGATGGGATTCTATAACTTGTATGTTTCCCAGTTCCATAAAAAAACACACACAGGAAATATTTGTTACATATATCTTTTATAGAAAGAGCTCTTAACAAATCAGTAACAAAGGGAAACATATATAACTAATGAATGTAAACAGCCAAAAAAATATACAGAAAAAAGTTCAGCTTGAATCCTAACAGAAGCAAATCGTTTTTTATAAATTGAAATAATAACGAAATGCTACTTGTCTGTGTCTAAAAGAGTGACAGAAATATTTTTAAAAAAGGTAATACCAAGTGTTGGCAGAATGCAGAGAAACCGGGACTTTCAAGCACTGTAAATTGCAATGTTGAAAGTATGGTATTTTGAAAGGGAAACAAGGCAACACACATCAAGAAACAAAAATGTCATGAGACAATAATGAGTCCTTATTCTACTTATAGTAATATTTTTAAGCAAGTCACTAATGTTTTATGCTGAGATTTATCTGTGAAGATGTTAATGACAACACTGCTTGCTTGGTAAGAGAAAACTTGAAACTTGGACATTTCTAACAATTGTTTTAATGAATTATGGCACGTGATTCAAAGGACTATGCAGACATTTCAACTCATGCTGTGGAACAGTAGTTTTTAAGCAATTCTCCGTGGAGTCCTCTGAGCGGGGGCTTTGGGTCTCCCATTTTTGATCAGTACTGTTCTGTTTTATAAACCGGGCTTCCACGTGCGATTGAATTTGAACCAAAGATTCATAGTTAAAAATAGTTTAAAAACCACTCTTGGAGAAGAGCATTTAGGGAGTTACCAGATATGTTCTGCTTGCCCTTCAGATCCACTCTCTTACTTTAGACAAGGTATGTTTGGACAAGCACAGCTTCTATTTGAATTGTAGACTTTTTAAAAATAATTAAGAATTATGTGTGTACTGTAACCGATTCTAGGTATATTTTTGCTACATGGGTTTCTTCATTTGTTGTTCTTCATCAAAATTTGTATTCATGTTACTGTTACCCAAACAAATAATTTTATCTTCAATGGTGGACTTTTTAACCGAATTTGAAGTGTCTACAATCATGTCAGATTAAATTCTAAAGTTTCAGTTTGAATGAATTGAATTTAAAAATTGAGTTTCCTTTTTTTAATTCAGAAAACTGATTTCCTATTTGTTTTTTTGTTTTGTTTTGTTTTGTTTTTTTTTAATATTTTTTTTTTCAACGTTTATTTATTTTTGGGACAGAGAGAGACAGAGCATGAACGGGGGAGGGGCAGAGAGAGAGGGAGACACAGAATCGGAAACAGGCTCCAGGCTCCGAGCCATCAGCCCAGAGCCTGACGCGGGGCTCGAACTCCCGGACCGCGAGATCGTGACCTGGCTGAAGTCGGACGCTTAACCGACTACGCCACCCAGGCGCCCCACTGATTTCCTATTTGAATTATCTAAAAATACTGATAAAAAATTGGCATTATTTAGCTCCTTACCAGGCTTTCAGCTAATGGACCCAACAGATTAAAAGATGTCACTTCAGTTTTTTTGTTCAAATACCAGAAAATCTGAAATTAAAAAGGAGCAAAGATAGGAGGACATTCATTTGACCTAAAGGTGAACTGATGAAAAGTCATGGTTCACATATATATATGTAAGTGTGCTTTAAAAACATTTTTTTAAACGTTTAGTTTTGAGAGAGAGAGAGAGACAGAGTGTGAGCAGGGGACGGGCAGAGGGAGAGGGAGACACAGAATCCAAAGCAGACTCCAGACTCTGAGCTGTCAGCACAGAGCCTGATGCTAGGCTGGAACTCACAAACTACGAGATTATGACCTGGGCTAAAGTCGGATGCTTAACTGTATGAGCCACCCAGGCGCCCCTGTAAGCGTACTTTCTGTAGCTGTAATGTGTAAAATTATTATTTTGGGTCATGGCCTTTAACATAATACCTCTTAGTGAAAGAGATGCCAATGCTTCCTCACCATATTTGTGTCTTTAATGTTTCATGTGATTAGTAATATGATTATCCCTTGTTGCGGGCAATAAACGTAGGCAAAGGTTATGTGCACATTACATGCCCATCACTAAGTTTCTTGAGAAATGGAAATTCAATACGTAATTTTTCATCAAAGGTGAGCTTACGTGTTGTAGAGGTCACTGCTGGTGGAGGAGTTTATTGTGAAAATTACTAAACAATAAAAATAAACACATAGTGGCATCTTATTTTATACCTTATTATTTTACGTATACCTTATTTTACATATTTTATACAAGCTACTGTAGCATGTTTTGTGACTAAGTGTGTATTTCCTGCACACATTATATGTATATAATGTATATATAATATATATAATATATAGTATATATATACACTTATATATATGTATATATAATATATATACAATATACAATATAATATATATTATATATTTTAAATATATTATATATAACATATATATTTTTAAATATATTATATATTAATATATATATATTTAATCTGTAATTTCTCACCTCTTACAACAGTCTTGCTGGTTCATTGCTGTCCGTTAGCTGTGAGCATTTCTCAATTTTGTCACATTCCACTGCCAAATGGCGGCACACTCCAGGGACTGAGTAAGGACCGCAGCACCAAATACGTCTAACACTACACCTGGGACTAGGAGATGCTGTCCTTACATGCCCTGGGTCCAGGTACACTTTAAAAAAATATATGATTAGTGGGTACCTGGAATACTTTTCTTGGAGAGAGGCATAATTACATTGGCTCTGGGAATGGTGGAGAAAAGAGAGATCACTATCACAGGTAGACTTCCAGATCTAGCCGCATGTTCAAGGCACACACATCTCATAGACTCCCGGGTGACACCATGGCGGATGCTGAAAGTATAAAAGGCAGTTTTCCAAACCCATCCCACGTGATGTCAGTCCAACAATGAATGAGAAGACCTAGTAAAAAGTGGGGAATCTGGGAAATGTCACACTGGATATGACACTAAAGCAACAGATCTTCCCAGGATCACCCCAGGCAAATGTGCTCGCACGGTCACCTTATCCACACCCCACCCACACTTTTTTGTAAACAGTTCTTTGTGAGCAAACCCTTCTGGACTCATCCTATTTCGGGTGTGTGCCATCTGTTTCCCGTTGGGTTCCTAGCAGATACAGAGGGATAAAAGGCTGTTCACTATATATTGTTGAATGACAAAAGAAGATTACCCAGTAGCACGGCAGTAGGCTCCAAATTAAGTATGCTAGGGAGCTATATATATGTAACTGCATAGAAAAAGAATTCTGGGGATGTACACATCAAAATGTCACTTGCAGTTATATCTGGGTGGGAGGATTAAAAATGACTTTCTTCTTTTCTTGTTTTCTTTATGTGGATTCCAAAAAGTATTTCCAGTAAGCATGAATTATGTTTGCAATAAAAGAAATCGCTTTATGGGGAGTAGGGCAGGGGGGATCAAAAGGCGTGGTACTGGCTCTCTGTTGTGGTTCTCACAGACTTATCGTGTTCTGTAATGTACATCTACCGCACCAGGAATGGGCACCCAAATTGCCTCCGATTCGCTACTTTAAAAAGCAACGCTCTGGGGAAATAATCCCACAGATTTTCATTGAAGGCCCGTGGAGAATTTCTCTAGGATATTACTCAGGACTGTGAATGCTTGTCATAGAGAATATCTGAACATAAACCTCATTTGATTGAGTACTACCAGACTTTCTTTAGAATGACTACGTTAGTCTACACTCTCATCAGAATGTGTCAGGATTCCTTTATCTCCCTAACCTCACAAACACCTTGACTTACCCAATTTTCTGATACTGTCTGCCGATCTGATGGGTGTAAAACGATATGATATTGTTATTTTATCTGTGAATCTTGGTCACAAATAAGTTTATCTCATCCTATTCTGTTTAGGCAACTAAGTTTCTCCTTCTGTGAACGCCTGTCCACATCTTTGCCCATTTTTCTATTGGGCATTCTGTGCCTTTCTTTGTGTAAATTTCCAGGAGTTCTGTGTATATACACAAAGAATTCAAAGTAAGCTACAAAGCTAAGAAAAATTTTGACTAAATACAGATGGTCAACTCTCAGCTGTCCGTAGGGACATACAGTTCAGTAGGGAATATGGTTCAGAACGTGGCAGAGAAACATATCCATCCATGTGAAAGCATCCAACCTTGATGGTGCCATTTGGAATCCCAGTCTGGGAACAGAAACCATCCAAGGATTATGGAAGTAGATTTCATTTGCCAAACATACTAGTTCTTACAATCATGACCAAACTGATTATTTTTAGTTCCACTTAATAGGGACCATAGAAGCAATGAAAATCAAAGAAAAATTCATGGTCGATAGTTGATGTTTTATTAAACACTCACTATGCACCACTCCCCATGTTAGGTGCCTTACGTACATTATAACCTTGGTACTGCTATACTCATTTTAGAGGTATGACAACCTAGATTTGAAAAGCTTAAATCCTTGCTCAAGTCCACACAAGCAGGTACCATAGGGTCCAGGAATTGGGGGCACCTGGCTGACTCAGTTGGTAGAGCATGTGATGCTTGATCTCAGGGCTCTGACCCATGACTCAAGCCCCATGCGGGTGTAGAGATTACTTAAAGATAAAATCTTTAAAAAAGATCCAGGAATTGAACTCACTTAGGCCAAAAGAACTTCTATGTTAGAAGAAAAAGCAAGATCTATCATGATTCTTCTTTTTGAAGTTATATTGGTAAAACTTTTCTAAAAATAATCAATACTCTTGAAGAAGTCATGTAGGGATAACAAATAGCAGAAAATTAGAGTTTATAAGGCCCTTTGATAAGTGTCTAACCCAGTCCCCTAAATTTAGGAAACAAAGCTCAGGGAGGTGATCCAGCTTATTTAATTTTATACAGTTGATTTATAGTGGTGTGGGGACTAGAAGTTGTACTTTCTGTGTCTAGATCAAATATGTATCTATATTTGCAGTGGTAAATGTGGGCTAACTATTTTCAAAAGTGAAGGGAGGGCCAGTTGAAGCCATTTGGGGCAGTAAAAAATGTTTTAGGTTCCAGGAAGGGGATATTGAGTGAAGATGATTTACACGATTCTTAGAAATGAGACTTTGGGAAACTGAAGGTCTGGCGTAGGCAGAAGGAAGCACAAACTTCTCAAAAAGAATATGGCAGGAGAAGAGAGAGGCCAACTGAGTACCGAGGGCCTGAGAACTGGTTCCCAGGTTTAGAGAAAGAGTCTCTGCCCCAAGCTATGGAGTTGCCTAAAGATAGAAACTGGTCAGTAACCCAGAGTGCTTAGTACCTATGAGAAACTTTAGTGCCAAGTCCTATGGATTGATGTTAACTATAATAATATAAATGGGACGGTGCTTGTCCTGTTGGTGTATGAGCCAAGGGAGAAGGCGGGAATGGAAAATCAGTGAAAGAGAAGCTGAGAAGGCTGTGGGCACAGGTTTCTGTCCAACAAAGAGAGAAGTTATCCCCCCTTCTCCCTAGTGACAGTGGCATCACAGAGAGGGCTTGGGGACCTCTTCCAGGACAGGAGGCAACAACAAAGCCCTCATTTCACCAAAGCTCTATTTTCTGTGATGGGGTAGGGAAGGAAAGGGAGGAGGAATCTACGGGGGGCGGGGGTGGTGGTGGGGGGGGGGACAAGAACATAGTTCCTGACTGTAGCTCTACACCTGACACTGGAGGATTTTAAAGAAGCTCATTAGAGGCCAGGGAGATGCAAGGCAGGTTGAAGAAGCAAACCGCCTCGTCAAAGAGAGGGCAGTGGAAAGAATCCAGAAATAGAGCTGGAAGATCCAGTTCCAGCAGGAGGAGCATGAAGGAGACAGATGAAGTGGGGAGTGAAAACCCCTTGGGGCGGTGGGTTGGAGGCGGGCCAGGCAGGGTGGTGGAAAATAGCTGCCGGTGCCAGGACAAGAATGAATTGAGTGCGCGGCCATGGGAGGGTGGAGGGGAGAGGGCACAGGGCAGGCTCCGCAGGAGTCGGAGCCATCAAGTGAGGGATGATGATTGTTCCAGCTGTCCGAAGCCCGTTCTGTTGACTTGGTGCTGGTAAGATGAAGGGCTGGATGGAACTGAGAGTGGCAGGCGAGGGGAGGGGGTGAGGGTCAGGGTATTGGCTTTCATGAGCCAGGGTGAGCGACACCACCGCCCCACGTGCTCCCCGAGAGTGGGATTCATTTTTACATTTGCAGTTTGTGGAGTGCTGATCCTAGCCCGGATTGTGTTCTGAGAAAGGCTGAGACCCTAAAACAGCATGTCAGCTTGACTCCTGTGGACACGAGATCCTTCTGAAGGGCCTCCCTAAGGAGCGCTCCATCATTGTCAGGGCCTTGGAAGCACCAGACCGGGGCCAGTGGAGGGGAAGCTCTTTGGCCAGAGCCCATTGGTGACCTAAAGGCACCCTTGATTCCTGGAGGCCTTACTGCCCTCCTGGCCTCTGATTCAGTTCTCAAGGCTGCCTCAGAGAAGGTTCTCTCAGAACAAGACAGACCTGGGGGAGCTGGCAGGGGGAATTGAGGCAAGCTGTGAACTGTGTCCTCCAACTTCTTTCTCCTCATTCTTCGGCATTGCCAGGAGATGGAAAAGAGGCAAGGTGAGGAGGACAGAGTGTTTTTAAAATCAAGACAAAGATGGGCTTTTGCCCCTCATCTCTAAGCTCTGTAACCCAGTTGTACGATCTAGAAGCCTTCCTCAACTAAACATCTCTTTCGGTCCCATTTTGGCAGCCTTTGCTGGAGACTATAACCCACTTTATAACATCGTATCTCAGATTCTAACGTCTCCAATTTATCCTGTGTATGTTTGCTGTTTGCTCGATGTAGGCTCATTTCTTCTGTTGTTCTCTGCTTTTAGTAGAAGACAGGCTTCCTTTCATGGGGAGAACCCAAAAATGGTCCAGGTGTTGGAGAAGGGAGACAAGGCATATGGCTGATGGGGCTCAGCGAATGACAAAGGACAGGAGACCCCCAGAAAAAAGAGTAATGAGAATCCAGAAAAGAGACGAAAACTTTGAGATTTCCTTCTTTTTTAACGGCCTTATTAACATATAATTCATAGTGCATGCAATTCTCCCATTTCAATTTGGCAGCTTTTAGTATATTCACAGAGTTGCGTGCCATCACACTTTTAGGACATTTTCATTGTTTTCCAAAAGAAATCCTGCACTCCTTAGCCATCACTTCCCAACCCATCCATGTCCCCCAGCCCTAGGCAACAACTAACTTACTTTCTCTGTGAGATTTCTTAGGCCAACAGCGAACGCATCCCGGGATTCCATGAATTTATAGAATGCTTTAGTGCCTATGAAGCGTTTTCCCATAGGCACCCTCAGTTTGATCTTTTCATCAACTCATTCAAGCAAGCAGGGCAGGGAGTTTTATCTTGCATTTTTCAGATCAGAAAACTGGGGTGTCTCTGAATGACAACATTCCAGCTTCCCTAAAGGAATGAAGTGACCCACCCTTCACATCTATGAAAGAAAAATAACAGGGAGTTTGGAGTCATATTTCCTTCACTAATCCTCAACGTTTAGGAAAATAAAGGCAGAACACAAGGTGAAGAAACAGGAAGGAAGGATTGAAGCTGCATTTGGAGGCATCGAGGTGAAGCATCTGTTAGAATGCTTTAATTAAGATTTATGACCTGCTGGAATGCATTGCCAAAGGTAGCTGCAAGATCTCCTCTCCTTGGGATTAAAAAAAAGAAGAAGAAGAGAAGAAGAAGCAGATGAAGAATAAAAATCCCAGCAGAGTTCTTGAGTAGGACTGATTTTAGGGAGTAGTTGTATTAGGAGGCAGGTGGATGGATTAGGTGCTGTCCAGTCTTTCCCAGCGCTAAGATACCATGAAGGCAGGTGGTGGACACATGGTCATATGCTCATATGGAGTTATTCACAGTCCCCACGGACAGGAGGTCCTATTTATTTTTGGTCCTTCTGTCTGTAAAGTGAGATGTGCTATCCTCCCTCGGCTGAGGGCAAAACCCTCTGGGAGGCATTGTAGACACTTCAGAGAAAAGGCCAGTGCAGAGAAAGTTCGATTCAACTTTCATTTGCATGGCAGCGTGTGCTGGTTGTTTACTTCTGTATAGCAAACTACCTCAAAACTTAGTGGCTTAAAACAGTAACTCATCCTTACAGTTCACAGTTCTGCGTGTGGACTGGGCTCTGCTGGGTAGTTCTTGCTTGCGATCTCTCATGAACTTGTAGTTGGATATTGGCTGGGGAGGGCGCTGCAATTTTCCTGAGGTTTTAGTGAGTAAGCCATCCAAAATGGTGCCCTTCTGTGGCTGGCAATTGATGCTGGCTCTTGTCTGGGAGCTCAGCCGGGGCTATCAAGTGGACCGTCCTCGTACGGCTCATGTTATGTGTGCTTTTCACAGCAGAGTGGTTATGTTTTCTGGCGGGTCCAGGTTGGCTTACCTCACATGCCCAGCACCTTGATGGGGACAGTTAGAAGCCTGGGTCATCTGGGATCCTGGTCCTTTCTGTATGGTAGTCAGAACCTCAGTGCAGGGCTGCAAGAGACGGAGGCAGAAGCAAGTAGTCCTTTTAAAGGTCAGGCCTGAGCTCATGTCGTGTCGCTTCTGCTATAGTCTGTGGATCGAAATAGTCACTACTAATCCTGGATTGAAGGGGAGAGAAAATACACCCCACTGTGTAATGGGAAGGGTGACAAAGAATTAGTGACCATCCTTAATCGGCCATGCACTGAAGGGGAGCCATGATGTACTAAAGTGTTGTAGGAGAAGAATGCACAGAGCCTCAAAACAAAGATACATGAAAGTGTGCACTCGAATGAAGCTATAGACGTAAGAATTGGTCTACAGCGGTAGATATTAAAGTTAGAAAGGTCGGGGAGAGTTAAGACAACTGGAATTGAGTGAGCTCCATCTTGAAATAATTCCTTAGTTCATCCATTTGTTTAACAGACGCTTATCGAGCTCATAGCTTATGCCAAGCACTAATACTACAAAAAAGAATATGGCGTGAGGCTTTCTTTCCAGACTTCTACCAAAGTCTGCTAGTCCATGCATTAGGTGGCCTCCTAAATCCAAAAGGTAGTTTCTGGTGTACGTATCACTCTCAACACAAAGTATTACAGTTGATATCCAAAGACACAGAAACGATGCCGCACAGACATAATGATGCTGTTGCGTAGGCCTCCGGATTTAGCATCCTACCAGGCCAGAAAAGAAATAAATATTTATCACTATGAACAAAAATAGATGAAAGATATGAGGGAGGGTGGCCAAGTTAAATAGGTTTCTCTGGAGAGACTGGTGGGTAGATGGCCTTCGGAGAACATTCTTTGGGAGAAATGGTGTGTGTTTAGGACCCTTGGGTTCAGCTGGAGTTGTCCGGAGGCCTTGAGAAAACAGTGGCTATAATTCATGTTGCTGGATCAGATTTTTTTTGACAGATCCAAAAGGACTCCCTGTGGGGATGTGAGACTGTCTGTCTAAGAAACATTGCCGTGCTGTTGCTCAGGGTGCATATTACAGCTATATTCTAAAGAGAAGGCACACTTCTGAGTACAAGAGCAGAGATAGGGCTATAGACAATGATAGAAGCAGCTAAAATGGAAACAGAGCCAGGCCACGATGCCTGAGGCAGAGGCAATGGAGGCAAAGAAGGGTTGCAGGTTGTCTGCCCAAGATTGCATTAGCCGAGGTCAGTCCTTAGAGCTGATCTGATCGGAGGGCAAGTTGGTGGAAAAAGTAGCATTTTTGGCTAATTTGGCCATTTAAAAAATCGAATTGACTGGCTTTAGTATGCCAGGTGCTAAATCATACTGGGCCACAAGGAAAGCCTGCAGAGAAAAGGAAGATGGCCTTGGACAGGTGGTTCAAGAAAGAGGACGTCATATTAAGGCCTGCTGTTCTTTGCTTGCCTTGGATCTTAGGCTACAGTCAGGCTGGACTTCAGGGAGAAATGTTCTAATGGAAGGAGAGGATTTATAAGGAAAAGGGATGCATCATCCCTTCCTCCTCTCATGCCCCTTTCACATCACCTCCAACGCACCTTCCTAAAACATAGCTGTCATTACTTGCCTAATGGCCTCTAGTCATTCTTGTTCGCGGGAGCAAACATCCTTCTTAGTTTTGCATTCCAACGTATCAAGCTGGTCCGACTATTCGGTTTTCAAATCTGCTAGCACCCAACGCCAGCCGAGTGGTTCTCTGGTTATCTGCCTTGGTAGTTTTTCACCACCCCAAACGTGCTCTCTCCTTTTCTTCTGACTCCAGATCATTCTTCAAAGTCTTCCTGCACAATGAAGTTTCCCGGATCACTCAAGATGACTCCCTTCTCCTCTTGTTTACAGGTTCATTTGGGTAGGAATTCATTTACTCGTGGGTTCATTTATTTGTTGAATTAATATTCATTTGCTGAACATATGTATGTATGTATGTATGTATTTGATGTGGGACTTGAACTCACAGCCCTACGATCAAGACCTGGGCTGAGGTCAAGAATCAGACACTTAACTGACTGAGCCACCCAGGCATCCCTGGGTGCATCTATTATTTGCTGAGCACTAGGCGTATTGATTTAGGACACATTTTCTACGTTCAAGGAGTTTGAATGTGACAGGAAAAATTTTCAGTTTCTCTGGTACCCACTCAGAAGCAGTATTATCTTTGCCTATATTTCTAGTTGTATTCTCTGTGGGCTTTTTGTTTTTTAATCTGTGAAGTATTTTCCTTAAAGGCAGATGACTGTCTTGAAGTTCTTTTTAGCCCCCAAAGAGCCTTGCCCATACTAAACTCCCCCAAAACATAAAAGATTTGGGAGCACCCCAGAGCAGTGGCCTGGTAGCAGCACACATGTGAGTCTGGATCTGATCATGAACTGGAGATTTGATGATCTCTAAAGGAAAGAGATTGCTTTGTGTGATTACTGGGGCCTAAAATCAGGGAAAGATCAGTACTTCCCCCATTTAAAATAATGTATATCAATGAAGAAACCCTCTGCCCATCTCTAATTTGTGTGTTCTCACCACATTCCAAAGTTCTGGGAACATGAGGGCCTTCTTCTCGAAACAAAAAAGACAGTCATTGGGAGTGGTCAAGCCTGTTGATAGTCTGTTGGTTGAGGGCCCAGTCAAGAGTGAGGGCACCCAGGCTGCTCACCTCCTAGGAAAAGTCCCGGACAGGCAGCAGAGTTACGTTGGAAGTGTCATGGTGACCAGAGCTCCATGCTCAGAGACGCCATCTTGCCCACCCCATCTCCCTCTGGCTTGGCTTTTTAATGTAGGGTCACCCAAACAGGGCGCGTGATCTGGAGAATGCCTGGCTCAGTTGGAAAACCCAGTGAACTAAAAGTCAAGAAAGAGAGTTGTAACCTTGGCCTTGGCCCTGATAACTTGTGTTACTGGAGGCCATCACTTTTCCTCTAGGCCTTAGATTCCCCACCTAAAATATAAAGGAGCTGAAATAGTTCAGTCATTTTGTCAAACTGTTTTTTTTTTGTTTTTAGTCAAACTCTTTCATCACACAAATCATAATGCAGAAGTTCAGAGTGTAGAGCACACAGAAGCAGAGCTGAATTACCTCATGAGGCTCAGAGAGGATTAAGTAGGCCCCTCACTTGCTCAAGATACCCCCTCTCTTTATACTGCCCCTCCTGATCCCCAGCACATATTTTGAAAGCCCCTGGACCAGAAGGGTGGACCCTATATTTTTTTACTGATCACGGTGCATAACCAAAACTAATTTTAAGAGACTCATTTCTAATATACACATCTTGATAAACGCCATACCTTTGTTCCAGTGAATCCTTGTATTAGCTCTTAATAAAGCTCTTTTTTTTTTTTGAGAACAAAGGAAATATAGCTGGGATGTTCAACAGTTTATTCCCACACCCCAACTGACTGTCCAGCTCAATTCCTGAAGTGCACGCTCTGCAGTGTGGAGATCGCTGGCCTCTGGGGATCTTCAGGTTCTTTCCAGCCCGCTATTCTAGAAGACTATGCCTGGAGCACAGAAACAATGCTAGTAATCATTAGCCCTGTTTATTTCTCATAGAAGAAAGAATTTTCTGGATACTTGGGAGACTGAAAGCATAGTGACCATTGTAGGGGGAGGAGACCTACTCCATTAAAAACTCAACCCTCTGTCCCATATCTCCACTGGCCAGACCCACTCTGCTGGCTCAGGCATCTGGCCGGGGCCCTCCCGTGCTCTCACCTCCAGAATCTCTACAGCCTCGTGGCGAGATTTCCCAGGGCATGTCTGGCATGTGCCTCCTCTTGAGTCAGGAACTAGTAGCCCTAAACCAGCCCGTGCTAGGAGATTTTCTCCACAACCTGCTTACGAACAAAGAACAGCAGCTTAAAAATTCTCCACTTCGGTTTAAGAAGTGCTCTGTGAGGAGCAGGGAGCTGAGGGGGATTGTGTGTGATACCCTCTCCTTTCTCCTCATGCTGTGGCTGAGTGGCTGTTCTATTCCTGGAAAAGAAAGGGGGTTTGGGGGGGGGGGACTGCTGGGCCACTTTCTCGGGAGGACTACAGGGCTCAGGGGAGAGGCAGCCAGGCACAGTTCCCGGTCCCCATCCACTCATAACTCGTTTGAGAGATATGCAAACTGGCAGGACTGCCCAAGGCCTCCTTGCCAAGGCAGGCTTCCCTCCAAGTGGGCTTCTATATTTATGTGAAACAGAAATGAAAGAAACAGCACTAAAAGGCAACAGACACACTAGCCAGCACCCCCATGAGTGCGTGTTTAATGAGAGGCAAGACTGTGGGAAGAAGCGATCAGAGGGTCACTCGGGGCAGAGTGAAGTCTTGGTGGCCTCAGAGACCTTGACCTAGGGGAAGCCAGAAAGATGTCCACAGACAAAGGCCAGGCAAGTCTTAACACTCCTTTTGTGGGCCTTAGTATGCCTAACACTGAGGCATTGGGCTCTATATTAGTTTCTAGGACCCCCATAGCAAAGCACCACGAACTAGGTGGCTTAAAACAATAGACATTTGGGGCTCCTGGGTGGCTCAGTCGGTTAAGCGTCCACCTTCGGCTCACGTCAGGATCTCACGGTTCGTGGGTTCGAGCCCTGGGTCAAGCTCTGTGCTGACAGCTCAGAGCCTGGAGCCTGCTTCGGATTCTGTGTCTACCTCTCTCTCTGCCCCTCCCCCATCCCCCCCCCCCCGACCTCTCTCTCTCTCGAAAATAAATAAACATTAAAAAATTAAAAAAAAAACAACCAATAGATACTTATTCTCTCACAGTTCTGGAGGCCAGAAGTCTGAGATCAAGTTGTTGACAGGGCGATGTCCTCTCTGTCCTCTGACAGAGGATCCCTTCTTGTCTCTTCTAGGTTCTGGTGGTTGCTGGCATCCTTAATGTTTCTTGGTTTATGGATGCAGCACTCCAATCTCTGTCTCTGCCTTCACATGGCTTTTCCTTTATGTGTCGGTGTCTTTTTGTCTGTTTTTTTCTCTTATAAGGACACCGGTCATATTGGGCTTAAGGCCCACCCGAATCTGTTTTAATGATTACATCTACAAAGATCCTATTTCCAAATAAGGCCACCTTCACAGGTTCTGGGTGGACCCAAATATTTTGGGAGGTGGGAGGACGCTATTCAATCCAGTACAGACCCTAAATGCCCCTTTGTCAGGCAAGAATGGGGGCCAGAGAAAAACAATTTGCTCTGCTCTGCTCTCTTAAACTCAGAATATTATACCCATTCTCCAGTTTAGCAGACTCTTTAGGCAAGCGGGAAGGTTGATGGTCTTGAAGTCTCCCTTTAACCTCCTCACACTGGCAGATCCCAGAAGTCACAATGCTTAAGCCCTCTTGCAATAGATCACCGGCAAATACAGACCTCATCACTTCTTAAAGGTTTCCAGGAAAGGGTATTCACAATACACATCCTTAGTGGAGAGGAGAAAGTCCAAATTTCAGATTCCATTGGTCAAAGGAAAACTCTGATCTGTGTAAATCCAACAGGATGCAGGGACATGTATTCTGGATTTTAGCTCTGAAGGTAAACTCTCAGGCTCAGACCAATGACTCCTCACCTCCTCCTTTTTGAAAGAGAGCTTTTACTTGCTTGGTGTATACATTCTTACATCCTTTTGATTTCTGCCTTTCCCATCCTTACCCTCCCTCTTTTCTCTTAATTTTACTTTTTTTCTTGGTTGTTTTTCTTTAATTTTTAGTTCCTAAAAATAAAAAAAAAATGTAATTGATTCTTTCTACTCTTTCTCTTGGCCAATCTGCTGAGTTGCTGGCTGAGGGGCTCTCAGTTTCTCTCGTGCCCTCACTCCACTTATCCCTTTGTAGTCTAACTGGCCCACTTAGTTCATGCAGATGGGTCTAAAGATAAGGGAGGAGATTTGAAAAGAGTAGAGGACATGGAGGGAAAAACAATGCCTCAGAGGAAACAGCAGAAAATGCCAGGAAATTACTGAAACTCAAGCACAGAGCCCATCCAAGACCAACGGCAGAAAAAGTGGGGGTGAAAATGGAAAGCATCATGAAAACCCAAGCAGATGGTCTTGGGCTGCTTGTAGTAAAAGGGCAGAGAAGATAATATGAAAAAATGTAGCAAAAAATTGTGAAGAAAGACAATCAAGGCACAGAGAGAGGCCCGACAAGCAGCACTAGAGGATTGAAATGGACTGGAGAGCTGGCCGGAGACGGGTATTGGGTTAAGCCTGAAGCTTAAACTGTTGGAGTCCTCAAAGTCCTGCTCAGTAAGTCCTGAAAAATTCTCTCAATCTGCTCTATTAAACCCTTGGCCTTCAGTTCCGTGTTGCTGGAATGGGGAACATTGATTCTTCCACTTTTTAAGTTTCCCAGAGGACAACACTCAGGCCAGGCATCTTCCTGACTCCCTCAGGCACCCAGAAAATGGTAGATGATTCCACATTGTCTAGACTAGAGCTGGTGAGGTTCTCCAGAAAATGGTAGACGTCCCCATACTGTCTGGAATGGAGCTGGTGAGGTTCCCCAGGAGGCATGGCTGATTCAGAATCAGCAATGATAAGAGCAGAACTTTAAAGGCTATGTTTTTCTGCTGGAATATTTTCTCACTTTTTCGGCACCCTTTCTTCTCTTTTCCAGGGATCCACAGTCCCATCCTCCTTCATGACTCCCAAACTCTGGACCTCCCTCTCACTCTTGGCTCAGACCAAGTATATCTCCATTAACACCGAGCAGAAGATACTTGCTGCCTGTTATCTGCTCCCCAGTTGTGTCCAGCCCACTTAATCAACAGGTAATGATAATTCACCCAAGAACTCCCAGGTACCCTGAGCCTTACCCAAGTAAATAGATCTAAAGAACTCCAGCCAAGAGTAGCTGGTGAGGGAGAAGTATTTAGGCCAAACCACTCAGGCTTGACAGTATGTTATCAAAGTTATTCTTGAAAATTCCTTAGGAAGGTAACATTTTGTAGGCCAGTTACTTCAAGTGTTTCAGCTGCAGAAACAGTGGTCTGCTCCAATGCTAAAGAAAAGCTGATCTTTGGAGCTGATTGAATCTGTTAGGCTGGTCCGAGTTTGGGATCACATGGAGGAAAAGAAAATACCCCAGCCAGATTCAGCTTGCAAGACAAGCCGCGCTGAGCTGTATGAAGGAAGCGTGGATTTGCTTTTCATTCTTCCCACGCTGCAGCTTACTGATGGGCAGTTACTTATCTTTTCCCCTTTGCTGAGGACCCATGCCCAAACGTATACAAGTTAACATGAGCTCGAGGGACTCCTCTCCATCAGTGTGAGCTTCTTGGTGAGTGCGCGGTAGGGAGAAAGGTCTGTGCCTCTTTCCCGAGCACAACCGGCTGGCTTAGCAGCAGGTGGACCCACATCTTCTCTCCTCCATGTAAGCATACACGGTGGTGAGAGCGATCCTGGAAATTAAAAAAAAAAAAAAAACCAACAACTCCCTCTTTGTGTTTTTGAGTTTTTTATCATCAAACTGAATTTTACGCAGACGAGAGCTTCCGAAAGTGAGTCAGTGCTTTCTGATGGGAACGCAGCCCCTTGCCTGGGCCCCTGGCAGGGAAAGTGGGTGGGGACGGAGAATGGGGCAGCAGAGGGGAAGGTGAGAGCTGCAGCTGGGCAAACAGAGCCTGCATTGTTCCCCTGCCGCATCGGGGCTGCAGCCTGGGACCCGCGCCTCCCTTAGAACGCAGCCAACAAGCACATGGCGCCTCGTGCTCTGTTTACACAGGTGCCTTCCCTCCCCAGGGAAGCTGGGGCTTTGCAAACATGCATGACCACATGCTTCCATAAGATGGATGCTCACATCTGCACGCTGCCGAGGGGAGAAACTGAGGCCCAGAGTGGGGAAGGAAGGCCGAGCAGATCAACGATGGAAGCAGGAAGGTCGGGCAGGTGTTCTGACTCCCCCTGGCTTCTCTGGTTACCAGGCTGCCTTTGTCCTGTCAGCCCTGCCCCTGACAGGGATAAAGCCTTTGGGCTTTTCACTTTAGATTGCAGCAGCTCTCCCAGCTACCACTCCAAGCTGAAGCTGAAGCTCCCCGACTGTTCGACTGTTCGGGGTGGGGGCTGGGCCGGTGACACTCCTCCTCCCCCCCACCCCCCACCCCGCAGCCACACCTGTTAGTGCAGCCTGCCCCCGCCCCCCCGCCCCCACCAGAAGGGCAGGGAGGAAGGGGCTCTGGGGCTTGGACATTTCACATGCCTAAGAAATGTCCCTGAGCCCTACTATATCCGCTCCACTCCTACCCCGCCCCCCCAACATCTCCTGGAAGTCCAAGGAAGGGCAAAGGAGAAACCCAGCCGATTCATTTATTTGTCTGTCGTGTTTTAAAGTGCTCATTTTCAGAGCCTCAGCTCAAATGCCCCAGATTCTTCAGCAGATGAGTTGTAAGGAAATGCAAGGGGTGAAGGGGAAACCATAGGTGAAAAGAGACGAAAAAGACTCATTGCATTTTAAAAAATGGTCAAGATCAAACTGATAGCCGGGCATGCTAACCTGACACTAACACTATAAAAAGATACAAAGAAGCGATTACTATAAAAGCCAGAAGAATAGTGACTTTCAGGGATGGGGGGAGGGTCGAGAACTTTCGGGGATGGGGGGGAGGGTCGAGACTGAGAGAGAACACTTGGGGAGGGTCGATTTCTTACCCCAGTGTTGGCTACAGTACAGGGCACCTTGTGGTAGCCCATTAGGTTATGCATCAGCCTTGTGTGGCGCTTTGTTTTCTAAGGAAAGTGTTAAAATAGTTTGTCAGTTTTCCTGGCGCCTGGACAGCTGGATCTTTAGGATGCGACCCAATCACGTGCCTCTTTCCAGCTGACACAACCAGGTCGTTATAGCAGCTCTCAAGGAGGCACCAGTCTCTTGACCCTAACTTTGGGGAAGGGGGTAACCCTTCGAGGAGGAGGACAGTGGCATGGCAGAACAGAGGCGAAGTGAGGCTGTCCCCATCCCTCTGAACCGGAAGGGGACTCCAGTGAGTTTTCTAATTTGCGTGAAGTGAATAGAAAGCCTTTAGAGCATTCTCTGTCAGGTAGCTGACAGGTAACTTATCTGCATGAGGGGGCTCACCGTCTTCTCCACCAGATCAATGCTGGTGCCTGCCTTCCTCTCGCGAATCCCTCTGGAGCTGTGTCTCTGTCTCTCGAGGGACTAAGATGGTCACGGGGACTGCCTGAGATGCATCTCTGACTAACACAAATTCTAGGAACTAACTCTTCCAAGTAAAGGATCCGTTGGTCCCAGCAAGGCCATCAGAGACACTCAAATATTATCCAGTGTCTCCAAGTGCGTGCGTACAATTGTGTGCATGACTGTTTAGAGTAAGACAGCAGGTTGCTAGGCAGTGCGTTTCCAGCAAGGAGAGTGTGAAGAAAAAAAAATAATAATAAATTAACAGATGACGGGGAGGAGAGATCCAGCGCCCGCTCGGAGAGGAGCGTTTGGGTCCGGTTCATTTCGGTCTGATGGGAGTGTCACGGGGACGTCAGGGCTCGCTCAGATCCGGCATGAGTTTCCAATCTTGCCTTCCAACTCCTCACCCTCTGTCTTATGTGGTGGGGAAAGCTGAGATGAAATATGGCCCTCTGGAGGGCCGTGCCTTTGTGAAAGACTATTACAGCTGTAACAAAACTTTTGTAATCTGCACCGTATCCCATTACACCTCCCGGCTCCTTGGGTCCCTTCCCAGCCTCAAGGAAAATACACACACCCTTTCTGTTTCTTTCTTTCTTTCTCTTTTGCTCTCTCCCTAGTTCCCACCCTTTAAAAGGGCATCACAGTTGTTCTTTTCACATAGGCTTTTCTCTAACCTTTGAGGCAAATTGGCTCGAGGTGTGTAGAAAGGCTGGGTGATACTCGGTGCCCTAAGACCTGTCAAATCATCGAGGGGGCTGCACAGAGCACAGGATGTGGAGGTCACCGCAGTGGGTCAGGATGAGGCTTCTCTGAGCCTTCTTATCCTTGGATGACGGCTTGCTGCCTCCTGCCTCTGACAACAATGATGAGAGCTAACTCTCATTGAGCCTGGGGGCTCTCATCCCCCCAATTGTCTTCATGCCGACTTTTGGGGGAACAGTTGGGCTCCATGGTGAAGGAACTGAGTTAGAAGCCGACCATCTGGATTTCTGTCTGAACTCCAGTAGTTCCTAATTGTGTGACCTTAACAGATGTCTTTAATCTCTCAATTTCCTCATCTGCGAAACAGAGGTACTGATATTTACCTTGTAATGTGAAGTTCAAGGAGATGATCCACGTCAAGTGCTGTAGACAGTGCACGGCATGGTGGATACGCCCAACCGTAGTCCCCTCTTTTTTATTTTGCCGTGTTCTGACTTCTTTGGTGACGTGGTGGGCTCTAGAGCCTTCTGCTCCACGTGCTCAGGGGAACCAAGCTGGGTTCCAGGATGCAGCTGGAGGACAATGGAAGTGACTTCTGTTCTGGGGAGGGTGAAAAAGTGGGAAGAGAAAGGAATGACATAGAAGGTTCTTACAGTAGTCAGAATCTACAGCTGCTCTAGTCATGAAGGGACCAAGAGTCCCCTGTTTGTGTCAAAAAGAGACAGAATTGGTCAGACAGAACCGACGATTCCAAACTTTGGGCTTGCCACTGTCCCTTATCCTGAGATATTCAAAATATTCGTTCGATAGAATGTTTGGCACGGAGGCTCTGTGACACAAAAGCCGGGGTCATGAATCCGGGAAGATCTGAGCCCTCCCTCCTCTATTGCCATTACCTGTGCAAACGGGGCTCACTTCTCAAACTCCCTAGGCCCTAGTTTAATCATTTGTAGAAGGAGAATCACGGCTAGCTCATGGGATTGTTCTGAGAATTAAATGGAATAAAGTGCCTCAACGTCTCTGATGTAGCACGTCGCTCATAGCAGCACTCAACACACTTGTTGAGTGAGTGATGGAAAGAGTGAATAGTAAGCTTTCCACGGATGATCTCATTCTTCACTTTTGAATTGGTTTTCCTTTTCTTTGCCTCTCCTCTTTCCTTTCTCCCCATTTCCTTCTTTCCCCCTTCCTCACATTTTTAATGTTCAGGATTGCCCTCCCTGTGCCATGTGTCTTTACCTGTCCTTGACTACGTCATTCCTTAGTCAGTATCCCTAGGTGTTTCCCATGGAGGGCCTTACACCTCGCCCGTCTACATAGAAAACGTGTCATTATAAATGGAGGAGGAGGAGGCTGCCTTGCTCCACACATGCCTGTCTGGACAGATTTCCAGGGGCAGCTGTGACTCTTGGTACAACTTCTTCACTTCTTTACTAGATCTTGGCTGTGGTGCTCATATGATAGAAGGTGGAGAGAGAAAGTGGTGAAGACAAAGGGCCAGGAGAAGAGAAAAAAAAAATAGACGTATCTACTTGAGGCCACGTGGCACTTTAGAGAAGGAACAGAGTTGACCACAAAGTAACGTCACGTAAGTCTCAGCTGGTAGCCAAGACGCCATCCACCGAATCATAGTCGTTTCCCAACCTGAAGATAGAGGAGGCACCTGAGGGAAATAGGGGGAAGTAGGACATGATGTTCTATTGTACAATGTCAGAGAGACCATGGGAGGGAAGGATGATGTCAGGCTTGTGCCAAGGGATGCAACAAGGGAAGGTTCCATGCTCCCGGGAAACAGGCACTACCAGCATAACCTACCGCCCGTCCCTGTTGGTCAATGTTAATGGATTTGGGCTGGAAGATGGTAGGGCATCATACAGGGATGATTCAAAAAGCCTTTTCTTTTGGATTTGCAATGAAAAAAAAATTTTGTGTGTGTGTGTGCAGACCACAAATATACCTTACTCATCATATTTAATTGCAGCTTAAAAAAAAAATTTTGAGGGTCGAGGAATCTCCAAGGCAGATGGATTGCTTCATGGCCATAAGACGGAGGGCTGGGAGAGCCTTACCAAGGTCATTTCCCCATGTTTCTGCTTTCAGGAAGTATCGTACAAATGTGAGGCTGGAGCATCCATGGCTATGATCTCTAGAGAAGACAATGATTGGCCTGCAAACCAAATTTTGCTGCCTCTGAAAAATTGTCAGGAAAATGACTGTATAATCTGCAAACAAAACAGAGGTACTATATCACCCAGCACAGCAGAAGCTTCTTCATTTTATTCTACATTCAGGACTAAATCTTTCAGACCCAGCCAAGGGAGTAACAAGGGGGACATAATCTTGTTCTGATCCTTTGTAGCTTCTCTGGTAGCATCCCTGTCCCCCAGCTGGTTTTCAAGTTACAATCTCTCTGTCTCTCTGTCTCTGTCTCTGTCTCTCTGTCTCTCTGTCTCTCTCTCTCTCTCTCTCTCTCACACACACACACACACACACACACATCCTTCATGCCCAGCTAGAACTGATTATCAACTGATTATTAACATTTGGGAAATGGGGGGGGGGATAAAATATATACAGTTGTGAAATACCATCCAAGTTCTTATCTTCTTATTGGTCCCATAGGGCAAGTGGAGCCCTCAGCCAAGCTGCTGAGATGTAGAGGTACAGCACATGCTCCCAACTGCCTGATTTCCTCACGTTTTCATCCATCTTACGTCCTTTGTCAGGTCTGTGTTCATCTGTCTTTTCCAACACCCTACACCGTCAACCAATTTTGGGTTTTGGATAAAGTTTTGTTCTTCTCATTTGTCTCAGAATCCACTTTTTTGGCTTTCAAGTGAGCTGGTACCATTTTGGGCAGTCGTCTACTATGCACCTGGCCTGCTTTTGGGTTCAGTCCTGGGAAATCTTGGATGTGTCAGCTCTCTTTCCTCACCCTCCACAGCAAAGACGGGCTGAGAAGGCCCAGTGCGGGGCTGGTCATGCCTTCTGCCTTTCGCCTGCCTTTGGCTCTCCCATCCCGCTTTCCCCCGGCCCTCACATCCTGACCCACCACACAAGAAGCTCCAAACCTAGGCTCTCTTCTCCTTGAACTTCCCATCTATTTCCATCTTGAGGGGTTCTCACCGTCTCTCCCGCTACCCGCTTTTCTCTCACGATTCCCCAGACGCTGAGTCTCTGTCCCCTCCCACGCCTTTGCCCCGCTGTAAATTTTCACCTTCTGGATTTAAGCACCCTGGATATTGTTGCATCTCTTCCCTGCGCCTCCTTTGCCACCGTGCAACATACAGCTGCTTTTTCAGCCCCGCCCCTCGCTGGCCTTCATTACATAGGCAAGTTTGTAGTGCTTCACATTTTGTTCTGGACACGGGCCAGTCTGGCCCCTTGTCAGGAGCCTCTCCCCGGGACCTCTCCTATAGCAACAATGACATTTTGAGGAGGAGGAGGCTGTTTCATCACCGTAAATACACACCCTCCCCCTCCTCCTCGTAACAACCGCGACGGTGATAATGACGTTAATAACGAGGTCAGCTAATAGTTGGACGATGTGTCAGGCACTGTGCTGAGGGCTTTCTCTTGCTGTCTCGTTTATTCCTCACAACTACCCTTTGAGGCAGGTACTATAATAGAGGAGGAAACTGAAGCTAGCGGACATCCAAGGTGCTGTTTAGAGTCGCCCAGAAAGTGGGAGAGCCTGGATGTGAACGCACCTAGGTGGTCGTTCTCAGTCCATATTCTTTGCCACCACGTAGGGACGCCCAGAGCACGATGGTCCTCTCGCACCTGGGCGGAGGGCAGACAGGCAGCCAGGGACAAGGCAAAGAGCCAGAGGCAGCTCGTGTTGGAAACATTCATGGATTATTTGTCAGTTTTTAAGGAAAAAACTAAGGAGACACAGGATACAGATAGCAAGGTGGCAGAGAACTCCAATCAAGCTCGACAGAATCTCTCTGTGCTGTGTCAATTGTCTTCTACGTGACCTTGGTGCCCGATGGAGTTTCTGTCACCATCATAGCTGTCTTCTTCTCTGAAGCACAAAGTCACCATTAGTAGTCCATCAGGCTGTGGTTATGTTGGCTGCCCTCTTCAAGGAAGGGGCTGTGCTGAAAGCGAAGAATTCTTTCCGCAGCCGTGGCTTGGGAGTAAATGGTGGGAACCTTCTCTCGGAACACTTTTGATGTGCGTGAGGCAGAAAGGAAGCTCTCATTTAGCCGGGTCGGTTTGCAAGCAGGGCAAAGGGGCTGTGGTCAGAGGCTCCGACCCTGTGTGTGGTCACTCAGCTTTGCTCTGTTCTGTGGCTACAGCCCAGGCATGAAATCCTGGCCGGATGTCTTATGATGCATATGGCGCACTATCATGGTCCCCGTGGGGATGGGACAACAAGGTGGGGATGAATCAGTTCAGTTCCAAATTCTTGATCAGAAGAGCAGCTCGGAACACACATCCTGAAGGCAGTAGAATAAGTGTATACATCAAACCCGGCAGCATCATTGCCCCGTGGGGTACTTCAATCTGGGAGTACATTTCCTTGCCGGATGTCATCAAGTTCTCAGTAGAACCTAAACATGGTTGGCTGTCTTCATTACAAAGTGAACCTGAGGTCCGTGCAGATTAAATGACTAAGCTTTGCGGTACATATGAGCCTTTTGAGTTGTATTTAGACAGAACTCCACCTATTCCACAACAAATTCATAGACAGGCGTCAATCCTGTGTCAAATTATCTTTGAATGTCTGTTGAAAACCATCTGACCACGAATGGGGGTCTGTTTCTGGACTCAGTATTCCACTGCTCTACTCGTCTATCTTGGTACCAATGCTTTATTCCCTTTATTATTGGAGCTTTATAATAAATCTTAAAATTAGGTAGTAGAAGTCCTTTGTTTGTTTGTTTGTTTGGTTTTTGCTAAGTTGTTTTGGCCATTCTAAGTCCTTTTTGTTTACCTATGAAATTTAGAACCGGCTCGTCAATTTCTACCCAAAAAAGCCTGCTTTGGGTTTTGACTGGGATGATGTAGAATCCATAGCTCACTTTGAGGTTGATTCATTTCTCTGAGTTTTTGACTGTTTTTGTACTATGGATTAGTGTCCTGGGACGGAGCTCTGGAATCTGTAGCACAAACACAGAGATCTTCAGGACAATTAATTTTTATGCTGATTTAAAGCTAATAAAGATAAATATTTACAGGGAATCCAAGCCATCTGAAAGCAGAGTTACGAGGGCTTCACTGATAATAAGACTATTTACACGAAGGGGAACTTTGACTGTTTTGAGCACCTAGGATAAGCCATATTTGTAAAATGTTTGATTCCCACAAGAAGCCTATGAGGTAGGCATTACCCACTCTACATTACAAGTAGGGAAACTAAGGTACAAAAAGGTTAAGCAATTACGCTGAGGTCATACAGGAAATTAAGTGGTAAAGTTGACCTTTAAACCCAGGTTGGTCTCATTTTACTGTGATGTTCCCCTACCTCAACAGTCTTCAGACTGTCCAGAATGCCCCAGGAGGCTGCCAGTGTCTCAGGGCCCACGTGAGTGTGTAAGTGTAGGGGTGGGGGGCGGGGGAGGGAAGGGGGAGGCTGGTTCTTGGTGCTCTGGACTCTGCTTCAACTTGATTTTCCTTTGGTCTGTCTTATGAATCGGAGTTTTGCTTAAAAAATAAAAACAGAAACAACAACAACAACAACAAAATAGCGGTGCTGTTCATCTCCGTTTCTCACAGACAAAGTTCCTGAAAGCTTTGGAGTAGTGGTGAACCGTGACGGAAGCTGCCCAGGGTCCAAGGCGGTACACTGGGGCTATTTTTTCCTATCAAAATTCGAACTCGTGGTCCTTTCGCCTGCGGGACCCGTTGTCTGGTCAGCTCACGGGGTCACTAATGAACCCAAAAGCTGCTCCGTCACTCTAGTGGCTGTTCTGACAGCTGGGTCTCAGCCCGGGTCAACTAACCCTGCCGTGGGTAAGGCTGGCGTTCTCAGTGTCCGCTGAAGCTCTGGACTGTTCCAGCCCTCACGCCTCCTGAGCTTTGCTGACCTTCCTGCTTTTCACAGGCTGCTAGGCCTCCTCCTTTCTCTGCTCCTCATCAGCCTCGCCCTCGGCAGCCACCCCAAGAAATCCAGCCTTTTTCATCTTCTCTCTCTCAGAAATTGGAACGGATTTTTTTTTCTTTTTTCTTTCTGAATTCCTGATGCGCCTGCCTTTGCCAAAACCCCAAATCCCAGATCTGCCGTGTGCCAACAAATGCCGGGAGAGGTTGTTTGGATGAATTCAGAAATGACCTTGAACCTTTGCTCAACGCTCAGATGACAGGTTCTCTCCTTCCCAACCACACCCCAACACACATGCTTCTTGTCGGATAAGGAAATGTTTTATTGCTTCGTTTTCCTTTTCACTTTCTCTACCACCCCTTCTTCACGAACGCTTCCCCTTTATCCTATCATGTACCTTCTGGAAAATTAATCAGAGAGCTAAAACCCCAGGACAGAAAGGGGCCTTGGGAGGGCATTTCATCTGGACTTTTGCTTCTAGAGAGTAATCATACTTGCCTGGTAAAGGACTCTCTCTTCTGTCTTTAGACTTTGATCACTTCCCGTACCTTCTCATTCAAGCATCTCTGGGTTTTGCTTCTTGGGTCTTATTTATTAATTTCGTATTTTAAGGTGCTTCCTTTCTTCCATTTAGGGTCGTTTCATTGGGATCCAGATAATGTATACAAGCCATGTTCATGATAGACACTATCATGATTTGGCCAAAAACATTGAGCTTTTTTCAAGCAGATGTATGTCTCCAAACTCTTTTCCTGGGTCAACCATGGTTTCTGGGGAGTCAGATATGATCATGGGTCTCCATGGGTAAAGACTGGACGCTGCCTGTGGTGGTCCAGTTGTGTATGTAGTTGACTGATCCGGAGGGATTTTTTTGGCTACAGTCAGAGGTCAAGAGTAAACGTAACAAGTCTATGATGGGGTCTACCCAGATGCAAAATGCTTTACAGGCTTGTAATCAATACCCTGGTGATTCAGTGCTAGGCCAGCTGTTGCGGAACAAAATGATTTTATATTGATTGTCTGATTGACTGATTTTGGCTTCAAGAGTACAGACTGGCTCGAGTACTTTCTGCTGTGGTGAAGACAGATCTCCCAGAGCACAGACGTGTGAAATTCCACACTCTCCTTTTCCAGGGACTGAAGTGGACAGAAGGGCCAAACCCTCTGTTTTCCTTGACTTGAGTATATTTTTGAACACACCTATTCTTCTTTCCCTTCATTTCCCATTTCACACCCTGTCCATCTACCTTTTCTCCTCACCTTAAAGTCCTAGACCTGTCCCCCAACTGCTCTGAGTCCACTCTTGAGAAAGGATTTCTCAGCCTCTAAAGGACAGGGGCTCCTCCATGACCCCAGCAGAGTTCTTCTGCAAGAACACGTCTTTCAACCTGTGGCCTGTCCCTTTGGCCGTCTACTGAAAGATTGGGACCGTCCTGCACAGCAGGTCCCACTGCAGACTCCTCAGGAGTTAAGTCCCAGCTTGAGCTGGGGCGGAGGGAATGGGGGCACCCAGGGTGGCCAGTAGTTTGTCATCATCTCAGGACGATGGGCTGGGAAGTTGGAGTCTTTGAGATAGAGCAGAATTATCCTCACCGCATGTGATGAAAGAAGGTGGCACAAAATCACCCCTCCAGAGAGGGATCCTGGCCCTGAGTAAGAGCGAGAGAAGGGAAGCAGGTGGGGAGCTTTAAGAGGTGGGAGGAGAATCAGGAGAAGTTCAGAGGCTCTCATGATTCCAAACAATGCTTTCATTTCCGATGTTACCCTCCAAGGAAAGAAGGTCTAGCGTATAAAGGATAGGCCCAGTCAAAATCTGACAACGTAAATCCTTGGCAGATGACATTGTTTCTCTGGTACGATCGCAACCTGCCAATGGAGAAATATCTCCCAAAGGGGACAATTGGAGTAATCATTTAGAGACAATCCCCTGGCTTGATAACCCAGAGCAGACAGCCCTTTCCCTCTTTCCTTTAACCCCAAAGCCAGAAGCATTGGCTGACCCTCTGGTAGGTGAGGCCTGTGGGCAGACGAACAGGCGAGGACGAGGGAAGTCCTTTCCCGGGGGAATGTGTTAGAAGTTGCGGACGTGAGGCCAGAGCAAATGGCGTGTTTCCTTCTCGGGCTGTCACTTTCCCATGTGAAAGCAGCTTTGCTTTTCCTCATCTGTGCTGCGCGTTTCCCCTCAACCTCTGCTGGGTGTGGACAGGAAGCCTGGCACTGACGCCACCTCTTGAGTTTCCACAAAGTTTCACTTTCTGTTTCTCAAGCCCTGACCCACACTCCACGGCTTCCCAGGCCATGCGCGGGTGCCTTGGAAACCACACGGGTGGCCTGTTTCCTGTAGGTGCTGTGCGTGACAGACAGGATCCCGGAGAACTTCTTTTCTGGAGTCTCAGGGCCTGTGACTCTAGTGCCTGACTTCACTTCCACCCCAGTAACAATGAAGGTCATTGCCATTGGCAGTGCCCCCCCTCTCCCAAAGTCCTGGAGGTAATTACCCTGAAGCATGGAGGAAAGGGCAATGTCTGAAGGTTTTGTGCTGTTTCCTTGACCTGTACCTCGGAGGATCTCAGGGCAGGAGTGGGTAACTGCTCTGCTATAGTAGAAACTCAGGAAATGCCTTAAACTATTGAAGTCAAGACAGGAAGTGACTTGCTAAAGTCCATAGAGCTGCTCAGCAGCAAGGTCAGGACTAAATATGGCTCTTTTCACTCCCAGGTAAATTGTCTTTCTTTTCCCCAAACTGCCCATCTCACCCCTCTTTCTTCTTGTTATAATGAATACCATTTCCTGTTGTATAGCTGTCTACATTGATAGCCAACAATGCAACATTCTCCTTATGGAAACCCTATCTGGATTGGAAGATGACTATTAATCTACTCATCCTCCACCTCTACCTCAATTAGCAACTATCTCAAGTTATGGCCACCCCAAAGTGTTTGATCATTCCATTCTTCCCCTTGTATCTGTGCAGGGGGGCCTGGCAAGGACTTATGAGGCGGTATGAGGCACGGCACATCAGCGGGCAGTGGGATTTGGAGTATGGGTCCCCTGCTCTTGGTGCTCTTGGCACCTGCTGCATTTTATCCCCACCTGCTGAACCATTAGCCTACTACCTTGTATAAGTTTAGCAGAAAGAGTCCCCAAGCACCTATGAGAAGCACGCACAGCTTTTCCAGGTTACGCCGTGGGGATCGTGAAAATACACAGTATTTGTGTCTGGAAGTCATTTGACAACTCACTTCCAGAGTCACTTGCTTCTTATAACTTACCTCAAGCAGCATATGTTACAACGATCTGGTGCTTTGGGTGAGAGAAGTGAATAGTCTCCTAAGGACGGAGGCACAGGTGAATTAATTCTCATCTTGTTTTGTACTTGTACTTGCCTCTCTATCTTGTCCCCCATTCCCGGCTTTGTTGCGGCTCTCGGACCAACCTGGGACTTTATGACCTGAAGACAGCTGAAGACCTAAAGTAAATTAGGCAGCTTCTGTCCATCTTGCTTCCCCAACTGTTATCCTCTGAATCATCTACCTTTCCTCTGGTTTCCTGTATCATCTTTTCTTTTTTTTAATTTTTTAAAAATTTTTTAATTTTTTAATTTATTTTATTTTTTTAAATTTAATTTTATTTTTTAAAATTTACCTCCAAATTCGTTAGCATATATTGCAACAATGATTTCAGGAGTAGAGTAGACAATCAGGGTAATTGTCCAGACACAGATCAAGGCAGGATGCTTTTAAGCAATCACTCACATCTCTAAAGTCTTAAACCCAAGAGCATGGGGAGGGACCATTCTATAAGCAAAGCCTTAACTATGAAAACAACTTTTGAAACTAAGATTCAAAAGATAAGCTCAACAACAGGTGTTCTTTGCTTTCTGTAGTAGGTGTGTTCTTGAAAAGTTTAGTGTCAATATTTTTCCCCCATTAATCTAATCATAGTCTAAATATAAGAAGGAGGCTGGATATTTAAAGAAACCATGTAGTTGATGTCATTGCAAAGCCTTTTTAGAGTTTTAAAAATCACTTTTCTTTTCAAACATCGGGTTTTCTTCGATTCTAATTTCTTAGAAGTAGGGACCTATCAGGTTGATGTATATTGCCTACAAATAAAGGATGGGTTAGCCGCAGAGTGCCGGAACTTTGGGACTTTTGTATTTATCAAATACTTTATATCTATTTATACTTGGAAGATGGGACAATAGCTTCCTCTGGGAACAGAAAGATCTTTTATTTCTCTCTTCCTAGGTCATGCAAACTCCACTTCTTCTTTCTGGTATTTCCCATACATGCCTCCACCATAAGGCAATTGATCATTCTTTCCCACTCTTCTGAACTTTCTGCAAGTGCTGGTGTCTCTGTGCTGGAATAACCTGGTATTTTGGGCTACACTACTGAATATTCTCTTCAGGATGGAGGCAGGTGGTCAAATGACTCAAAAACCAGGACTCTGTCTAAGGTTGTCCAATATGAGCTGTGGCTGTTGAGTACTTGGAATGTGGAATGTGAATGAAACTTAGGAATGAATTTTGAATTTAATTTAATTTTTAAAATATTTATTTTTGAGAGAGAGGGAGAGAAGCAGAGAGAAAGGCAGAGAAAAAGAATCCCAAGTAGCCTGAAGAGGGCCTCAATCTCACGAACCATGAGATCAGGACCTGAGCCGAGTGGGAAAAGGGTAGAGAGAGAGGGAGAGAGAGGATCCCAAGAGGGCTCTGCACTGAGAGTGGTGAGCCCTATGCGGGGCTCAATCTCACAAACCATGAGATCATGACCTGAGCCAAGTGGGAAAGGGGGAGAGAGAGAGGGAGAGAGAGGATCCCAAGAGGGCTCTGCACTGAGAGTGGTGAGCCCTACGTGGGGCTCAAACTCATGAACCATGAGATCATGACCTGAGCCAAAGTCAGACACTTAACCAACTGAGCCACACAGGCGTCCCAGAACTTCTTTAAAAATGTTTCTTTGTTTCTTTATTTTGAGAGAGAGAGAGAGAGAGAGAGCAAGTGGAAGAGAGGCAGAGAGAGAGAGAGAGAGAGAATCCCAAGCAGGCTCCATGCTTTCAGCGAGGAGCCCAACACAGGGCTCAATCCCATGAACCATGAGATCATGACCTGAGCCAAAATCAAGAGTCGGATGCTAAACTGACTGAGCCACACAGGCTCCCCTGGAGAACTTTTATGTATATTTGAAGCAACTTGATCACCTTTCAACTGTAAGTTTTATGGAGTTTCTACATATAGGTCAAATCGTTCTACAAAGATTTTAGCTTTTGAATTGAGATATATGTATAAAATACATATCAGATTTTGAAGATTAGTAGGAAAAAGGAATGTAACATATTTGCTTAATAATTTCTATTCTGTATACGTGCTGAAATGATAACATTTCGGATATACTGAGTCACATAAAATATATTATTAAACTTAATTTCATCTATTTCTTTCCAGGTTTTTTACATGGCTACTAGAACATTGAAAACTGTAAATGCGGTTCATATCGTGTGTCTCTTGATCAAGACTGATCTCAAGTATACTATTGCCTGACTTCATGACCACTCCCTGTGTCTAGACAAATGCCGTCAGCTCTTCCTATGACAGGGTTCAGGGTTTTAATTCGGATGCCCCTCAGCTGAAGAAAACGCATCAACCTCTAGCTTTATTCTTTGAGGCAGCTTCTGAATCTACATTTGGGTGACAATTGCTTTGGCATCTTTGAGTTTTTTGCATGCCTTACTGTTCGATGCAGTCCGCATAGTTTATGCTTTAAAAAAAAATAGCAAGACTTCCAGAAAATGCTTTCAGTAGAAAGATAGATTTGGGAAGAATATCCAAAATTGTCACTTTGAACTTCTTATTTCATATGAGAAGAAGACCTGCCCAAATATATTCTGCTGTGCAGTGACGCCTCCAGACCACTGCTGGTCCGGACGCTCTCTGTAACCCCACACCAGAAGTGACTGGGGCCAAGGAACAGCCATGGACACGATGACACAGCATTACAAAACACCACGCTAGCTGGTTATTAATGAAAACCAGATGATGGACCATGCACCACATCGTCCAGAAAGTTGACTAGCTGGAACGGAACATGCAGAGTTCAAGGGTGGCAGGAGCCTGTGTTAGAAGCACGGAGGCTGGGACACACATCCACGCTCTGCTGTGAATCAGCTGCGAGTCACTGGGCAGGTTATTGTCACATCCCCTTTGCTCATCTATCAAATGAGAGGGTCGCGGCAGAAGGTCTCTAGTTCCCACCTGCTCCTACAGCCGCATCTCCTCGGCCAGTCTAGCCCGAGGCCCCCACCACCTCCAGCTGTGAGAACACGGGGCAGGACTACCTGGGTTGGAGAATGCCCAAGGCACAGGCCAGCGGTCTTGTCCAGCGGGGAGTGAGAGGCAGGGGGGGGGGAGAGCCAGCAGGCTCTGTGACACTGCTGTAACCTCACCGCTGGTCAGTGACCTCCTTTTCGGTAGCATATGTTCCATCACGCGCAGCTTTGCTGGGTCAAGTGCATCTACACTTTAGAGCCATGGCAAACGTTTATCAAACTAACCTCCAGAAGGCACACGCTCAGCTTCACTCTCACCACCCAAATACCTGCTTTGGGGAGTAAACAGCAAATCTTTGTTATTTCAATTTGCTGCTTTGTGATTGTAAGTGACATGGAACTTCCCCCATATGGTAATTGGCGACTGACATTTCATCTCACACAATCTGACTGTTTGCATCTTTCGCCCTGGTTTCTTGAGCGTTTTTTTTTTTGTCTTATGATTTATAAAAGCTCTTTTGGTTTAAAGGTTAACCCTTTCTTGTTACATGTCTGCACCACTTTCTTGCAAATATTTTTTCAGTTCATGACTCACCTTTTCATCTCGTGTGTGCATAACTTTGAACTTACAGATATCAACATTTTTATTGAAAAAAAATTCTTTTAATATGAAATGTATTGTCAAATTGGTTTCCATACAAAGCCCAGTGCTCATCCCAACAGGAGCCCTCCTCAACGCCCCTCACCCAACCTCCCCTCCCTCCCACCCCCCCATCAACCCTCAGTTTGTTCTCAGTTTTTAAGAGTCTCTTATGAGATATTAACATTTTTAAATGGTCATGTTTATCAATCTTAAAAAAAAACCCTCTGTACTTTTATACTTTCAAGGCACCTTCTCTATTCCTAATCGGATAATTTTTCCCCATAACAGTTATCTATTTTTCTTTTTAATCTGTAGTGATGCATTTTGGTGTCTGGTGTGAAGAGGCTACATTCTTTTTCTGTGTATAATCACACAGGAAGGATCTTTCACACTGTTTACTAAATAAACTATCCCATTCCTTCCAGTTTCCACACCCATTTAATCTAGTCCATTGTTGACATCATCAGAGAAAATTTCTCATCAGAAAGTTTGACCAGCACAATTCAATGGTGTCAATCCAGCTTGATTTATGCATGGTTGTTAGGCTGGGTGGCAGTTATGAAACGGGGTGGAAGTTAAATCAATGAATTATCATTGATACACTTAATGCCACCAATGTATTGCAGACTGAAGAATTTAGTTAAATTGTGGAACATGCCGTATATTCCACTGGAAATTTGGTTGAGCCCAGTTCACTGGGCTTTGTTTATAAACCTTTACCTTAAAACGTCCGGGATCTAGAGCAGGGGACACGGAGGAGGTAAGGGAGACATCATCTTGGGGATGGAGAGGACTTTTCCATGGTGACCAGATGTTTATCACTGCACGGGCAGATGGCCCAGGGAGGCTGGTTGTGGTTTGGGTTATTTTTTCCTGATGCGGATGTAGTTGCTTCTCTTCTGGGTGGGCAGTGTGGGGACCAAGGAGTCTTAGCGGGTGCACAACATCCAGCAAGGAAACCATTCTGCTGGCTCGCTGCATCAGCCACACTCTTTACAGAACAGGACGCCAGCTGCTGCTCTAACCAAAGTAAAAGTCCTACGTAGGGCCACATGCTAACCACGGGGCACTGCAGGCCTTCCTGGACTCTTCCTTCTCTAGGAGGTAGGGCTCAGAATGACGTCTGATCATGGAAAAAGAATTTCGAGTCGTCCGGGTTCATGGTGTCTGAACCGTGGAGGGTGTCCCCTGTGTTCTTTTGAGGTTAGGATTTGCTTTAATTAAGGAAATAAAATGAAATCCAACACACCCTGCTCACGCCACACATGTTCTGAGGGGCTGCAGGAAAACCCCAACGCTGTTGGGACACAGAGTCAGCAGGGACTTCTCGGATGACTTGGTTAGTGTCAGTGGGCCACCCTGCTGTTTCCTTTCCTGAGAACATCTATCCCTTTTCAGAGACTGTTAATTTTGTGCTCAACATGCCTGAGTGCGTTGATATCAGTCTTGAGTCCAGTTTGCATTTCGTCCCCTCCCTGCTGAGGGGAGCAGGAAACTGGGGATTATGGGAGTCGGGGGTGGTGATGAAAGGGCTCTAGACCACCAAGCCTTGAGTTCAGAAGATGCATATGACTTAGCCTGCTCTGTGGATATGTCCCCTGCTTGCCTCCACCCTCCCATTTGTCAGGGTCCCTCCCTTCCCTAAAGACAGTTCAAAACTCTTCCCAAGTTAACACCAAACCGGAGAATGTTCCATTTGTCTTTCTCATGCTCACGCCCTGCCTAACTCAACATCGTATGTGAAAATCTAGAGGAATGGTGTCTGTTTTGAAGAATGCCTTACACTTTTGTTATTTTTCTCTACATAAATTCCTTAACTACAGGGTTGACATACAATCACCACATTCAAACACACTTCATAGTGCCCGGGTCTGATAATCATATATATGTGTGTGTGTGTGTGTGTGTGAGTGTGTGTTTATATATATATATATGTATATATATATATATATGTATTTGGAAGTTCTTTCATATAACAAAGTAGCAAAGGGGCCCATCTGTTTGAGTATGTTTAGTCATACATTCATGTAAACTCAGAAAACTGATTTGGAAGACTTGCTTGAGATGAAGGAGATTCTGAACTATTGATGGTGAGGATTAGAAGGTTTGGAAGGAGCTAAGGCTGTTCTGGGGAGGCCCTCAGTTTCCGGTCCACCCTCTTCTCCCCTAGGACTTAATGGTGGGACAGAATCACTGGATTCATTGGGTTGCAAGTCATACATGCCCAACTCAAACTAGTTTAAGCAATATCGGATATTTAATGGCCGCCGAAACCGGAAAGTCCAGTAATGTAACTGGCTTGGGGCACAGATGACTAGTTTCTCCTCATTCTTTGTCTCTGCTTTGCCTTCCTCTGTGTCAGCTCCATTCTCAGGCAGACTTGATTCAAGTGAAGGCAAGGGTGCCCTCCAGCAGCGTCACCCGAGAACTTAGAAAACCCTAAGCAGAAAGAGAATGTCTCCAGGCCAAAGTCCTGGTGGGGGGTGCGGGGCTCTCAGTGGCCCATCCCGGCTCATGGAGCCTCTTCTGAAACAATTAGTGGTCAGTGGAATATGTTCTTTTGATTTTCCCAGACTCATCAAGGCGTCTGACCCTGAAACCAGGGGTGAAGAGCAACCTTTCCCAAACCGCATGATGGCTCACCTAAAGGAAACTGGGCTGCTGTTCCCAGGAGAGGAGAAACATCAGGCAGAACAATAGAAGCCCACTTCAACAGATGGCGGGTGGATGGTGTGAAGAGAATTCTCATTCTGCTGGGCGGATCTGGGCTCACCTTTCACCTCTGCAACATACAAGTGATGCTGATGTGGCACCAAGGCTGTTGGGATCTGGAAGTAAATTGTCACATGGAGATGTACTTTGGCCAGAATTCGGTCCTCCTCTCCATAACTCTGTCCTCCTTCCATCTATATCTAGGTTATATCAGCCCTCCCCCATTGTACATGGGCACCGCCGTGAAGCACACACTCAAGCCCAGTGGCATGCAGATGAAGCATTTGGGGTTCATGTTCTGCCACTCAGCCTGTTCCCCACCCCCCACCTTCCCATGGGCAGAAGCACACATTACGTTCTGCTAGGTTGCCATGTTTTCTAACACACTCTCTTACTCTGGATGCCCAGGTGTTGGCCATGGGAGAGGCATGGTTGGCCCACTTACCTGGCTCCCTCTGATTCATAGGGACACCCTGCCTCATGTTTTTCAGCATGAGAGTCAGGATGCAATGCAAGACCACCGCACTTAAATATTTGGGTTCTCATCCAGGCTCAAAAACGAACTAGATGGGTGATTTTCGGACTGCCCGTGGGTCAATTTCTTCCTCTGTATTTGGTCACATCTTCTTCAAACCGTAAGGTCCCTTCATGTTCTAGTGTTCATCCCGTCTGAGCAGCCACTACATTAGCTTCAAGTTTTTCCTCTGAAAATTCAAGAGAATAAAGCTATGCCTTAAAACGATTTCCTGAGAGTAGACATAAAGAGCTAGAGAAGTCTGAAACCCAGATCCTCCACTAAGTAGGCATGTGATTTAGGGCAAGTTATTAACATCTCTGCGACTCACTTTTCCTCACCTTTAAAATGGGGCTACAGGATGTCATGAAGATTAAGTGGGTTAATGCTTGAAGCCTGCCCAGGGCAAAGTTCCACATCAGCGATTGCTGTTTCTGCTGTTCTAGACTGTAATGCATAAAACAGAGAAATGTGTTGTATTTTCGAAGCGCATATCTGTCAAGTACTTGCCAGCTGGGAGGAACTCATGTCTCCTGAAGGAGCAGGTCTCATTTTTGGTAGATCTAATTATTACTATAAAGTCATTGTTATTGCCCTTGAAATACTTGAAGATACCATCAGCCACACTCTTGAACACTCCTGTCCTCTTTAATTTCTTTCTATTGCTCTGGCCACAAGACCAGTGCTCTAGTACGGATACGTTCAGGTTTGTTAATGCCCTCCTCTGTGCTGTGCGCCTCTAACTTGACCCCAGACGGGATCTAAACAGTGCTAAACCTATCACTTCTCTCCAACATATAATCACACTTTACTAGTGCTGCCAGGGACTGGATTTCCTTTCTAGCAGCCGAGTCATGTTTTGGGCTCATATTTAGCTTCCAATTAAGAAAGCCCTGAGTTGTTTTCATATAAACCAGTGGAAACCCATTTTAGAATTCAAGTCCTCTGTCTTGCCTAATCAATGTTACCTTCTGGGATAAATACAGAAAATCCTTCAAGTACAGAATGAGGAAATCCTGACTGTGGGCATTCGATGTCAGTTAAATAGGTCACATTTTATTTATTTATATTTCGAAAAAGAAGTGAGAAGGAACAAGAGACCCTGAGCATCAGGTCAGAACAGAATAGTTACATTGTGATCTGAGACTCTGTCCTGGTCGTAGGATCGAGAGCCATTAAACAGCACCAACCAGGCTTTTGGCCCGTGAAGCCGGGGGCAATCACTGCCATGGAATAATTTTCAAATCTGGGCTTATGCCTATTCAGGATTTCTTGGTGTTTGTTAGTTGTCATTGTTGTATTTGTAGGAAATGAAAGCTGCCATTGAATAGTCTCGGTAACCCCCTCCCAACCCTCCAAATATGCCTGGAATAAGTCAATGAGTTTTCATCTGGGCATATTGCTTTTCCATAAATGAATCTTTGCTTCTCACCTAGGACATAATATTGGCGCTTGGTAGGAATGTGCCAAATATTGTGTCTTTGTGGCCAACTATTTTCATTCAAAATTGAATTTCTATCATTCAGTAAAAAGGGAGAGATCTCCAAGTTCAGATATTTTTCCCTTCCTAAGAGAACTGAAGTATAGAGTCAAATATTAACTGTTCTTTATAACATATAAAAACATACCTAAGGATTTTATTGTTCAGTCCATTTATCTTTGTATCCAGTACAATCTAATGAAAAATATAGGTATACACACAGAGATTAAAAGTATCTATCACATAGGGGCACTGGGTGGCTCAGTCAGTTGAGTCTCCAACTCTTGGTTTCTGCTCAGGTCATGATCTCATGGTTTGTGGGTTTGGGCCCTGCATCGGACTCTGCCCTGATAGTGTGGAGCCTGCTTGGGACTCTCTCTCTCCCTCTTTCTTTGTCCCTCCTCTGCTCTCTCTCTCTCTCTCTCTCAAAATAAATAAATAAACTTAAAAAGAAGTATCTATAGTAGATATGTGTACATAGGTATATGTATGTCAACACATCTATGTTAGGTTGTGATAAAATTCATTACCCTATGTTGACGGTTGTGATAAAATTCATTACCCCATATTGATGGCATTCTTGTACCCACTGGTAATTTATTAAAACAAATGACTTGGATTCTCTCAGGAGGTACTCCTGGCTCCCAGTGATCACTGATTATTTTTATAAAGGCTCATCAAGAGCTTGTTTAGTGTCAGGAAAAGAAATTCAAAATATACATTGTTAATGTCAAGCTTCTACCTTTTGATTTCTAGAATCGACTTTTATTTTTATTTAAAAAACTGATAAAATATTTGTCTCTTTTGATTGTTCGGGCATTTCTCCCATTAACCCACCCAACATCACCACCCCTACCGCTACATCCACCTGAGGATGCCTGGGCCGGAAACCGGGGAGTGCTGACCACCCATGGCCAAGCCCTTACACTCTGGCTTGGAAAGGAAGTATGTTTCTCTCTCAGTCATTGGAGATTGACTGAATGAAAATTTGCACTGATAACTATTTTTGCATGTGGAACTAGGAATACTCAGATAGACGTAAGTCCTTTGGCGTCTAGTTTTTCATCTGCCTTAAAATCAGTAGCTCACATTCTCAAAAACGGTTTGCTAATTCTAGCGCTAAGGGGATATGATCGATTGAAACCATAAACGAGAAACCGAAGCAGCAACGAGGAGGACAAAAATCCAGATCCATGCAAATTCATTAATTACAATGCCAGGAATCAAGTGTTCCTGCTGTTCCCTTAGAAGCATTCGGTCATTGTGGATTCAGAGGGGTAGGTGAGTGCTTTCAGCATGTATGATTTAAGCAGCTAGTTTTGCATGGTGATGGGTTGCTGGAAGGAATGGGACAGAAGGAACATGAGAAAGAATATGAGTAGTAAAGGAGGATAAGAGAAGACAAGGAGAAAGACAATGTCCATAAAAAGATGAATAAGGAGGGGAGCAGAAAAAAGAAGTGGTTATAATTTCACACTCCAAGGAACACACTAGTAAAGAGGAATCTAATGATGAGGCAAAGGGTTTCTTTTCCATTTGTTTAGGCTTGTGGCCTGATTTTGCTTTGGCTTTCATCGTATACATGGGCCAAGGCAAGTTTTCCAGACCAGTCACACTTCTTGCTGACTTGCTGGAATGTCTTTCTTGGATGTCACGGAAAGAAATGTCTTGGCTTCTATATCCCTGGCTGAATGGGTCAAAGCATGAAAAACCCACAGATATACATCTGACTCCGCTGGAGATAGAAAAGAAGATAAGTGAGGTCTTTTCTCCTCATAGGGCTTGTTAGCCAGATGAAGAGATTAAACCAATGGAAAAGATAAATAGAACTCTCTGGATGTATGTAAGGAGTGCCCACAGGTGCCTGTAAAAAATAAGAGGATAGCCATGCAGGCGAGCAGGAGCCATGGTGGGGGTTTTGACGCAGGGGATGAAGAGGGAAGAACATAAGGGTGGAGGTTGGGTACATGGGCTCAAATCACGATCCTGCCACCTGCCTGTTTTGTGACCTCTGCCATATTGCTTTGCCCCACAAAGGCTTAGTTTTTAGGTGTATAAAAGGGCATTTATAATGTGTACTTTCAAACACATTATCTTTATTAATTTTCTTGGCAGTTCTGTAAAGTGTGAAGCACTGGATTAAGTAACTTTCCTTACCATTGTAATGGAACTTGGCTGGAGAATGTTCTCAGAGGAGAATCCTCAGGGAGACAAGTCTTCCTTGCCTTGCATCCAGAGGAAGTTGCAGATACAGAGGGAGTCACTGTTTCCATCAGACTCGGGAGAGGCAAGAAAGGTCACCAGAAGTCTAGATTCTTCTGGAGTCTCTTGGCATCCTGTCTCACTTTGGTTCTTTCCTGAGCTCCCCAGCTGTACAAATATGCAGATGTACAGACTGGGGAGACTAGCCAAGGTGAATCCAAGGCTGAGCAGGTCAGTAGCTCAGCCTATGAAAAACATTATCATCCCCCCACCACTGAAAGGTGTCTGACAGGAATTTTCTTTCACTCATTCACCCGAATGTCTTGACATTGGCATGAGGGGAGTAACTCAGAGAGCCCAAGGCCTGTGTCCAACTTCCTTGGTGTAGAAAACTCATAAAGGTAGCTGTTACAGAAGAGCTTCATAAGGGAAACTATGGTTTTGCCCCTAGAAAGAATGGGGTAATATACTCCTCACCCACTTTTTAACAAAATGTTGTCTCCTATACCTTTTCTTTCATACCTTATTGGTTCTTCCTTCTCTTCTGTCCTTCCCAGCTAATGCAAGGTCACTGTCTGCCATCTCTCCACTCTCCAGTCCCAGACCCCCTCAGAACTTGAGGAAATCGAGGCAAAGAGCAAATTGTGACTGCGTTGCGTTGGACACCCAGGGACAGAATAAAATGAAGAAACTTCCCATTTGACGGAATGGGCAAAAGGGAATCTGGAGTTCAGGCGGGGTTTGTAGGAAGCTGGTCTATCTTTATCCTTATAATCATCTCTGTCATTTCAATGGTTATAGTGTTGACAATGATGTTGACAGTATAGTGATAACATGAATATGAGCTAGAGCCTTTTGAGTGTTTCTGAGGTTCAAGGCATTGCACTAAGTCCTGCACATGGGTTCTATTAACGCTCACAGCATTTGAAGCAGGTTAAATTACCATGGGCCTTTTCCAAATCGGCTGATGTTCAGAAAGGTGAAGTAAAAAGCCAAAGGCCAAACAGCAAAGGGTGGCAGGACTAAAATTGAAACCCAGGAAGTCACACACCAAAATTCAAGATCTTTATTGTCATATTTGGGGCCCTCTGAGTGACGGATCCTCCCCAGCCATTTTTTCCACCCACTGTTTCCAGAGAGCATCCTGCTCACTTATACATCCCATCTTTTCATACTGGTGTGGATGGACTTTTGATGTGAAGGACAAAGAAACCAGGAGGGTGATCTCCTCAGCTTTCAAGAAAGCTTACTTGCAGTTCTCTAAGAACTATCAGCATAAATGGGAGGCAGGATAGGTGAAAACAGCAGAAGGGAGGGCTTGGATCCCTCACACTCCAGCCATTGGTCCTTGCGCCGTTTGCTTCCTCCCATTAATCCCGAAGTTCTCTCAAGCTCCAGCTGCTGCTCCCCATTTCACTCTCTCTACACTAGTGGTGGTAGCCTTGATTTTTTCCTGTCTCCCCAGCTTTCATACTCCCACGATGACTGTTAGGGTAGAGGGCACTTCCTAGTCACCGTAAGGTGTATTGTGAGAATGTTCTGGTTATGGGGATTGCGTCAGAATAGGGCTGGAGATGAAACACACCAATAGTCTGAGGAGGAGGGTTTAAAAAAGGGACTGTTTACAGAGTTGTGGGAGGTTTACACATATACACATACACCCAAGCATGCAATCATCAATGACACTTTGTACACTTAAAATGGGTTCATTTAGGGGCGCCTGGGTGTCGCAGTCGGTTAAGCATCCGACTTCAGCCAGGTCACGATCTCGCGGTCCGGGAGTTCGAGCCCCGCGTCAGGCTCTGGGCTGATGGCTCAGAGCCTGGAGCCTGTTTCCGATTCTGTGTCTCCCTCTCTCTCTGCCCCTCCCCCGTTCATGCTCTGTCTCTCTCTGTCCCCAAAATAAATAAATGTTGAAAAAAAAATTTAAAATGGGTTCATTTAGTTATACTCCTGTGGAATCGATTTAAAATCTAAAAATGGGGTCCTCTTATTAAGAAAGGAATTTCTTGGGGCACCTAGGTGGCTTAGTCAGTTAAGCATCTGACTCTTGATTTCAGCTCAGGTCATGATCTCATGGTTCCTGAGTTCGAGTCCTGCATCGGGCTCCCTGCTGACAGTGTGGGGCCTGCTTGGGATTCTCTCGTTCTCTGCCCCTCCCCCCCTCATTCTCTCCCTCCCTCTGCACTGAGGAGGGCACCTGTTGGGACGAGCACTGGGTGCTATATGGAAACCAATCTGACAATAAATTTCATAATAAAAAAAAGTTTGGTAAAACAATCAAAAAAAATAAAATAAATAAATAATAAATAAACTTAAAAATTTTTTAAAAATGGAAGGAATTCCTAGTTGAAGAGATTTCTAGGGTGAACATGTCTGACTAGAATTCGTCAGGTACGATGCATGATTTTCACCTATTTGCTTGTGTTTTGCATCATTTTTCTTCCCTGAAACTCTCCCCTCTTTTCTCCAAATGTCCGAAGCAAAGACTGGGCATTCTTCCTCGGCCACATCATGTGCTGCTGAGTTCTCATTTCGCTGGGCAACCCGTGCGGTCGGTCAGGGTCTCGGGAAAGGGACAGGCTGGCTTCGTGCAGCCGCTCTCAAACGTTAACGCGCCCCCTGCGATGGGGCCGGCGCTCTGCCAGGTGCTAGGGAGTCCAGGTCGCGCAAGAGTCCCTGCAGATAATGCATCGCAGTGTCGAAAGAGACGGCCCTGTGACATGCCATGCACTTAGCACTGTGCAAGGAGCAGAGTAAAAGGGCCCTGAGGAGGTAGCAGGTGTCTCTCTGAGGAGGCTTATACTGACATCTTCACAGATTGGGGAGAGTGGAGCTAGATCTCAAGGATAAGAAGCCTTGGAAGGCGTGGTGCTGGGAGAGGACATTCCAGGTGGGGTGAACACGTGGGTGTAAATCCAGAGCCTAGCCAACAAAGGGCATGGTGTGTGACCTATGGCAGGAGTGGGGCTTGGGGGGTAGGGTAGGGAGAGACGGTTCTGGAAAGCAAAGGTGGGCTCAGATTGCACAGGACAAGGTCAAAGCGTTCAAAATCACATGAGAAATATGGATGTGAAGGGAATGGCTAATGTCCACCCACCCCCGGCGCCCTGCAGAGGAAGTGCTCAAGAAACAGTAGTCATTATCATGGTTTTATTGTGTTACTATTATTTTTTGTTTTGGGAGAGAGAGAGAGGGAGAGAGGGAGAGAGAGAGAGGGAGAGAGGGAGAGAGAGAGAGGGAGAGAGAGGACCTGAAACAGGCTCTAGGCTCTGAACTGTCAGCACAGAGACTGACATGGGGCTCGAACTCATGAACTGCGAGATCATGACCTGAGCCCAAGTCAGAGGCTCAACCGACTGAGCCACGCAGGAACCCCTATTGTGTTGTTACAATTAATAAAGATGTTTGAGGGGGCTTCTGGGTGGCTCAGTCAGTTAAATGTCCGACTCTTGATTTTGGCTCAGGTCATGATCTCACGGTTTGTAGGTCTGGGAGATTGAGCCCCGCGTCAGGCTCTGCCTCTCTGCTAACAGAATGAACTTGCTTGGGATTTTCTCTCTCCCTCTCTGCCCCTTCCACACTCGCATTCTCTCTTTCTCTCTCTCTCTCTCTCTCTCAAAATAAATAAACTTAAAAAAAAGTTTGAAGCCCACTTTGGCTCCTGTGTGGTTGAAGGAAAGATAAAACCTTTTCTCGATGCCTCTTAAGCACAGGAGCAGCAAGCTCCAGACCGAAGGAGGGAAGCCCTTCTGGTGCTGAGTCAAGTGCAGGATGTGAAAGTTCCCGCAGAAAACGAGAATCACATCATGCATGTAAGTGATGGCTGGATCCAGGCTCAGAAGATTCCAGGTTGCTGCACTCACTTGTGCAGGCCTTCCCCCACTTCTCACTGACAATTGTTTCCAGAAGTATTGAGCCCCTCGGAACCATGTGTTTGTCTCTTCCCTGGAAAGGCATATGGGGGCTACGAGTGAGGCAGGGACAGGGTTGGTTGGGGCTTTCTGTCTTTCCCCCTTCCCCTGGGCTCCACTCCTCTCTCCTCTTTCTTCCCATAGAGGTGGCAGGATGTGAAGGCCATGAACTCCATCAGGAGCCAGCGGGCTCGTCCAGGAACAGAGTGGGAAATATAAGGGGACCCATCTGCTATCTCCAGCGGCAGGAAGAAGCTGCAGAACGTCCCTTTCTGATACGAGCGTTTGAAGAGAGAAGGAGGTTTTCTCATTCACCGCAAATGGTCTGCAAGGTTGGCAGACGCCATCCGGGAGTCAGAGCAGCACCCTCCGCCCCCCAAACTCTCCAGACACAGGAGGCAGCTTTTCAGAAGTTGTCTGGTTTCTGCAATAAGCACAGGGCCTTGAGACCACCCCTCGAACGAGGAAGATGAACGAGGACCGGGGCCTTTAGAGGAGGGAGTGGGGAGACACGTCTGTTGACTTTGTGTGTGGGGGTGCATTTATTATATACTTTAAATTAGACTTTTTATTTCAGGTAATGTCGATTCACATGCAATAACAAGAACTAATAGAGGGAGCATTTACACCCTTTGCTCCGTTTACCCCAGTGGGACCACCGTATGTGATACTATAGTGCAGTATCACAACCATGATATTCTTGCCATCGGCACAGTCCTGACACTGAACGTCTCCATCCCCTTGGGGATCCCTTTCCTTGCCCTTTTTAAAAAAAATTTTTTTTTAAACATTTATTTATTTTTGAGACAGGGAGAGACAGCATGAACGGGGGAGGGTCAGAGAGAGAGGGAGACACAGAATCTGAAACAGGCTCCAGGCTCTGAACTGTCAGCACAGAGCCCGACGTGGGGCTCGAACTCACAGACTGTGAGATCATGACCTGAGCCGAAGTTGGACGCTTAACTGAGCCACGCAGGCGCCCCTCTCCTTGCCCTTTTATAACCACACCCTCTTCCCTCCTGCCCTTATCACTCCAGAAACTGGAAAAGACCCAGATGTCCTTCCACTGGTGAATGGTCAAACAAACTGGGTTGCCTTTAAAGAGACGTGGCCTGGAGCTGCGTGAGGAGGATCCCCAGGGCTCCGCAGCGACTGTGGGAAGTTCAAAGTCACTGCTCCTAACCGGTGAGTCCCACCAGAGTGTGGAAGGCTACTGTCAGGAGGAGAGCAGCAGGTGTGACAGAACAGACAGGCTAGATTTACCTGTGGTGGCCTGATCCCCGCAACCCGGCCCCCCTTCTGGCCCCCACTGCTTACTCCTTCATGGTCTTCTAGAAAGATAGTTGGGCCTTCACAGAAGTAGCTTGTGAAGTGAATTAGCATTCACTGTAGGCCGGAATGCTGCAGTCACCAACAAGGATTTTACATAGGAATGTCTTTAGTTCCTCACTCCTCCTGTAAAGTAGACACTATTATTATCCCCGGAGGCTCAGAAAAGTTAAGTCCCTTACCCAAGGAGACACAGCTATTAAGGCAGGTTAAGTCTTGAATCCAGGGCTATTAAATCAAAGGCCCGCACTCTTTCCGTTATGCTGTGTGGCCTCCAATAATAGCATCGCCACCAAAAGAAAGCCACTCAAGCGCTGCAACATGTTGACAGCCAATGAGGAGAGAGAAAGGGGAGGCTGCTAAATTATGGGCTTTTCGCTCTTGAGGGGCCATGATACAGAGTCAACTGCCTGGGAAGGAGGGCCTGTGAGCCACTGAGTTCCTAATGGTATAATCCAGAGTCGACACGGGGGCAAAAAGGAGGTTCTCTTTGAAGTTCATTATCGTCAGAAACTTCTCCAGCCCCAAGTCACTCTTCCACTCTAAGAAGTGTTATTATTTCTTCCCTCTTCTCGACGTATCTGGGTTGGCTCCTGTGCCCACATCTCTCACTTCCAGCCAAAGGCAGGGGGTCCATTGCAGGAGGCAGACACACTTGGGCTTCCACACAAGGCCACTTGCTGTGTGAGTTTTGGCAAGTTGTTTCACTGCTTAATTTCTGGGGGTTGTATTATATCATGGGGCGTTACGTTATATTGTGTTATATGACAGTCTTCTTCGTGGCGTTCTTTTTTTTTTCCAACGTTTATTTATCTTTGGGACAGAGAGAGACAGAGCATGAACGGGGGAGGGGCAGAGAGAGAGGGAGACACAGAGTCAGAAACAGGCTCCAGGCTCTGAGCCATCAGCCCAGAGCCCGACGCGGGGCTCGAACTCACCAACAGCGAGATCGTGACCTGGCTGAAGTCGGACGCTTAACCGACTGCGCCACCCAGGCGCCCCTCTTCGTGGCGTTCTTATGAAGATTGAGAAGATAATGCGTGTCAGACTTCTAGCATGTTTCCTGGCATATCGCAAACACCCGTGGGCTACGTGCGTACTGTGTGTGCAACCTTCTTGAACTCATAGACTCTGGTCTCTTCTGCCTCCTACCGTGCCATAAGTCTATTCTTTCTGAAATGTTACTTGTGGCCCATTTTTTTTTTCCAGAAATTTTTGCCAGAGGAATTGAGTCTATTCGACAAGTAGCCAAGGTTTCTTTCTTTTTTCTTTTTAATCCCAAGTCTCTTCTCAGCATGCTCTTCTGATTGTATGATTGTATGATTCCAACTACTTGTATGCTCATTGTTTCCCCTACCTACCAGTGGGGGAGGACTACTGAGCTAATGATGGGAAGGATGTGGCTTCTACTCATCTTTTGCTGTTTTGTTGTGGGTAAATTGATTTCACTTTTTTGCACTTTCTATCCTTGGTTATAAAATGGAAATAATAGGACCTCTTGAAGCTGCTTCACAGGGTTATCATAAAAGCCCAAGAAAAGACACTGGGTAAAATATTTAGACAACTCCAGAATACTATAAGAATATGAGGCATTGTCGTTCAGATATAGGGCTTCTTAGGAGCTTTACTTTGTAGCTCTGTGGTGAGTTAGGTTTTGATGTGGAGCAAACAACCACAAATTCTCAGTGGCTTGCAACAATAAACATTTATTTCTCACACATCTGTGGAGTTCAGCTGATGCAGGCTGGGCTCACTCCTACATCGGTGGGGCGGGGGGGGGGGGGGGGTGGTTGGAGTTTGGCTGACCATGCTGAGCCTGGCTGAGTAATTTGGTTCCACATGTTTCTCATCCTCTTCCCGGGACGAGTGGACTAGCCCAAGCATGTCTTTCTCAGGCTGATGGCGGAAGCATGAGAAAGCAAATCAAAACACTCAGGGCTTCCCAAATCCTGGGCTTGAAATTGGCACATTCTCACCCTAGTGGCCAAGCAGGCCTTGTGGCTGAGCTCAGGGGTAGGGGTTAGGCATTAGCCACTGTAGGAAGATTTTTCAAAATTTCATGAGAAAGAGCCTGCATAAAAGTGAAGAATGACCACTGGGGATATTAATACAAATCTGCCACACTGGGTTTCTTACCCAGCCCGTGGACAGGATTCTCTGGAGGTCCAGCATTTTTTCTCATGGAGCCCAGTGTGGGGCTTGAACTCAGGACCCTGAGATCAAGACCAGAGCTGAGATCAAGAGTCTACCAACCGATTGAGCCACCCAGGCACCCTGAGGCTCAATGTTCTTGATAAGAAGGATGTTGGCTCAAATGGGGAGACACAGTGTATCACCTCTGTCCTGGCTCATTGGATTTAGGACCTAAGGACAAAACTCTTTAGGTTTAGGTAGTGAAAAACAAGAAGTGACCATCATGAAGTTTGGTCTCTGCTTCTAGAGCTACCCATTGCTAAGTTGTATGAATTTTCTTTTTTATTGTAGGAATACCTATCTATCTATCTATCTATCATCTATCTATATTTGTAGAAACATTTGCTCTTTCCCAAGATTGTTACTTTCACAAAAGTGGGAAGATATTTGATATTCTCCCCCTCTTCCTTCCCAGCATCCTTTTAGATTCCTGTGAGTTCCTAAGGAACTAGAAGAGGAATACATACAACATAAGACTGTGGAACTCTTGTCTGAGACCACCTCCACTCTGGGGTCACTTTCAGCCCCACAAAAGTTTTCCTCAGAGCCAGTTTTATTCCTGGGGATACAAGATCCCCATAAACAGATGACTGGAATCACCATTGGTTCCCAGCAATGAGAGTTTGCCTGGCGGGTTTATTTGTAAATGATTCCAGAGTAACTGAGTAAGATATCTCAGAGCCAGAAATTCTGGGTTAGAAAGTTTCAAACCAGAACAGCCTCTTCAAAAGAAGATGAAGATGAGAGCGAGAGAGAGAGAGAGGGAGAGAGAGAGAGAGAGAGAAGTTAGCTTTATGGGCCAGCTCCAGGGCTCCAGATGTTCTTTCCAAAGGAATCTCCCAAATTATCTGAGCCCAAGTTACACAGTGAGCGAGAAAGAAAATTGTCTACAGCATCTTTGGTTGGGACCACATGAATTTATTGAAAGTGGCTTTCAGGGAGAATTGAGGGGTGGAGGAGCTCATGCACATGTATAAACACACACACACACACACACACACACACAGAGCTCAGTGTTTGGTCTTGTCAAATGCTTTTCTTCTTATCCAAGAAAGAGACTGTTGTCTGCCTTTTAGTATCTTCTTCTTTCTCAAACATTAAAACAACTACTTTTTCAAGTTGTGCAGTTGCTGGCTTGCACTAGACTTAAAAATTACCTGGAAGAACTTGTTGAGAGCTGTGGGTCTGGGAACCCAGAAATGTGTTGCAATAAGCTCATGTTAGGATTGCCCCGAAGTACCTGAAAGGGTGCTCAACCCTTTCACCAGCACTTAGCTTTCCTGGGAGTTTTAAGTTTGGAGAAACAGCTTTGCCAACTCTTGCATGCTTTCTTTCCCACCCAGAATCATTCATTCATTTGATACATATTTAGTGCACATGTAAAACCTATTAGGCTCTGTGGATTTGGGATGCTGTGGTCAGTGGTGAAAGACACCCAACATGGTCTCTGTCCTCTTGGAATCTATTGTTTAGTGGAGGGGGCAAAATTAATTATTTAAATTTACCTTGATATCAGTGCCATGAAAGAAACAAGCAAAATTCAGAGACAGAGAATAACAGGGACTTTTTCATACCGGGTAATCAGAGAAGGCTTCTCTGAGAAGATGACATTTGAGCTAAATATGTATGTGGAGACCTAACAGTTGAGAAGAGCTAGTCATGTGAACACCAGGGGATGTGGGATGCAGTGATGTGCTAGGCAGAGAGAGTCAAAAGCCTTAAAACAGTGATACGATATGATTTATTCCCCAGCCTATTCTCTAGACAGCACTCAGAGAAACCTTTAAAAAATGTTTAATGTAAAGGTAGTAAGCAAAGAATCTAGTAGTACGGTAATAATATAATGACTCAGGTGGTGGCTAGGGAAATTGAGAGAATAAAATGAATTTTGGAGATTTATTTTGGTAGTAGAGTCCGTAGCACCTGGTGTGGGATGAGTAAGCAGTTGAATCAGGGGGCTGGGGGTGCCACTGGGAAGAGAGTGGGAGAAATTGAAAAAAAATACCAAGTTTCTGACTTAAGACTTTGAGTGGATGGTCTATTATCTTCCATTGTAAGAATTTGTTCGTTTTTTTGGAAAGCTTAATTAAGAAGTCAAGGGTTTTGTATAAACATCTGGACTTTGAATATATTTACATCATAACTCTGACCCCGAGGGTCCCAGAAATTTCCACTTCTCCCTCTGAAGTGGAGGAGGTTTTGGCTTGCAACAGAGAAGACTAAGAGATGATTTAATCAAGATTTTAAGAATGTTGGTTAGCTCTCTCAGCTGTACTGGAAGTGGGTAATGGAGCTTAATATATTCTTAATACACATGTTCCAGGAAGTGTCCATGATTACTTCTGATTTTAATGGCAGGGTCAGTTGAATCAGCTTGGTCCCATAACTCCAGTTGTTTTCCATCTCTCCTGATGAAAATAGAAGTGGTTTTGAATGAACACAAGCAGGAAGTTCAGTTAGATACCAGAAGAACTTCCGAGCCATGCATGTTATGGACTCTTGCTCTGCAGGAGATAAAGGTAAATTTGGATAAAATAATTGCAGAGTAGGCTTAGATGAAGATGAGAAAATGACAAAGATGACCTGTTAGAAAGTGTAGTAAACGAGATACAACACCACAAAAAATGTATTATATGTAAACAAGTGGGGTTTTATTGCAAGAATGAACATTTTGTTCAGTTTTAGGAAATACATTAGGATAATATGCTACAGTAACATACCTAAAGAGAAAAATAGTGATTATTGCACAAATGCTGAAAAAGCCTCTGAAAATAATTCAACATCCATTCCTGGAAAACGCATTTGAGTTTAGGAATTGATGGCTACTTCCTCAATAAGATAAAAATAATTAGTTTGGTTTTAAAGTCAGTATCTTCTTTAGTGAGACAAATCCATTAACATCAGGTATAAAATAAGAATGTTCATTTATTTAACATTGTACTGGAGATATTAGCCAATGCAATTAGACAAGATAAATCAATTAGAGGCATAAGAATTGGAAACAAAACAAAAAAGTAAAACTATCATTGTTTGCAGATAATAGTATACACGGAAAACTCAATCATGATAAACTCAAACAGAATATTTTACTAAATTTAGGGAAAAAAGCAGAATTTAAAATTAACATTCAGAAATTAGTAGTTCTTATATACATACAAACATAACAGAGGATATATCTGTCATATTATCATAGAGAAAATATGGAGAAAAGTCCATTTAAAATATGAACAAAGAAAATAAAATACTCAGGAACAAGTTCAATACAAATGTGCAAAATCCAAAGGTAGGAATTTGAAACCTTCCTTAAAAACACAAAAGTAGACTTAACCAAAGGAAAGATAGCCTTTGTTTTTTTCTTACCATGTCTCAACATCATGGAGATGTCATTTCTCCCTTGGTTAATTTACTTGTTGAATATAATCCTAAGAAAGCATTACATTCAAAATTTTTATAGAGAAGTTGATACTAAAGTTTATGTAGAAATGAGAGCAAAAACAATTAGGAAAATATTAGGAAATAAAAATGAGCTACAATGAGGGACTTATACCGCTGAAAATTTATTTATTTATTTATTTTATTTTTTTTAATGTTTATTCATTCCCGAGAGACAGAGACAAAGTGCAAGTGGGGGAGGAGCAGAGAGAGAGGGAGACACAGAATCTGAAGCAGGCTCCAGGCTCTGAGCTGTCCGCACAGAGCCCGACGCGGGGCTCAAACTCACAGACCAGGAGATCATTCCCTGAGCTGAAGTCAGACGCTTCACTGACTGAGCTACCCAGGCGCCCCATGTACTGCTCAAAATTTAAATACACCCTAAGGTTTCTGAAATTACACCATTGTAGACCTTGTGCATAGGTAGACAGTCCAACCAGTGAAATAAAATGTAATACAGAAACAGATCCACAAACATAAAAAATTTTAATGTGTGATTAAAACGGAGGCTCTGATAATGAATAGACATTTAAAAACCAATGAAATGTGTACCTCAAAACATATACAAGCATAAATTCAAATGTATCAGATATAAGAAACAAAAATAAAATCCTACAAGTATGAGATTCTTATTAGAAGAGAACATGAGTAAATTGATTTCTAATTTAGATCTGATCTAGGTCTAGCTATTAGCTGAAATCCTGCAATAATGATAACAATAAGAACAACAACAGTAATCTTGACCATATAAAATTTTAAAGCAACAACTTTGAATGCTCAAAAACACCATAAGCAACACATTCAAAAGCCGAGTTACAAACTGGGGAAAACTATTCTTATGTGTAGCACAAATAAAGAGCTAATATTCTCAAAATATAAAGAAATTTAAACAGAGGAAAACAAGGAAAACCAAACACTATTTTAAAAATAAGGAAAATGTATGTCCAAATACTTTTTTCCACATTTCTGTAATTTTATTGTTGAACTATGTAAATAAGCGTATCTTTCATGACATTTGGTGCTTATAAGTTTTAAATACAACACTATCTGTAGAGAAAAAATGTAAATTATTGCTTTTAAAAATGTAGCATTTTTGTATATTCTAAAGACTGGCATTAATAAGAATCCATTTTATTCATCATAGTTAGCAATTATGCACCTGTGTCCTCTCTGAATGGTGGACATGTGATTTCCATAAATACATGTGGGATTATCTTTCATCTTATTGATGGAATATGCCTGAAATATATTAAACAAAAATGATGGTGTGTAGCATTGGGATCTTATTTCAGAACAATTTTTAATAATACTTAATGACTATAATACAAAAATGAGATAAAAAGAATGGCAACAAAACCTCACCCAATGCCCAGTAATTTTGGAAAAAACGTAAGTTCTATGTGAGGTAGTGTCTCAATATATTACATCTTTACTTATTGTTTTCTTATTTTATTTTTTCATCATGATAAGTGTACTTTTTTTTAATCATCACATTGTATACCTTTATTCATTTTTTTCATTTTTTTTTGAAATTTATTGTCAAATTGGTTTCCATACAACACCCAGTGCTCATCCCAACAGGTTCCCTCCTCAATACCCCGCACCCACCCTCCCCTCCCTCCCACCCCCCATCAACCCTCAGTTTGTGCTCAGTTTTTAAGAGTCTCTTATGCTTTGACTCTCTCCCTCTCTAACCTCTTTTTTTTTCCCCTCCCCCATGGTCTTCTGTTAAGTTTCTCAGGATCCACATAGGAGTGAAAACATATGGTATCTATCTTTCTCTGTATGGATTATTTCACTTAGCATCACACTCTCCAGTTCCATCCACGTTGCTACAAAGGGCCATAATGATAAGCGTACTTTTAATCCCCATTACTTATTTCCTCCTACCCCCACCACCTCCTTTCTGGTAACCATCAGTTTGTTCTCTATAGTTAAGAGTATGTTTCTTGGTTTGTCTGTCTTTGTCTCTCTCAATCTCTCTCTTCCTCTTTTTCCTTTGTTCATCTGTTTCTTAAATTCCACGTATGAGTGAGACTGTATGGAATTTGTCTTTCTCTGACCCACTTATTTTGCTTGGCCTTATGCTCTCTAGCTCCATCCACATTGTTGCAAATGGCAGGATTTCATTTTTTATGTCTAAATAATATTCTATACATATACATATACATATATATCTCTCTCACCTCATCTTGATTCATTCATCTATCGATGGGATGCTTCTGTAGTTTGGATATTGTGCAATAATTCTGTAATTAACAGGAGTGCATGTATCCTTTTGAGTTAGTATTTTTGGGTAAATACCCAGTAGTGCAGTTACTGGATAGTAGGGTAGTTCTATGTGTCCAAATAATTTTATTATTTATTTATTTATTTAATGTTTATTTATTTTTGACAGAGAGAGAGAGAGAGAGAGAGCGGGCATGAGCGGGGGAGGGGCAGAGAGAGAGACACACACAGAATCCGAAGCAGGCTCCAGGCTCTGAGCTGTCAGCACAGAGCCTGACGTGGGTCTCGAACTCACAGCCTGTGAGATCATGACCTGAGCTGAAGTCGGACGTTCAACCGACTGAGCCACCCAAGCGCCCCATGTCCAAATAATTTTTAAAAAGTTTAGAGGGATTCCTGGGTGACTCAGTCAGTTAAGTGTCGAACTTAGGTGGCTCAAGTCACAATCTCACAGTTCGTGGCATAGAGCCCTGCATAGGGCTCTGTGCTGACAGTGCAGAGCCTGCTTGAGATTCTCCCTCTCCCTCTCTCTCTGCCCACCCCCTGCTCTCATGTGTGCATGCGCTCTCTCGCGCTCTCAAAATAAATTTTAAAAATATTTAAAAAGTCTTTAAATACATAAAAAGATGTTCAACATTTCTCAAAATAACAGAATGAAAACTAAATCTAAAATGAGATACTATTTTTCACCTAACAGAATAGGAAAAAAAAAAATGCTTCTTATCTTCCATTGACAAAGCTCTGAGGAAACAAACACTCGCACTGCTGGTAGGAACGAAAAATGATACAACCCTTTGGAGGGCAAGTGACAATATCTAAACAAAAATACACATTTATTTCTTGATCTAGCAGCCATCTCCCTTTCAGGAATTTACCCTGAAGATGCAGCCCAACAATATGAAAACACATATCCACAAAGTGCTTCATTGCAGCATTGTTCATAATTGCAAAACACTGGAAACAACCTAAGCTTCCGCACACGGTAGACTGAGTTAATCATGACACATCCACTCACTGGAGTACTATGTAACTGTAGAACAAAGGAGAAAGATCTCTCTGCCTGATGTGGAGTGACTTTCAGGATATTTTTTTTAAGTGAAAAAAGCAAAAGAGCAAAAGAGTATAGATATAATGCATATCATGCTATCTTTTTTTAAATTAATTAATTAATTTTTTTTTCAACGTTTATTTATTTTTGGGACAGAGAGAGACAGAGCATGAATGGGGGAGGGGCAGAGAGAGAGGGAGACACAGAATCGGAAACAGGCTCCAGGCTCCGAGCCATCAGCCCAGAGCCTGACGCGGGGCTCGAACTCACGGACCGCGAGATCGTGACCTGGCTGAAGTCGGACGCTTAACCGACTGCGCCACCCAGGCGCCCCTATATGGTTGAATTTTTAAGAAACTTGTAGTCTAAAGAAAACTACAACTCAAGTAGAAACGTTAATAAAACAAATAAAATAAAATGTGTCTCAGTGCCACAGATATGACCAGCAGGAAAGGCGTATGCTCTCAGAGGAGCGAGAGGGGAGTATGGATAAAATATCTGGTCAGCAAAGTGCTGGAAACGACTTAGTGATTGGAGTCATTGAGGGCCAGTCTTGGAATGCTTCAAGAAGGCAGCATGTGTGGCTGGAGTTTGAAAGAAGTCAGGGATGGGCGCCTGGGTGGCTCAGTCAGTTAAGCATCTGACTTCAGCTCAGGTCACGATCTCGCGGTCTGTGAGTTCAAGCCCCGTGTCAGGCTCTGGGCTGATGGCTCAGAGCCTGGAGCCTGTTTCGGATTCTGTGTCTCCCTCTCTCTCTGCCCCTCCCCCGTTCATGCTCTGTCTCTCCCTGTCCCAAAAATAAATAAACGTTAAGAAAGAAGTCAGGGCTATGGCAGAGAACCTGGAATATGATTGGCAGAGAAGAGTGGGAAGGGAATTCTTGGCATAGAACCAGAACATGAAATAAGTTGGAGATAATTAAGTCATCATACAAGGAGTTACCTAGACTGAGGCCAGAAGTACTGAAAAGGACTAAAAAGCCTTAAGTATCTCAGGACAATAATCAAATTGAAGATTGTTGTTAGAAGGGAACTTTGATGAAATAAACTTGAATTGGGCAATACCAGAGGTAAGCAAGCACAATGAGAATTCAACTAGAGAGGCATTTATTGAATTGAGATGAACTCTATAGCGTCCAAGGGTATATGGGGAGCCCCCTATGCGTAGCCATTGCATCTATATGGAGACACTAGAGATCCAAAATGTTAGGAGAAGTTGAGTGGGTAAATATGGAAACAGAAGGCCAACACTTTCATTTACAGATGAGAAAACTGAGACTCACCGCGAGACTGGCCTGGCCCAGTGTTGCCCAGTCGGTCCATGGCACAGAAAAGACAAAACACCAAACTCCGGGTTGGGCGGCGAGTGTTGACATTGCGATGCCCTGTCCCCCACGTTCACCAAGGGTGGAGGAAGAATTGTAATACAAAGAGACAGGATAGAAGAAGGGCTCCGGAACAGTTGCTACTCTACAGAAGTCCAGGGAAGCCCTGAAAGGTGTGGATTCTACCACCGGGCTGCTATTTTGGCATGGGCTGAGAGAATCCAACCAGAAACCAACAGGTTTGAAGTAAGAGGTTTGTTAACCTCTTGATATCAAAATGCAATTACGAAACTTTTTGAAGAACTCAATGCCATGCTAGACATTGTCTGTGTTGGTCTTCGCATCTGCAGAGGCTGAATTATTCTATGTTTGTGTGATGGCTACCATTTTATCTCTACTATTCTTACCCTTTTCTTTGGTGAATATTGTTGGAGTTGTATACTACTAGGGTTTCCTCTATAGCTTTTGCACTAGCCCATCACGTCTTTTAATGCTCCTATCGTTACGCATCTTCAGTGAGTTTCTTGCAGCAGTCTGTGCGTGTGGGTGTGCTGTGTGTGTGAGCATGAACTTCTGTCCGCACACCCAGTGAATGTGAAAAGTTTCTGTCTGAACAGGACCTGCACTCGGATCAATCCTTCAAAAGCTGGCTGTGGGGTCTCTGTCCTCCACTACTCACCACCCATCGACCTCATCCCACCCGGAAGAACCCAGCTCTGAGAGCACCTTCTGCACAAGCTCTCCAAGTACCTGAAATTCTTTTTCTTATTCAACGTGTAGTGAAAAGTGCATGGTTTTGGAGTCACATAGATCTGATTTCCATTCTTGGCTCTACTCTTTAGTGCAAATTGGGGCTGTTGTGAGTCTTGGGTGGAAGAACACACGAGGGGCTCCTAATTGCTGAAACCAGGACAGAGAAGTGAGCAAAAAATGTGAGTCGCTTATTTGTCCCACTTCCTCTGGTCTAACTTGTCAGAGGTAAAGATCAGTGAATCAGAATTTAGACTACTTACCCCCCTATATGTAGGTACCACACACATACACGGAGACATACACACTCTTCTGGAATGTCTTCAGTTTGCCCCGTAGATCTATTCTGCACTTTTTGGAGGCTGATCTTCTGGCCAACATCAACGGGCTCCTGTGTCCTCTGGTTTTGATTGGATTTTATTGGATTTATTGGGTTTGCCAATGGGGATCCCTGGAAAATAATTTAAGGATGGAGAGAGGTTATGGCATTTATTCCCGTGATACCCCCTCACTGTGGGCCACCTTGCGCTGTCTGTGTCCCTTGGCAGAAGGTCACCCCTCTTGTTGGGCAATCCTTTCCACACAGCTCTCCCTGAGTGTTATAACACATTGAGTGCTATAGATTGTTGGGAGTGCTTTAAGGAACACTTCCTGGAAGAATAATGGGAGATGTGCTCAGAAACAGGTGATAGTTTGATTGACTAGGCTGTTGGGAGCACTGTGGGAATACATTCCTGAATCTTCCATTTGCCTCCAACTCAGAATAACTGCTCAGTCAGCAACATGTCTCCTATTAACCTGATATATTTTAGACACCATAGATTTCTTTGGGAATCTTACGTGAGCCATAAAGCCTCCCCCTAAGAAAAATCTACATACTCAATTCCGCATGCAATTTTAAGATTTCGCAGGTTCCCAAAGACCATTCATGATCCACCAGGGTTAAAGGTTTGTGTTCTAGATAAAGAAAATACGCAGCCTCTGGAATACTAGGCATGTCCCAGATCACGGCCCACATCTTTGTTAACTTGTGGTGTTTGTTCCATTACCTTTACAAAGAACAGCTTCCACATCTGAACATGTGGTTCAGTGTTGCTTTCTTTCCACTTGGATCTCCCACTCTTGAGTTTGGACTTGATGTATCAGAAGGGCGCTTTTCTAGGATCACGTGTTCATCTCACAAACTCTGTCTTGCATTGAGGCTTTGGGGAGGATTATCAAAGTATCCTTTGGAAGAGGCAGGAAGGTGTATCACTAATTGGAGCTCTTCCTACACCTTTGGCTACTGACAAAGATTCCTTACCTTGTTATCCAAGAGGTCTGGATTTGCATTTCCAAAAACAACTGTGTGTTTGGGAAAGTGGTCACTCTCACTTTGTTCCTCTTTGGCATCTCTCCTTCTAAGTGACTTTCCAGGATTGCCCAAAGTGAGCAAGCAGCTTAGAGGAGCAAAAGAAAGTACTGTAGCATTAGCATTAAGACAAGTCTTGGAGGGGGGCCTGGGTGGCTCAGTCAGTTAAGTGTCTGACTTTAGCTCAGGTCATGGTCTCATGGTTTGTGAGTTCAAGCCCCACGTCAGGCTCTGTGCTGACAGCTCAGAGCCTGGAGCCTGCTTGGGATTCTGTATCTCCCTCTCTCTCTCTCTCTCTCTCTCTGCCCTTCCCTGCTCGCACTCTGTCTCTCTCTCTCTCTCTGCCCTTCCCTGCTCGCACTCTGTCTCTGTCTCTCTCTCTCAAAAATAGATAAACATTAAAAAATTAAAAAAAAAAAGACACCTCTCCCATACAAAGGGTATAGTTTAGGTAACATACAGCTCCTTAACCGAACAGGGACATAGAATCACTAGGCAGAGCCCATATCTGTTTTTATCATCCATCGTAACCCAACAGCTAGCCACTGCATGGCACATGATTTTTCGAGTGAACAAACAAATTGAATAAATCAGAGACTGAGCATCTGAACAACTTTGGAGGTGATCTAGAGCCAGTCTTTCCTCTGCTGCTTCCTTGATCCCCATCCCCCAATCCAAAACATATTTAACGAATGTTTCCTTTGTCCAAGGATTCTGAAGTTGACCAAAATGAAACATTCGAAATTGCCCTAAAAATGTATCATCTTCTAGAGAATAAGATGTGCAAATAACTACAGTGCTAGAGAGAAAGTATAAAGAAAAGAGAAATGTCTATACTCAGCGATGAGTTCCAAAAATTTCAATGACAGGGGCGTCTGGGTGGCTCAGTCAGTTAAGCATCCAACTTTTGGTTTCGGCTCAGGTCGTTATCTCACTTGTTCGAGAGTGTGAGCCCAGTGTTGGGCTCTGTGCTAACGGCATGGAGCCTGCTTGGGATTCTCTCTTTCTCTCCCTCTCCCTCTCTCTCTCTCTCTCTCTCTCAGAATAAATAGAAAAATTGTAATAAATGGATAAGTCAATAAAAGTTTCAATTATAGGGAACTAACTTCTACTACTAATAACAATCAATAGGTGTTAAGTGCCTGCAGTCCACTGAACACATTAAATCACTTTTCAGGGAGGAAATTGGGCTCAGAGAGATGAAACAACTTGCTCAAGATCATAGAGCTTGTAAGTGACAGAACGAAGACTCACATTTTGACCCAGGCTGCATAGGAGTAGATTTATTGCCAGAAAGATCTCGATGTTGCACTAACATCGGCCTCTCCTTACTTTCCTCTTCGAACGAATTACGCTTTCCCAAGCCGCAGAGACCAGGTCTTCTTTCATTACTTGAAAAAACAATTAATGAGTTAAATTGCGTCAAGTTAGTTTAATAGCCAACAATTCCCTACTGCAATTTCGGTTCAGGCTGCTACCGCTTTCGTCCCAACTGTTGGTCCACACTGAAGGTTTGTCTCTAGTTCATTGCCTACTTTCCCCTGATTCTAACCCCGCCCCCCCACCCCCACCCCCAGAGATATCACCCTATCAACACTGCAGCCATATGGTGTTTTTTCTGTTTCCTGACTCATTGCCCTTAAAGCCATGGTGCGTCCGATGCCTTTGGGTTCGTGGCCCTCTTCCCTTTGGTTCCGGTCACTGTGTATCTGGTGGTTGCTCTGTTCGCTCATTCACTTATTTGCCATGACCGTCAAGGCCATCGGCGGGCAGACACTACTCAGGTAACGGGTATGCCCAGAGCGAGGGAGGATGCGATGCCTTCCTCCAAAAAGATTACAGTCTAGTTTGGGAGCCAGACACGCAAACTTGTGTTTATAATACAGTAGAAAATAATGTTTGTGAAGCAATGTACCATGGAACGTGTGCGTGCTACCAAAGGGCCTCTTTGAAGCCTGGGCCAAGAATGCAAGGAAAGCCTTCGCAGAGGAGACTGCGTTTGGGCTCAGAGCTGACGAAGGACTGTGGTTTCTAAGCCTGGAGGCAGGACGCTCCAGGGGGAGGAAGCAGTGTGCATGAAGCCCGTAGGTGTGAGGCAGCATGGGGCAGGGCAGGGTGGGTTCGGGCCCTGGGGGAGGGCTGCGGAGGAGTTCAGAGTGGCCGTGAGAAGTTGGGGTGCTGGCTGGAGGGGTGGCAGGGCCAGCTTGCAAAGGGCCTCTTCCGCCATGCTGAAGGGCTCACTGGAGTCTGAAGAGCTACCGAAGGAGTTTGGGGCAGCCTCCTGCTAGGATAAGCTTTATATTTTAGGAAATTCGCTCTTTGGGCCCCGGAGTGAGGATGGAATAGAGGCAATGAGAGTGAGGGCGTGGGACCAGGCTTCACGACTGTTCCTGTGATCCCAATGAAAAAAAGTGGGAAGTCCAGAGTGATCTGAGAAATAGAGATGACACAATACGAGGGACACTTAAGAGCATCGGTCCAACCTTACCACAGACTCGTGGCTTCAACAGCAAACATTTATTCCTCATGGTTTAGGGGGCCGGGAAGGCAACGCAGCTGTGGGAGCCGTGTCTGCTGAGAGCCTGCTTTCTGGTTTGCAGATGGCCACCTTCCCACCGCACCCTCACATGGAGGAGCGAGAGAAGGCCGGCTTTCCTCTTCGCCTTGGAAGGGCACTAATGCCATCACGAGGGCTCCACCTTCCTGACCTAATTACCCGCAGGCCGAGTAGTGGGAGGGGAACCAGGGGCAAAAAGCATCACTAGAACCAACAAGGGAAGAGTTTCTGTGGTGGACTCCTAAGGGCATCTTGCGCTGCAGGGAGGTCACAGGGAAAAGGCTCAAAACACTCTTTGATTTTTGACAAGAAGGTCATCAGGGCCTGTGTGAGTCCTCCCGGGCCGCCATAAGAAAGTACCACAGACTGGGTGGTAAACAACAGAAATCTGTCGTCTCCCAGATCTGGAGGCTGGAGCTCCGAGACCACGGTGCCGGCTCTCCTGGTTCTCCTGAGGCCTCTCTCCTTGGCCGGCAGACGGCCATCTTCTGGATGTCCCCTCATGTGACCTTCTCTCTGTGCCTAAGCACTCCCGACCTCTCTTCCTCCTCTTATAAGGAGCAGTCTTTTTGGATTAGGGCCCCACCTTTGTGACCTCATTTTAACGTAATTGCCTCTTGAAAGCCCTATCTCCAAATACAGTCACATTCTGAAGCGGCAAACAACAAAATTCTGTATGCGGGGACGCAATTCAGCCCCTAACCGTGCCTGGGGCGGGGGTCCTTTTGGTCAGCGATGGGCACAAACACTGGGTTACTATGGATTGTAGAGGGAAGAGTAGGTGCCGGCAGGGAGTCGGGGTGTAGACTGCTCTGGAAGTCTGGGTAAGAAGTGGAGGAGAGTGTGCAGTCAGCGGAGCAAAAATGCAGGCCTCCCTCCTTTTTTCCCCTCTTCCTTTCTTTGTTTTGCTTTCTCTTTCTTCTCTCTTTCCTTTTTCTGCCTTCTCTTGAGAATGAGACTTAAAGAATATGTATATACAGACGGAAGGAGTGGAAAGTAGCGACGGGAGGCCGAGGACAAGGAAGAAAGGTTTTCCAGGGTGAGGTTCCCAGGGAGGCAGAAGGGCCCAGGATAAGGTGGGGAGGGTGGGGAGACGCCTCTCGCCATCACTGTCTTTGTCTACCTTCGTCTTTCTTCTGAACTGGCTCTCCTATCCTCTTCTTCCACGTTGTTTCTTCTCTCACATTTCTACGCAAGATAGCGTGTAAATGAAGGCTGAAGCAGGTGCACATTCACCACGTGTGCGCACCCACGTGTGTGCACAAGGTGTCCGTGGTGTGCACGTGGCCACCCACTCTGACAGTTGCTCAAATAGTTCCATTCAAATCGCCTTGTTCCAGGAGCGCCTGGGTGGCTCAGTCGCTTAGGCATCCCATTTCCACTCCGGTCATGATCTTGCAGTTCTTGGGTTCGAGCTCCATGCCCGGCCTTGTGCTGACCACTCAGAGCCCGGAGCCTGTTTCGGATCCTGCGTCTTTCTCTCTGACCCTTCCTCTTGCTCATGTTCTGTCTGTCTCTCTCCCTTTCTCTCTCAGAGATGAATAAATATTAACAAAAATATCACAGTGTTCCAGCATCTGTGTAGAAAACTTGGGGAGGGGCAGACAAGACACTCTTGTAGGTAGGAGTCTGACCTCGGGGAGAAAGATGGGGGCCCCCGCTCCACATCGGTGATGTCTGCTCCCACCTGGGGTTGTGTGACGCCAATGGATCCTCTGCCTCCTTGCTGCCGTGAAGCGAGGGGACAGGTTTGGTCGGGGTGCATCGGCTTCCTAACCTTGTAGGTGTGTACGGTGAAGAAGGCGACCGTACCATCAGACAAAGAGAATCAAGGCACCTCCCACCCCCTCCAGCCTGTGGAAGGGAAGAGAGAATAGCAACGGAGTGCCATCTGCCCACCGTTCTCAGTGGGCACTGGAGAGCCACAGCGGGCTCGGGCTCTGACCCAGTTTCCACTTGGCTAGCCAACTGGAAATAGCTACTCAGTGGCCCACTGGGTTCGTTCCAAAGAACAGTGAAGAGCAGCGGTTTGGGGTAGGTGGAGGCGGGGAGGAGGGACTGGTTGGGCAAGAAAGTCAGAGGCGAATGTAGGCCTTGTGGCCTAGGAGTTTCTGTACCAAAGAAGCCCCTGTCTAGAGGGTTGGGGCAACCCACCCCAAATATGGGAAGAAGAAGCAGGAAATTAAAAAAAGACACAACCACTAAATAAACTGAAGCGCTCCTTAAAACCCCCTTAGATAAACAGATCATCTTCTTATAGAACAAGACGGAAATCTAGTCTGACCTTGCCCCAGCTGGTAAGAAATATGGAAGGTGCCTGGAATTTCAGGCCAGTGTTTGCGTGCTGTAAATATCGTGATGCCATCTCCCTTTCCGTGTGCTCTCAAGAGGTCTGTTCTCTTGCTTCTCATCTTTAGAAGCCTCTCTCGCCGGTTACTTGGTCCTCGGGTCCAGTGGGGTGCGGGCATCGCTAGGTCCCGCGGAGGTGGGACAGCACCTTTCAGCTGACTCAGCTCAGACCCAGAGATGTGGGAAAGTCTGGATCCATGCAGCCCCCAAGTCATGTTTTCCCACTTAGCATTCGGCAGGGTGTCTGTCAAGTCTGGAAACATAATGTTGTTTTATTTTATTTTTACAGGTTGAAAATGTCCCTGGCAACAAAAAGTGTATTTGCCTACATTTCCAGAGTTTATGGATGGATGAAGGTGGTCAGCGAGAGTCATGTCGGGGAACAGGTTATTTTTGTCTGTTATTTATCTTTTGATTCACGCAACCAAGCAAACAGTATGTTTCAAGTCCTGTCATGTGCTCCGTACCACAGAGGACGCAGATACGCATAAGGGAAGCTGCCTTGGAGGGTTTACAGTATGCTCTGTAGGAATGACGCTTCTACTGGAATAAATAATAGAAGACAAAATATGTGTGTCTCTTTGTACTTACCACACAGTGTGGTGACTGGCTCAGTCAGGACTCTTAACTTATCAATGGCAGAAACCCAACTTCGACGTAAGCAAAAAGGAAATGATTTATTAAAAACAAAATGGAATTATTTATGGAAAGCGAACAGGGAACTATTTATTGCTTCACACAACTGGTAACTGCAAAGACAGAGCTGTCTTCAGATCCAGATGTATCCAAGACTTGTGATGTTATCAGGACGCTGCCTGAGCGTGAAGCCGACACGAACAGCGGAGTCTGGAGCCCCGGCTGCCAAGAAAGGTGGCGCGCTTACCCAGCAGACCTCCTCCTCTCCAGCACCGTCCCGTCACATCTCCCAGAAGACCCTGCTTACTCCTGCATGGCTTTTATCATCAAATATGGACCCATCACTCTGGCTTGGAGATGGATGACTGATGTTGGTCCTGCCGGGTCAGGTGCCTACCCATGAGACTAGAATAAGGAAGAAGCGAGATTCCCCAATAAAGGGGAGCTGGGCTAGCCAATCACAAACATCCCCTACTGGAAAACACATCCGAAGGGACGGTTATTAGTTAATAGATAAATAGTAGAAATGATGGGGTGGAGAATGAGGTGGTTCCTACAAAAAGAAAGGAAAAGCGCAGAAAGATGGCATTTGTGTAACAGGCAGTCATGGGGGTTGACTGTATCTTGGGGTCTAGGGAAAAAAGCAGAATCACATGGCCAGATGGGCCAGAGGGCCAGATGGGTGAGGTTTTATTTATGTTTTATTTGAATTAATTAATTAATTTTAATTAAAAAATTTTTTTCCAACGTTTATTTATTTTTGGGACAGAGAGAGACAGAGCATGAACGGGGGAGGGGCAGAGAGAGAGAGGGAGACACAGAATCGGAAACAGGCTCCAGGCTCTGAGCCATCAGTCCAGAGCCCGACGCGGGGCTCGAACTCACGGACCGCGAGATCGTGACCTGGCTGAAGTCGGACGCTTAACCAACTGCGCCACCCAGGCACCCCTAATTAATTTTAATTTTAAAGAGAGAGGCAAAGGGAGAGAGAGAGAGGGAGAGAGAGAGAGAGAGAGAGAGAGAGACTCCCAAGCAGACTCCATGCTTAACATGGAGCCTGACGTCGGGCTTGATCTCATGACCCTGAAACCATGACCTGAGCTGAAATCAAGAGTTGGATTGAACTGACCTGAGCCACCCAGACATCCAAGACTCTTTATGGCTTGGGTGCCAGCTAAAGAGTTTGCTCTTTGATGGAACACGAGGGACAAGATTTAACAATGGACTAAAGTCAGGAAAATAAGGGTGGTTTCAGGGTGCTGGTTGAGACGGAAGAAATGAAGAGTCAGATGATGGAGGAGACTGTTCCGGTAATCCAGGGGAAAGTCAGTGAGGGAGGGTCTGAGCCAAGGTGTAACGGCAGAACTGGAAAGAGCTAGAAAGAAAGGCCACGGTGGCCACATGAAGAATGAGGGTGGGGAAGGAGTCAGAACGTCACCAAGTTTCTAGCCTTGGCGACCAGCCGTGATCAGTATAGCTCTTAGGGGCAGAACTTGTGTCATCTCTCATGGCCGTGTCTGGTAAAAGAGGTTTCCAATAAGTAGAGAACGCTACTTATTTCTAAAGACTGACTTCCTAATACTTTCGCCTCAGTCAAGTTCACTTGACCTAGAACCCCTGTCCCTGAGTAAGAGCGGTATTAACACACACTCTTTCAAACGGCTTCCTGTGTTGACCTTTCTGTCTGCCCTGGAAGACAGATTCAAAGACAAGGAGCTCTTTTTTTTTTTCTTTCAATGTTTATTCATTTTTGAGGTGGGGGGGTGGGGCAGGGAGCGAGGGGGACAGAGGATCCGAAGCGGGCTCTGCGCTGACAGCAGCGAGCCCAACGTGGGGCTCAAACTCACGAACTGTGAGATCACGACCTGAGCTGAAGTCACACGCTCAACCGACTGAGCCACCCAGGCGCCCCCGAGGGGTTGTTTCTAACATTGCCCCAATATTGGGAAAAATGCCAGCGGGCTGAGCCTAGTTCTTGATAAGATTTCTTTTTGCCCCTGAAACAAAGAACTCAGGTGAGATTGTTGATAACTGAGTTTAAGGAACAGTCAAAGGTGGCCGCTAAAATTTCTGCCAGACCACAACTAAACTAACACAGGGATCGGATTGGAGCTGCCAGCCTTCAACTAACTGGAACAATGGGACGTCCAGTTTGTGTCTCCCACAGGCCCGGGAGCCCAAAGCAAGGAGCCCAGAAAGGACCGCACACCCTCACGCCTGCAGGTGACGCAGGATTCCGTCTTGGCGTTTCTAACACGGCCCCGTCGCCGTCTACGGCTCTGTTGCCACAGTTTCTGTTGCTCCCGGAGAAAATGTATGCATCTAGGCTAGGGAGGTGCCCTCACGTGTCTCCAGGGGAGCGTGGAGGGTTAGCCTGGGACTGGGAATGTGCTGACAGACAGGGAGAAAGTCAGAAGACGGCACGGCGTGTGGTTAAGGGGCCGGAGGGACTGGCTTGGAAAGGGAGTTGGAAGTGCTGACATTAGCGTGCTCTGTGCCACCGACGCCCAGAGATGTGGCCTGATAAAAGGGTGCCAGCCCGTGGGAGGGTGCGGGCTCTGGGGGAGGGGGTAGGTTGTCACTGTGGCCCAGAGGGGCTGGCTGGGAGGAAATCACAGGCTGGGGAAAAGCTGCCTAATGAATAAACCAGTTAAGAGAGGACTGCCGCTAAAGGATGCTCGTCAGCAGGGACGCGCGAGAACCAGACAGAGATGAACTCTCGGCTCTAAACAGCATCCCACGTGGGGGCGAGGGCACTGCCGGTGGGGCAAGGGGACCGGAAGGGTGTGTGCACCCCCACTTCCTAACCTAAAGGGTTTGCTGAACTCACCCCAGCTGCTGCTTTTCCTATAGCCGAGGGGAGCGCCAAGTCCAAAAAGAGGCTGGTTGGGGTGTGGAAACAAATCGAAAACTTTGCATCTCGTTACTGTCACTTCAAGAACGTAACACCTCGCTCGAACCAGGTTTCTCTCCCTGCTCCAACTTCTTTGCCTCAGAACGTCTTTTCGGAACCCAGAGTGCATCTCACCTGGGCCGTGGGGACTTCCCTGATTACCCTGGGTCCGTACCGTGTCTCCCTCCCCCGGGGTCTCTTGTGGTGCTTCCTTTTCTCTGTGGCGACTCAAATGAATCTGTGCACTTGTGTCCATTTCCACTGCTTAGTGAGTGTGACCGAATAAATCCCGCCTGTCCCGTGGGCCCTGTTCTAGTTGCTGTAATTCGAATGTAGTAAGTGTATGTATTAAGTCCTAAGTGGCATTGTTCCATTTATTGTCCACAAAAATATTAAAAGATATTTTTTAAATTGTTAGATAACATTGCATATGCATATATATGCTTAATGGAATATATATATATATATATATAAAATATAGTTATATAGTTGTTTTTGTTATCAGATTGAAAGAGCACAAATTGTTGTATCACGGTTGAGGGGATGTTGAATGTATCTTCCTCATTCTGATATTTCCTTCTAAGCGAACGGGGTTCCCTGGATGAACACTCTTGGTCTCCCCTGGAGACCACCCTGGAGGAGTAACCCAAGTGTGTGAATCTGGAAGGGAACGCATAGCCTGGTCCCCTTTTTTTTTGCTCTTTCTTTTGGCGGGAGCCCCCCCCTCCATGGGAAACACATGCTCTGTCTTGCCCCTCTAAGGGCTGAGCTTTTACCAAGCAGAATCTGCCCTACAGGGAAGCCTGCCCCAGCCCAGCAAGGTCTACAAGCTGGTAGGGAACGCCGTATGATTCCAGGATTCAGAATGAGAAAACCCACTTGTCCCCAGATTAAGCCACATTGACCAGCTTGCTTTCACAGCCACCAATGTGATATTTTGCTCTCCCTCTGCTTCATTCTGGTGGGAATTCTGGTGGGAAAGGGGTGTCCTACCTCGAGGACTAGCTGGAAGAGGGGTGTTGGATTTTGCATACTGGGGGTGGGGGTGGGGGTGGGGGGAAACCTAGGAAGTTACTGTAAAGGCTACATACTAAAGACCATCTTTACCAGTTTCTGGAAGGGCTTATATCACTCTTAAGGATGAGCCAGATGAGGCCATATTGAAAGGTTCTTTTCAAAGAAGCTCAGGAAGAGGGTTAGCATCTCACTTTGCTGAGAACTGTCCCAGATCCTTGACATAGACATCATTATTCTATTTTACAGATCTAAGCTAAGGTGAGATAGGGCAACCGGTCCCAGGCCTTCTGGATGTGGATCCCTCCCTGCCTGGCTGCAAAACCCCAATCTTTCTCTCACCTTAGCGAAGGGGTGTGGATGAGAAGGAAGCAATTAGAAGTCAGGGGCACCCATAGGGGAAGAATGAGGCATCACAATTGGGTCTCAGGAGTGGGAGAGGGGCCACTGTATCTGCGTCCAGTGGGGCTATGTCTCTAGAAGACTGGGGACGGACGAATAGAGATGACTTCTGGCTGACCCTACCTCCTCGACCTCTTTACAAGTCCCTCCACATCTGTCTTAAATCTTCCAAAACGTTGCTCCTGGCAGATGGAGAGAGTGCAGTCAAGCAGGTATCTGTGCCACACGTAATTGTTCCAGTGACCTGAATTTTGGGATGGTGACAGCATTCCATTTCTCCTCTTTAAGAGCTGGCTGCTGGCTCTGGGATCTCCCACCGCCCTCCACATGGCTCCGCACCCCCCACCGCAAGCCCGTGACTGACAAGCCTCAGAGGAGCTGGGCTGGGAGCAGGATGGAGGCCGGTGCACACGCACGCCTGTGTCTTGGGTGCCGTTGAGCGGAGAAGGAGCAGGAGCCGGAGGTTTGGTGGGCAGGGCGGCCCGGGGCAGGCTGATGACGAGGCGGAAGGGACAAGGGTCTCTTGTAGGTTTGCCCTGGCTCTGTGAAGAAGTGGGAGGGCGGACAAAGGCCCGGCCTGGCTGAGTGTGAGGTGTCTCGGGAGTGGGTCTGGCTGAGGCAGTGGAGGATTACTTGTCAGAACCGACTTGTCATAAGCTCTCTAGCTGTCCCCGTGAGAGGTTCCCCCTCCTGCCTGTCAGATTCCTTTCCAGGCTAGGGAGGGGGTGGGGGGCGCTGCTCACCAAGGCAGCTGTGAGCTCATGGAAAGAGCACTAGACTCAGAGCAAACTTGGGATCAAGGCCTGCTTGACAGTCTATCTGGGGTTTGTTGTTCTTTGAAGACAGAAGCAAAGGTAAACAAACAATGGATGGGTCGAAAAGCTTGTCTGTCTCTCCAGGGGGGAAAACAGCACCCACCACGAGGAACTAACAAGAACGAACCAGAGAGGTACCTTGCGAAAAAGCCAGGACCCTGCTTGGCTCTAAACGAAAGCCTAACAAGGCAGCCCGGCGCGGGCCTGAAGAGCCACAGCCAGACGGACTGGAGGTGAATCGACCGGGCCTGGCTTTATTTAAAATCTTAATACGGGGCTCCTTGTGGAGTTTTTGTATTAATTTGGGTTTTTAAGAAAATATTGCATCGAAATGTTATTTCTCTTGATTACTGAGTTTGCGGGGGACCCTGTTCCATTTTGTGCCCAGGGCAGGTGACAGGCCCAGCACTATTGGCCTTGCCCCTTGTAATCGGATCTCTTAATTCCCTGTGCCTCAGGCTCCTCGTCTGTAAAATGGGGTAACAATGGCACCTGCCACAGAGGCCAGTGCCGAGGGCGAAGTGTGTTGATATGTGTGCTCCCTCTTCATTGTCGGCTGTACCTAGTACCTATTAAGCACTCAGTGAATGTTAACTATGATTCCGGGTGCTGCTGTTGTCCTGAGAGTTATTAATCCTTCTGCCAGCCTGGGGAGAGACCCGGGTGGGAGGTCTTCCGTGGAGGAAGAGGAGGATGGGCTGCACTCTGGGCACCGAAGCAGGTCAGCTGAAGGAGCCTGGAATGCTCCGGGGGCCCGAGCCAGGGCAGGGGAGCATGGGGGCTGCCTCAGAGCCCTGGGAGAGGGGCGCAGGGGAGAGGCGACCTCGCCAAGCCCTTGCAGAAAATGCTGGCGGTGCAACGGCCCTCCGGAGACGCCACGAGTTGCCTCAACAGCTTTTCCTTTCGGGGCTTGTTTAACATTTCAAACAAAAATAAAATAAATAACTGCACTGTTTATGGAAACCTAAGACAGAAATGAAGACGACTTAAGGAGAAGGCTAAGTGGAAGCAGGCCAGGAGGGGGGTTTAGAAGATCCCCCTTTCCCGGAGTTTGCAGTTTTGTGCCTCGGTTTGTCAGCTCTCCCTACCACACCCGCGCGTTTCTTCCCCGGCAAGCCTCCACGGCCGTGCACGCGTTTGCGTGTGCACGTGTGCACACACCCATGCACCCACAGGCACCCGACACGCTCCCGCTCCCACTCCCACGCGCGCACACGCGCTCACGCTCCCCTATCCCAGCGGGAGGCACCCACCAGACACCTCCTCGCACGAATCGCACACACGTCTCTCTCTTTCTGGAAATGCTCCCAGCCGCTTTCTCCTGCATGGTCTTGACTTTGTGCTTTTCTCTGAACAGAGAGCCTCGTTAACTCATCTGGCCAGATGGTGCACGTGTCGTTAACCCCTTCGGTCCCGTGAAAAGTTTCCCCCGGCCCTTCGCTCAGCCGACCAAGCCAGACTCGCTGTTAGGTTGGTACGACACGCTCCTGTCCCAGGTCCCAGGAGCTGGGAGAGGGGGCAGAGGGAGGCGGTCCCCACAAGGGCAGACTTTTGCGTAAGTCTTTGCCTCTGAGTACCTTAAGTACACGCACGCTATTGTGTACCTCCCCCCCCCCCCCCCCGCCCTGTCTTTTTTAGTCCTTGCATCTTCTTCCTCACCTACCCAGTCTCACTTCAGCAGGCTCCACCGACGGAGAGAGGCTTTGCCAGAAGCAAGGATACCGTACTGGAAAGGGATGAAAAAGTAAGGGTTCTCAGAAGCGCGCGCACAATCTTCAGGCCCTTCCCAGGAAGCACAGCTCCCAAAGCCCAGTCCCCTACTCCCAATGCAAGTTGGGGCATTTCCAGGAATCCGAGCATCCGGAAGCCCCGGCCACCTCCGCCTCTTTGCCCCACCGGTGAAGGGACCTTGATGCAGGTGACAGCACAGATCCTTAAAGCCCTAGATCACCTCCACGTGTTCCTCTTTGTTCCGGGTCGGCGCCGCGAGCAGGGCTCCCTGTCCATCGACGGCCACCACCCCCGTGAGCTAGGCTCTGGCCTGCAGACGCAGAGGGCTTTTCATCTCTTAGCCCAGGGCCTCACATCGTGACCCTCTGGAAGCACCGAAGATCCACACCGTGATTTTGGAGAACTGAAACCCGGCCCCACAGGAGAGCGTGTGTGGAGCTCCTGCAGACATCAGACTCCTTAATCGTCTGCGCTTAGCCAGGTGACCCGTGACCTGGGGACACCGCTTCTCTTGAGTCCCGGTGCTTTCCTCTGTAAATTGGAAGCGCCACTTCCTAGGATTGTAAGAATTACATTTGAACAGGGTATTTTTAGCAGAACGTACCAGGGGTCAGTGCCGTGCAAGGTGCTTTTATTTCCATGTGATTTCCTCTCTTCCTTGCTCTTTCTCTCTTTGAATAACTGCTGTAGCGGCTGTAGAGAGAGGGACACAGCAGACCAAGACCTTTAATGATTTCTAAACAATGTTCTACGGGGAATGCCGTAGTATTTTTACAGACCGCACAAAGTAAGAACATCATGCTGGTCAATGTACAAGGTGTGTCCTTCTAGATCCCTGGGGACTTCCATCAGCTTTCCTATTCCCAACTTCCCTGTTCCCTCCACCCCTCAAGCCACCAGGCAGAGGATACCAGACCTTTCTTAGGAAACTCAGAGCCATTAATATGTCCTGGGGCCATCTTTTCCCCGGTCAGACGCACCTGCCTACAATCCACTCACTATGTGGACGGACGGTCTAAGGGCTTCACCGCCAGGGGATGACCTTCCTCCTCCACCCTGGGGCCCTTGATCCACCCCTTCCGTACCCACTGGAGAAGGATCTGCTCTGTGCAAAGCAAAGGAAATGCTGGGCATAGTCCTTTTCTTCAGCTTGCTTACAGAGGTAAGTGGCAGCCTTAGAGAAGCCCTCAAATGCCTACAATACAAGGCTGACCAGGAGACCGGGCTGCTCAGAGAACATTTCAAGGAGAATCGGACATTTACCGTCAAGTCTGAAACGTGAGCGGCGTGTGGCTATGGGTGTGGGCGGATGTGTTTGAAGATGCCCCGGGCGGTGGGAAAAGCAAGCGGCAGGGATGGCAGGCCATGCTTGTCTGGACTCTGACGTCCCTTCGGGAACCTTAAAGATCGGGTTGGAGGATCGTGGAGCTGCATATTCTCCTGACGTTCCTCTGGGCGGGCGCGCTGCCCTTCGTCAGCCTGCCGTGTGCTCCAGATGCTGCCTCTGGGCTGCGCTGATGGGCTCCCTTGCTCGCTGGCTCGTGTGCGGGGTCGAGAGAGGAGGAGGAGGCCAGGAGATGACTCCTGCGGGTATGGCCATGCCAGGCTGCACGGACAGAACCCTCGCTTACAGCCTGGGGGCTCATGGCTGCTCCCTCCTCCTGTCCCTGGAGGCCCAGGGATGGTGGCCTTGGAGAGTGGCAGAGCAGGAGTGTCTCCGTCCCTCGTTAATTTCCCTTCACCCTGCTCTACCTCGTAGATAACTCCGTCCTTCAGTTCTGCCCCATGTCTCAGCCTCCACACCCTCTGCTCCCAGCGGGCTTGTGGTTGGTACAGATACTTTAGGGCCACGCAGTGGAGGCCGCTAAATGACAGGGTGATGAGACCAGAGGCAACGCCTGGGGAGCCACTTCTCACAGCTCCCGGCTAAGTTCTGGGCACAGTAATGGGTACTCAGCACATAGCTACTGACCAAGCCCAGGGAGAGCTCGCAACTCCGAGGGCTGACTTTTCAAAGAGGCCTTTGAAGCCATCGTCCCAGGGGAGATAATCTAGGCCAGAGAGACAGCTGTGGACAGGGCGCAAGTGAGCAGGAGATGGGGCTCACAGAGCAGACGGGGGTGCTCCTCCTGCTGCAAACAGCCTGGCCCGGCAGCGGGGGCAGGGGTGGGGGGTGGGCACACATGCCAGGCCCTGGTGGAATTTCATCCTCTAACCGCACCGCTGGGAAGCCCAGAGCACTCCTCGTTAGCATTTATGAGCTCATTATAAGCTTCCGAGAAGAACACCAACAAAGGGTGCTAAGTTCCTCTAGAGCTGGCTTTTTCTTTTTGAAAAAAGAAAAAAAAATCATCCTTCAAATAAAGCCCTGATTTATAGAATTCAGACATAGCCAGGCAGCTCCCCGTTTTGCTATTTCAACTCCCTTTAGAATAATTTTGGGAATGAACAAAAAGTCACAGGGGCAGAAAATCCAGCCCACGCCCACACCTTTCCTGGCACGGCCCCAACACCGGCTTCTCCCAGCAGCCTGCTGAATGTGTTTGCAGGCCGGGCTGGAGGACCTGAGGCCTGCCGTGGTCCGCGGAAGGAGCCAAAGATACAGTATCTCAAGGTCTGCGTTCAAATCCCAGCTCTCATGCTTTGAGGTCGGGCTTTGTTCCCGAATCTCGCTGACTTTGGTTGGGTTCCCTGGGGTCTATAAAGTGGGAATGAGGCGCGTACCTCACTGTTCTGTCACAGTGGATACGTAAATGGCATTTTCACCAGAACAGAAGGGAGGAGGAATGGAGGCCAGAGAATCCAAGGATTTCCTTGTTGAACTGAATTTCCCTTCACCACAGTAGGAGATTTCCTTGTAGAAGGGAGGCTGAGAACGCTCTCTGTGTTTTTAATCTACGGCAATATTATTGGCTATTTTGTGAAAAGTGAGTGCCTAGCACACAACCTCTCTCACCTTGCCAGACCACCTGCCACGCAGAGAATGAAGGCAGCCCGTGCTCTTAAGGCCCCTCGATATTTCAACCTGGCCATCTCCTTCCTGGATTCCACTGCCCTCCAGTTGCCTGCGTCCTCCCAATAAAATCAGTTAAACAAACATGTGTACCAACTATGTGCGAAGACCCCCATGTGGCACTCCCATCATTTTCCAGTAGCTCTCAGAAGTAGGCGTTACCCCCCTCTTTTTACAGATCAAGATACTTAATATCATGTCGGGCAGAGATCACGGCACCACCACACCCAGCCACCCATCCCCAAGTGTGATCCGTACCTGGGTTTTCTCCCCATATCACCAGAGTTCCCCCAACCAGTCATAAGACACAGATCAACTCTCCAGTCTAATCCGTCCAGTGTGTAACTCCCCCCGCACCCCCCAACAAAACCCAAATGAGATGAAACAGACTGCACTAACTTTAATAAAAACCAGCTCTAGCCAGCTCCTGGCTAGAAGTTGGGCCATACGATATAGATAAGTAACTTTTATTCTGTGTTTACTATGTCCTGGGCATTAGTCTCAAACACATTTTTTTTTTTTAATTTTTTTTTCAACGTTTATTTATTTTTTGGGACAGAGAGAGACAGAGCATGAACGGGGGAGGGGCAGAGAGAGAGGGAGACACAGAATCGGAAACAGGCTCCAGGCTCCGAGCCATCAGCCCAGAGCCTGACGCGGGCTCGAACTCCCGGACCGCGAGATCGTGACCTGGCTGAAGTCGGACGCTTAACCGACTGCGCCACCCAGGCGCCCCTCAAGCACATTTTACATGGACGGTCGCATTTAATCCACAGTCTAACTCTAGGACACTAGGTACTAATATTGCCCCCCTTCTAGAGATGAAGAAACTGAGCCACAGAAAAGCAAAGCAATTTACCTACTTCCTACCACAAGGTTGGTGGCATTTGAGACCCAGCATTTGCCCTAAAGCTGAGCTCTTACCTCATTCCACCATGGGCGTCTGGTGGAGTTGATTTCACAGGGGCTCGCTGGGCTGGTAGAATGCGCTTTTTGTTAATGGTCCTGTGAACCCCATGGTCTGTTTCTTTCTTTTTTTTTTTTTTTAAGTTTGTTTGTTTGTTTGTTTGTTTAGAGCACAAACGAGGAAGGGGCAGAGAGAGAGGGAGAGAGAGAATCCCAGGCAGGCTCTGCACTCTCAGCGTGGAGCTCAATGCAGAGCTCAAACTCGTGAACCCTGAGATCATTGCCTGAGCGGAAGTCAGATGCTTAACCAACTAAGCTCCCCAGGTGCCCCTGGGCTGTTTGTCGCCAAGACACTTCCCTGCCAGCTGAGTCACAGCAATGACAGATGCAGCTCCCACCTACCGCTAGTACCCTCCTGGACCAGAAGGCGTTCATCTTCATAACAATCCTGTAAAAAGTATGTTACTGGCCCCATTTTGCAAATGAAGAGTTGATTCTTTGTCCAAAGTCATACGGTAACGAACTGGTAAAACAGGGATTTCAACCTAAAAAAAATTTTTTTTTCTGAAATTCCAGGGACTGGAGTTGAATCCCAAAGAATATATATATGTATGTATATAATATATACATTTATATATATATTACATATATATAATATATACATATTATATACATATAATAATAATATATATGTATATATATGTATATGTGTATATATACACATATTGTACATATATATTATTATTTATTTTTGAGAGAGAGAGACAGAGACAGAGACAGAGACAGAGAAAGACGCAGTGTGTGTGAGCGAAGGCAGGGCAGAGAGAGAGGGAGACACAGAATCCAAAGCAGGCTACGGGCTCTGTGCTGTCAGCACAGAGTCCCATGCGGGGCTCGAACCCACAAACCATGAGATCATGACCTGAGCCGAAGTTGACGATTAACTGACCGAGCCACCCAGGTGCCCCCCAAAGAATATATTTTGCCTGTACTTATTCTTTAGTTTCCAAAGAGATTGGTTATTAAAAAAAACAAAACAAAACAGAAACAGAAACAAAAACAACTTTGGGTGTAAAACAAGCTCAACTTAATTTACTAAAAAGTAATGGGCACCACCTCTTTCGTGCATTTTCAGTATGACACATCCCAATATTAAATCGGTCAACACTTTTCTTTCTGCGACCTGTCCCTTCCAAATATTTTTTGCTATCTGCATGTCTGCCTTAGATACATAAGGACTTGACCTGTTCTCCATGTCTCTCGGGATGGGGTCTCTTTTTTGGGCCAGATGCCAGGAAACCCTGGGTGAGTGCATTTGAACAAAGCTGATACGGAACATACCTACGGAAGGAAGCCCTTGCAGTCCCGAAGGTAGAGCTGTAGACCTTTGCAGAACTAAATCATCCTTTTCCAAAATTCTGCATTTTTTCCCTCAAAGCAATAACTCCAGGCACAGTTCTCAAAGCAAATAGTTGTGTTACAGTAGAGGGATGTACAGCCAATTTTTCTATCTGCTTGTCAAGCACATTTTAAAACTTTGGCTGCCAGTGGAGGGCTTCCCATAGCGCTTAGAACTCCGAGTCTCTGCCCCAGGCTTCTGGGTTCACGTTCCTATGTGATGTTAACGAGGATCCCCAGCCTACCACCAAACGTGGCCAGTTGCAAGAACTGAGCTTCAGTGGGCACAAGTTTAAGGTTGCTAAACACATTTTCTTCTCGATCCTTTTTTTTTTTTTTCCCGGAATGGTTTAGTATTACTCAGGAATCAGATTAAATCTCCTGGTATCAGGTATCCAATCAATCCACAGAGGAGTCACAAGCCCCTAGCCTCTAAGATCCCAAAGCTCTTGACTATGAAGATCCAAGTGTATGAGTCGTTTAGAAAGCTGGCTCAGTATAAAGGCCCGGGTCCCTTTTAGGTTCAGGATAGAACTGGAGGAAGATGAGTGGACGACGATGGACGTACGGAAGTGACAGCACCTGGGAAAGGGATGGTAAGGAAGCCAGAACTCTTATGTTTACTTGACTATGGGAATCCACTTGCTTTACCTGCTTATTTAATTTCTTTTCCATTATGGCTGTGATGAAATAAAAAAAAAACTATTTATCCACGAAAATGGAATTGGAATGCAGTTCAGATTCTTAATCTCACATTTTTGAAATGCAACATCAGGCAGCCTCTTCATCATTCTCTGTCCTATTTTTTCCTGTCCCTTTTTCTCCTCCCTTCCTCTCTCTCCCTCTATATTTCTTTGAACTCTTTTTGTTTCTCCTCCCTGCCCTTTCTCCTCAAAAGGTAAATAATCCCAAATGCTCACGATTAGCAAAGTTGCCATTGCCCATCTATTAGCTATTAGAGATGCTCCCAGGATGGGGAAAGTACCATCTAGATGGCACTGGTTTCCTTCAAAGGAATATATTCTTGCAGGCACACTATGGCCACATTGTCTGTCTGACACAGCTAACCTTGATTGTACCTTGTCTTTGGAGATGGTGGTGGAACATGCATGTTCCCTGGCATCATCTTGTCTTGTCTCTTGGATTGGAGACCAGTGCTTGCTCCAAGTTGGGTTGACATTTGGACTTGGTGACATAAGCACTTATTTCTGTCTGATAAATAGAAAGAGGGCTAGATTCTTGTCCCACAGTTATGGCAATTTGAATTTGATGTGAAAACACGCGTCCTCAGAAACGTTGGGGAGACCAGAAATCCCGAAAGCACTATTCTTGGAAGATACATATGTACCTTCTCCACTCCACCATGTCCTCCTCCAATCCTGCTGGCTTGGGGGTTGATATCAAGCTTGAGTGAGGAGCTTCCTTGAAACTTTGCCAGACACCCACTGAGTCACTCTTTGAACTTTTGACCCACCAAAAGTTGGAGGGACCAACCCAATCCAACCTGACCCAAACGAACCTGATCAGATGTTTGATGTTTTGAAAGAAGCTTGTGAAGAATGTCAGGAATTTTTAATATAGCCTCTTTATCTTCTTCTGTCCTCCTTTTCTGCCAGTAATTATCACTAAATTGAGTTTCGGGGGCAACACCTATCTGGCCCAATAGCTCATGCCCAGTAATAGCCCAGGCTACTCTTGGGCTATTACTGTCTTCGAAGTGTAGAGCCCTGATGATTCTTTCCATGACTTCTTTTTTTTTTTTTTTTTTTAATCAAGTCTCAGGACTTAGAGGGATTCACTTGCAAAGAACTCTTCATTTCTCTCCACTCTAAAATTCAATTATTGTAAAATAATGAAGGACCACTGAAGTGAACATACTGGTCTCTCTGAATCGTTACCTTAAGACTCTCGTTTGCAGCTCCTGAAAGCCTTATTCATCTTAAGACTCGATGGAATCTCCTATGAAGCCTTGCCATACCTAGGGCTTTAATTTTGTGGTCTGAATCTCAGTAGAAGACTGCAAGAAATGCCGGCCTGCTTTATCCCCTGCAGTGTGTGCCTGTTCTAATCAAATTGTTGGCAGGGTCAGTGACTCTTTTCTAAGCAACTTGGATTCACAACAGAATGATTCCCCTCCAATGCCAAGCTAAACAAATGCCATCGACTTCATCCCAGAAAGTATTAAAAACAGAAGAGTCCCTTTGTGACTCTGATTGGCTCTGTGACTTCCTTGGGGGCAAGTTTTGGTCTCAGGCTTGTGTCTCCTAATCATCCAAAATGTGGGTGGGCCACGTCCCACCCCAACCGCGGTTGTGAGCTCAGATGATTCACTCAGCTTTCATCATAAAGCAATAATCAAATGCAGTTGCGTGGTTCACAAAAGGCCCCCACAGTTGTCATTGCATCTGACCCTCATGATGACCCCGTGAGCTCAGAGAAGTTAAGGGACTTGTCTGATATCACATAACCAGGAATTTAATGCTTGGTATCTGATGCCAATTTCTGCCCCGCATGATCTTCCTGTTGATACTAGACTAAATGTAGCATAACTAGGCAAGCAAATATTTTGCACAAAGTCTCTTAAAAATATGGACAGGCCTTTGGGTTATTTGCTTCTTTGCGTTATCACGCACCGTGCCCCTTTTTATTTTGCAGATAACTGAAAGCTGAGAGCACAGTCTGTCTTTGTGAGCATCCCTTTGTGTGATATGTGTAGGTGGGGGAAGAACGAGGATGCAGAGATAAGGCGAATTTGCTGATCTTCTCACTGTTCTTGCTTCTCTACTGTGAGAAAAAAGGAGCTTTATGGATATCCCACTAATAATAGCTATTTATTAAGTGCCTGCTATGTGCCAGGAGCTGTGCTAATGCCTGATATTGTCCCTGTGTGACAAGCCATAGAAGCCACGGGGTATTTGCACTTCCTGTTCCCTCTGCCTGGAACACCCTCCCCATATCCTTATGGCTCCCTCCCCTTTGCTCCTTTTCCGTGTCTTTCTGAAGTCGCGTGTTCGTGCCATCTTTCCTGACCACTCTATCAATAGCCCACACCCTCCCGCCATCACTCATTCCCTCTTACTCAGTTTTATTTCCCTTTATAGAACCCGACATCATTACAGTCTGTATTTGTTTCCTAATCTGTGTATTATCTTTCTCCCCTACCAGAATATGAACTCCTTGAGAGCAAGGGTGTCCTCCCCTCTCCCCACTTCATATTGTATTCCCAGAACCTAGAACAGTGCCTGGCGGAGAGTAGATATTCAAGAAATATTCCCCGAGTGAATTATCTCATTTTATAAGTGAGGTATCTGAGGTTCTAAGGGATGGATAAATCATTTGCCTCAGGTGACAAAACACGCAGGAAGTGGAACAGAGCCATGAACCAAGGCAGTCTGACTCAGGGGCCCAGCCTCAGGTCCTGCTTAACTATTGTCTTTCTGCCTCGTGAAGGGAATCCTAAAACGCTTGTCCGTTGGGTCTGTTTTCGTTCTCTCTAGTTAAGTCCTCCCAGATCCAGGTGAAAAGTCCCAGCTTGCTCAGCCATCCTCCTAGTCGGGCCCTCGTGCCATCCCTACCCCATCTCTCGGCCAAAACCCTCCTCTTGTTCAGCTCACACACGTCTCCCCCTTCCCATTGCACTGTTTACGAATGTGGGTCTGTGTTGATGCGTATCACAGCCCCCTTAGTCATTGTTTAGCTGTTATGCTTTGCTGGGGTAATTTTCCAGTCCTCTGTTTATATTATATTTGTGCTTCTCTCCTCCTCCTCCGTTTTTAAGGGCAGAGGAAGATGTGCAGTGATACAAACGATAATACAGTTATCATGAAGAGGGAATCATTTTGCCAAAAGGAGGATTTAGCTGTGATTCGTTGAATTCCATTCCGAGTGGATTTTTCTAAGAGCAAATTCATAGCTCTTTTATGAGACTTTCCAAACAGAGCAATCTTCTGACACTTTTGTTTCTCGAGGCTTTGTTCCAGCCTTGAGGGCTAGGGGGTGGGCATGGGGGGCACATATCTAGCAAAGACTGATTGCTGAGAAAGCTCAAAAAGAGACTTAAGAGGATATCTGGGAAGATCCCCCAATATATCTTCTCTGACCCCATGTCCTCCCATGGGGCTGGTCATTGCTCCTGGTAGAGAATGACACTAAGAACCCTGCACCTCATTGTGAGAACACACTTCTAGCCCACCTTCCATTTTAATGCTCCCTGGTGTGGGTACGGATTAATTTCCCTTGCCCTGCCTGGAACTCACTGCATTTCACAAATGCAGAATTGCACACGCAAACTAGACTGGGTGGTAGACCTAATGATTAGAGAAAAAAGTGCCCAGAATCAGAGCTTGGTAGAGCTGAATTTAAGTGTGAACTTGAGCTTTACTTGCATGGCACCTTCCCTTGCATTCCCAATTTCCAGTGCCTTTGGAACTTACATCCTGTTTGTTCAATGTTTGCGTGAGGGCATTGGTAGTGGGGATGCCGTGGAGGGAGAAGTGGGAAGATGAGTCTTGGGCCTGTTCATCTTCAGCACCATCTCTCATGTTCCTATGCTCTGCTGGGAGCTTCAGGTAGCTAACCATTTTCAGGTTGTGTTTTCTAGCCTCCTGGATCAGCTGGCTTCCAGCTGGGTTCTACCAGTGGGAGGCACTGGAGGCAGATGGGAGGGAGAGAGGAAGAGAGAAGCCATGTTTTTTTTCTCCTTCACTGTCCTAGTCTTGGGTGGTTTCTCCAGGGGCAGCTACCTGCCTTCTTGACTCCAGATCCTACCAGACAGATAGGCTGTTGGTTCCAGCTTCTGTCTGGTGGCCCCAAGCCCTGGGTTCTGATAACTCCATTTTCCCCCTGTGTCCCAGCGGTCTAAGGGGTGGTAACTGTTGGTCTAAGGGGTGCCCTTGTTGCTACCCTCTGATTTGCCCCATTGTTTCTTTCCTGACTTTTCTATCCTTCCATCACCTGTGTAACAAATTCCCTGAACTCGAATGTCTGTTTTAGATACTCAAGGATAGTTTTCATTATTTTTATTTGGACATTGACTGATACAGAAAGATTTATCTTTAGAAATAGAGCAGGTTGTTTTTCATTTGTCCTTCGTCATTAGAAATGACATAAAAAGAGCTCATCAACATAAAGCAACATCGTTGTATACACGTGTTTTTCTTGTCTCACACCAGAGTTTGATGATGCAAAGTACCAAAATGTCTTTTAAAAGCAAAGGGCTTTTAAGAGTAAAGGAATTTAAGAAGAAAAAAAAAGGAAAGAAAAAGAGGATGGCTAGGTCTCTTGTTTTCTCCTCTTACTTTTGAAACCAGGTTTTTTTTTCCCTCTGTAATTTGAATATGATTCAAATGTTCTCTTCTACCTCCAGTCCTTGGCTTGTAAGGAGACAAAGACAGAGGGTGAGAGGGGGAGAAGGAGAGGGAGATCAGTCCAGCAGGCAGCAATCTCAACGTGCAAACATTTTGCATGAACACTGAATGCTTGGGGGAGCTGGGATTATTTGGCTGAGACAACATGAAACCTCCTCTACTTATTTGGGCTTTGGGATAGACTTCACTGGAAGCTGAAATTCAGGAGAAAGAAAGAAAAGTGCAAAGTATGGAAAAAGAGAGAGAGGCGTGGGAGATGAGGCACGTTCTCCCCTGGCGACAGGAAGCAATTTCTTTGTCAGGAAAGTGGTTCATTTTCAAGGCCCGGACCCCTTGTTTATGCTTAGGTGTGAAGCTGGCTTAGGAAGTGAGTTTAGCTTGCCTACGTGCTTTTACGAATGTGCTGGCTGCTCAGCAAATTCAGTATGGAAACATTTTAGGTAAGCAGAAGAGAAAATATATTTTTAAAAAAGTTGATTTAGCAGAAGGTCAGAGTATACACTCAAGAAAAAAAAAGATATTCTATGTGTTGGGCTTATAAAAAAATGTGTGCGTGTGTGTGTGTGTGTGTGTGTGTGTGTATGTCACACACTAATTTAGACCAGCTGGGGTGATCTCACAAGGACCCCATGGGCCAGAGCTGCTGTTCCTCCATGGAGAGCACATCTCCCCTGGAAATGTGTACTCAGGTGCAGTTGCAGGGTCTGAGGTCATGGCTGTGGCCCTGGCCAAGATCCTCCCAGGCTTCAGCTTCTGCTTCCTCTAGAGACGGTTGGTCGAGAGCCATCCTTCAGAGGCCAGAGCCAGACCATGAGTCCAATGTGCATGAGGACAGCATGAATTATCCTTGGAGACCAGTGAGCCCTGCTAATCCAGACATTGTCTTTCTTCTTGGAGAAGTTAGATGTCTCTTTTCTCTCTTCCTTCTTCCATGGCTTCTGGGAGCTTGGGTGGTAAATTTCTCTGGGATAAGTTATGAGATATCTCTTCAGAGAAGCAGAGGTGAGACAAAACCTTCCTTGGACCCCTCTTCCACCTCATTCTTCTCTTCCAGAGCTCTTCCCAAGCTCTGGGTGAATCAGGGTGTTGTGCTTCCTAAAAAGGCCAGGAAGACCCATTTCTGTTGGCCAAAGGACAAGGAGGGAGAAGAAAGAAAAGGAAGGGTAGTCTCTCAAGAGGGAGAGAAGAGGGAGCATTATAGACTCCTATGTTTGGAAGGGACTGGAAAGGTCACCTTAGTCAGGTCACTATAATTACTCAAACAGTACATGTCTTCTTGAGTTACTGGGGGACTGTATGCCTTGTAAGAGCTGGGCTTGCTTTCTTCTGTTCACTATTGTATCCCAAGTTGAGCCCAGTGCCTGGGACATGAGAGGGAAGAGCTGGAGTCACCCCAAGATTCCAAAAATACAATGAGCAAGTGTAGAAAAGCACTTGTTAGTTGCAAAAAGTTCACAAAGCCCAAAACAAGTTGTGTTGTCTCTGTCCAGAGAATGATGGAAAATAAGGGAACACTTACTGAATACCTACTGTGGACCGGCTTGGGCTTTTACCAAGGGGTTTATGCAGAGGCAGAGAATTGAGGCTATCATTCTCTGAAGACACAAAAGAATTCTGCAGCTTAAAAATAATCAGAGAGGATTAGTGCACCATCTGCAAATTAAAATGCCAGCCAGTGTAAATTAGTGAAATGGGCTGGGAAGGGACTGGCGCAGAATGACAAGCACGTATTAGGCTAGAGGAAAGGAAAGGGCTGACTTTGTGCGAGGCTATGGTGCCTCGTAGGTATTGACCTACAGTGTTGGGCCAGATCCTCTGGATTTCAAGACAAGCCAGAGAGTTGGTATTCATGTGAAATATCCTGATTTGATATGTTGGTGACCAATTAAAAAATCAATACAGCTGACATAATGAAACATGCTTACAGATCGGATCCTTCCTGCCAATTTTAAGCCTCTCTCCTAATGCAATTCAGGTTGCCTCGTAACAGCCTACCATGTAATAGAAGTCCTTTTCTGCCTTTCTTCTTATATTGTTTTTCCTGGAATTGAAGAGGCATTTGCATGAGTTTTGGGGACAGGGAAAGTAGTGACACAATGGTGATACTGAGATTCCTGTCTCTTGTGGCTTACGGTTGTGCCTTCTGTTCCCTGAGGGCCCCACCTTCTTTTTTAAAAAAATTTTAATGTTTACTTATTCTTGAAAGAGAGAGACAGAGCATGAGTGTGGGGATGTGCAGAAAGAGACAGGGAGACACAGAATCTGAAGCAGGCTCCGGGCTCTGAGCTGTCAGCACAGAGCCCGACGCGGGGCTCGAACTCGACAATGGCAAGATCATAACCTGAGCCAAAGTCGGATGCTTAACTGACTGAGCCACCTAGGTACCCCTGAGGGCCCCAACTTCTTCTGAATCCTTCCCAGCATGTGTCCCAGTGCTGGGCATAGAGAGGGCACACGCTACCTATATGTTGATGAAATAAGTGTGGTTTTCCTCTAAGTCCAACTAAACGGGGAACTGGAAGATTTAGGGTGAGTGGAAATTATCTAAATTGTTTGCAGCCAAATTTTTCTGCCTTCTCTGTCTTTAATTCTCTTGAAGTTTGCATTAGATATATATCACTGTGTAACAAATTACCCCCAGAGTTAGCTGCTTAAAACATTTATTACCTCATACCTTCTGTGGTTCAGGGATCTAGCTACTTAAGTTGGGTATCTCTTCCTTAAGATCTCTTATAAAGCTGCAAACAAGGTATTAGCTAGGGCTCTAGTCTCAACATAAGGATGGACCCCCAAGCTCACTCACACGCTTGTTGGCAAGATTCAGTTCCTCACAGACTATTGCACCGTGGGCCTCAGTTCTTTGTTGGATAGTGACCAGAGGTTTCCTTCAGTTCTCTGCCATGTAGGCCTTTCCCTAGGCAGCTCTTAACATGGGAGCTGGTTTCCATTAGGACAGGCAAGCAAGGAAGAGAGAGAGTACAAGAAAGAAGCCACAGCTGTTTTTGTAACCTACGCCGGAAGGTGATATCCCATTGCTGACTCCAAATTCTGTTCATTGAAGGAAACTCACTGGGTCTACCTAACAACTGAGGGACTGAGGCCTTCAACCTTTCTTCCTGAATATTTCTTAGCCTTCCTGTCTGATCAGGAAACACTTGGGAGCTTTCATCCCACATCTTCTTAAGAAATTCTGGGAATTACAGGCATCCCACCCCCCCCCCCCCCACTTCATTCAACTTACTTTGATATGAAAAAATAAGAAAAGCAAATGAATTTTAGAATTGAAATTTCTGGTAGGTTTTGGGAGACATATGGGAAGGATCATGTTGATGAGTAGGAACAATGGGTTCTGAGTCAATCAAGCTGGAAAGATGTGGGTTTTTTTGGTTTTTGTTTTTGTTTGTTTTTTTTTTTTCCTGTGCCTGGTGTCCAGGTCAGATGAACTTGGTACTACAGTGACTGAGCATCTGAGAAGTGGAAGAAATAATGTTGTTACAGTGGGTTCTGTCTTATATCTCGGGTGTTGGACCATGAGATGGGCAAAACTAAGGAAGAACTAACCAGTTCTAACTAACGAAGAACTCCAGGCAGATCCTTTGTTGTGGAAATGCAATAGATCTGATGAAGCAATAAGGCCAGGAATCAGCATCAAGAGACATAAATTTATAAGTCTGATGTCATTCCAATACTAAGAGGATAGGAACACCATTGGCAGAGGTGGTTACGAATGTTGACATCCAGAGTCTTTTCAGGCAGGAATGACACCTTGGTTACTAGAGGTCCAAGGGACAAGCAATCAGTAAGAATAGGCATAAAGCTGGCTTCAGGGATGACCTGGCAGGGCCCGAATTGGAGGTCAGGAGCAGGGCATCCCAGCTGCTAATGAGACTGGGCTCCAAGGAAGGCTCCCTGGGGAGACTGGGAAGGAAGCCTGGATCTCAATCACCGAAGATGGATCACAAGACAGGGAAGTAACATAGGAGAAAACTCCGGCTTATGATAGAGGCTTGGTCAAGAAATGAGCAAGAGCCTGATTATTGAGGAACAAGATAGCCTCAGTCAATCTGGGCCGGTAGCAAGACAGTGAAGAGACAAAAAGTTGACGGCTGCCAGAAACCTAGATTGGTCTCCAGCTTTGGCATGGGACTGAGACTACTGGTTGAGATCAGGCAGTGTCACTCGCCAGGGTTAGAGTAATGCAGGAACCCGGAGCCAGGACCGACATTACACCCTGGCGACCCTGTGACCAGTTGCACTCAATACCCTGGGATACCTCATGGGAAAATCAGACAAGCACTGTTCTGAGAGGCAATTAGGTTTCAAGACTTCCTTCTCCAGCCAAGCATCAGCATGAAATTGGAGGCTTGGCTTCCATGCACCCACCCTCCTCTGTTCTCTTTCCTCTTGTGAGGGGCAGGGTGAGAAAAAGGACACCGCAGGAGAGAGCCACCCTGGCCTTCCAGACCGCCTAAGGAAGACGCATGCGTAAGGAGAGTGGGATGGGGGTGTGCGTGCCTTCTCTACCCCTCCACAAGCTACGCCCCCAGCCCCCAGCCCTCAGCCTAGGAATATTCTTTCCCTCTGTTTGCCAAGCCACATTCTCCACAGGACTCACACATACTGAACTATGCTTTCAGCTTTTCCAGGAACCTTCTCACGTCTTCCCTTTTCTTCATCCCCCTCACCTCCTCCACACCACCCACAGCCCCCACCCCCCATGCAGCTTTTACTCATCGTGTTTCTAATTATGCAAGCTAATTTGTTTCCTTTCGTGTTTTCCCAACCTGCCTGTATTTTCCGACCCTGTCCCCAACGACCGTGGGGTGGAATACTTTCCCTGGATAGAGTTATGGTTTTTCCTTCGTAAGTGAATCCCTGGTGCCTAAGCTGGGCTCCGTGTGCCGTAACTTCTCCAATAACATAGCATGAAGGACTCTCTGGTCGAAGTGGAAACAAAAACTCAAGCGCCGTTCTGGGCCTCTTTGATCTACTCGGTTTGTGTTAAATTTCTGGGCACAGGAGTTCCCACAAACTTATAACATTTACTGTCCCCTCCCCACCTGTGTAGCATTGTGCTTTGTCACAGCAACCAAATTGGGAGCAGCTGGAGGGTAGGGGTCAGAGCACAAACATTTTCCGTACTCCTCCTAGAGCTAGCACAGTATGGGTACCCCTTGAATTGCTGACAAAGTCCTTGCTGGATGAAATGGAATTTTCCTGAAGTGAATGCCTTGTGCCTATCTTTAGAATTGGACTTTCATGATAAAACAATCGGGAGATTTGGCTGAATTTTCCACTCTTTCACTCACCATGTTGAGGTCATGTAGAAACAAACTTTAAGAACATAATGACCTTTAAAAAAAGTCCATCTTTGAAGTCGGGGTTGGTCACTAGTCTGTGGCAGACCACTGCTTACATTATACACTTTCTTCTGTTCTTCCCAGGACAAGGGAAGATTTGGGGGACAGTCTGACTCTGGTTATCTACAAAGTTGAATTCTGAAACTGGCCCTTTGGAACTTCACCTCCGCAAATTAGCTGATTTTGCCTACAGTAAATTGAAATGACTGAAGAATGTCAAAGAAACCCGGGCAATTTTCTCACACAGGACCAGGGATGATTGAAGAGCACTGTCACACCAGCCCTCAAAATATTTCCCAAGATCCTCTAAGGGTTAGTACACGGAGTTGACAATGGAGGAGGGGGGGGGGGGAGGTCTTGCTGTCTCTGAATGTACCTGGCGCAAGCACAAAGATCACACACCAGCTGTGTAGATTGAGCAGATTAAACGTATTGGGGAAGTAGGGGCTTCCGAGAGTCACCAGAGATGCCACCCCTGGCCTCTGTCCCATCTGAGTGCCTTACTCTTTCATCTGAACGAGAGCTAAAGTCCTGCTGTTTGAGTTGGCTTGCCCCTGCTCCATGATTTCAGTTCCTCGTGTCCATTCTCCAACATGTGGGCTCATTTCCGTCCTCCAAGCACTATTGTTTTTCTGACTCGAACGGTCATCCAGAAAACCTCAGTAAGAGGGACTTTGTATCGTTATTTGCTTTTCTAATTATACTCTGGCATCTGACTCAAGAGATGTGAGAAAGTAGCTCGGTACATGAGTTGGAAAAGTAGGGCTGTGAGGCCAGGCCAAAGCCTTTAGTATGAAGTCCCAATGGTCTGGATGGGCTGGGAATCCTCTCTTTGGACTTCAGATCTTTGAAGGGGTAGTAGCTGCTCCCACAACTTGCCCTGCCCCACCATTCTAGAGGCAGGCTGGAACTTGAGAGAACTGACTTTGCTGATGAAACTGGGTTCCAGCGTTTCTTACTGTGACCTTGGAATGTCACAATGGCATTAGAGAGGATGATGCAGACAGGGTCCATGTGGGTGATTCAATGGAAGCTTTGCCCATAACAATAATGGAAGCCCCGAGGTCTGCTGGCCAAGTGGCCTTATTCAGAGCACTAGGACCTGCCATTATTAAAATGCTCTGCTGCATTCCACGGCAGACATCTATTGTTCTTTCTTTTCAGCATCATCTCCATACTTTCCTGGAGCATCACCCTTATCTTCCTTCGCAAAACTATCTCTCTCCCATTCTCAGGGTATGTGGAATCCAGGTGAGGTTATATGACTCATATCTGACCAGTCAACACATCCCATGCTGCCACCCATACTAATTAGCTCAGGGATAGGTAAAGTCTACAAATGTGTGCATTTCAAATTTAGCCTTGGAATTTTGATTGTGGGGGAATAAGATTTCTGTTGGGCACCTGCACGGAGCCGTGCCTGAGCTTTTCAATTACATGACTCAGTGAACGTCCTTATTTAAGTTAGCTTGAGTTGAGTTTCTATCTCTTGTAACTGGCAGAACGACACAGACACAAGTTTGTACGGAAAGACAGTCACTGATATAATCTATTCCTTCCTCCAGGTTGGTTGCCCTTCTCTTACATAACAGGAGACAGGTGACACTTAATAGTGTCACTAGGTACTTACTAGTGCTCCTTACCTATTAGATGCATAAAAGAGCCAATAAACAAGAAACAGAAAATGGTGGCTAATGGTTGAGCTCTCTATAGTTTTCATGGTTCCATTGACTTTATTCTGGTTGTGGTGTAGGAAGTGGAATCCAGGTTCTTCTAAATCCCAGCTTAATATTGGCGCCTGAGGGAGCGTTCCAGATCTTGAACAATCTCCAGTGGGTTTAAGGGAGAATGGATGGTCCTTGTAAGCCCTCTGTGGGAATTCCTTTTGAGTATTGGTTTCTGAGTGTAAAGTCAAACAAGTAATTGGATTAGGGAGGGCCAATGGTATAATCTGAATGCTACTGAAGACACTGGATGGAAAAAGTTCACGCCAAGACATTTTTTTACTATCATCTTTCAGAGGCTAAGTTGACACCACAACTGATGATCCTCAGGCTGAAAGGAATGGGTGGCCTTGGCCCTGGCTGGACATTTCCAGATTATAGTGTTGTTCAAATTAACCTGTTGGAATTCACCTTTTCTGGAGAACATTACCTTGAACCCTGAGTAAGAGTAGTGCAGGAGGCCCCGCAACTTAAGGACTGCCCATATTTCAAAGGTCATCCTTAAGTCTGGATGTTTCCACAAGATAATGAATTCCAAGGTATTCTAAGGTCCAATATTATATAGGATTATTAGCCTCCTGAGACAATGCATTGGTTCTCAGTGAAGTCTTCTCTATGTTAATCAAGAGTAACTTTTATTCCCTCTCTTATATGTTACACACATGGTATAGTTTTTTATGTATTTCTTAAATTTTAAAATATTCTACTCAAGTAATTATAGTATCTGAAACTATTTAGCTTATTTCTATCATTAGACGTTAACAAATTGAAGCAGAGGCTGCAGTTTGCACGTCGTTCTATCTCTCAACATTGTTTACCGTGTGTCCCGCTGTAGGTGCTTAATAAATGTCCATTCAATAAGTACCCCAAATTCCACCATTTATATCCTTCCCCTCTTGTGGAAAACATGGTGCTTAGGCTTCCCTTTGTGGATTGGAAATGAATAGCCTCTCTTCAATCTAACCGGTTCCTGCCCAACATTCATTCAATGGATAAATATTGAGTATTTTCCTAAGCGTCATGTACTATTCTAGGACCTGGGGATCCAAAGGCAAACAAGAGAGATGTGGTCTCTGCCTTCAAAGAGGTTATAGTTTCAAATCACAGAACAGTGGACAATAGGCCATGGGGTGGCTCAATTCTTGCCTGCGCCAATCAAACTGGTCTCCGGAGTGGAAGTGCTTGCCCAAATCTTCATAGTGAGTCAAAGAAATGGTCCTAATGCTCCCAAAAGTTCTTCCCTCATAATGTCAGCATTGGCTCTCTGCCAAGCTTCTTCCCCTCAAAGGTTCTCCAACATTCTTCAGAGGCTCCATTAGGCCTTAGCCACGACTCGCTTTTAAAGGTGACCTGCTTTCCTTGTTTACCTATTTTTTCATTTATTTGAGGATATTTACTTATAACCTTTATAAACAGAAAGTCATTGTTAATCTTGCCCCCTAGGGAGCCGACATAGTGAATACCCTCCAGGGGGAAAATCAGGACATGTCAGTCAAGATCCCAGAAACTCTATATCCTGGGTGGACATGAGATGTTTCCTTAAAGGAGCGGCTGTCGAGACAGCCCAACCTCAGCCAAGCATGAGGCTGACTTTCAGGCAGCCTCAGAGCTCCTCTGGGCCTAGAATTATGACCACCATCATTGCCAAATGGGGCCTGGCTCCATTTGCATTTCCCTGAGCCTCTCTCCTCCTTTCACCGCAATGTTGTCCTCACCTCACCAGGCGCAGAGAATGGCCAATTGTTTCCTGAGCCTACTCAGCATCCCTACTGGGTTGAATAATGTTCCTTCAAAATTCATGTCTACACAGGATCTGTGAACATGATCTTATTTAGAAATAGGGCCTTTGTAGACAAAATCAAGTTAAGACGAGGTCATACTGGATTAGGTTGGGCCCTAACCCAATGGCTGGTACCTTTGTAAAATGAGGGGGATTTGGACCCAGAGGCACACAGAGAGAAGATGGCCATGTGAAGATGGAAGCAGAGATCAGAGTTACAATGCCACAGCCAAGGAATGCCACGGATTGCCTGCAAATACCAGCAGCTAGGAAGAAGCAAGGGAATATCCTCCCCTAGAGCCTTCAGAGAGAGCATGGCCCTACTGAAACCTTAAGTTCTGACTTCTAGCTTTCATAACTCTGACAGAATAAAGTTCTGTTATTTTGAGCCACTTTTAGTTTGTGGTAATGTGTCAGGGCAGCCCTAGGAAACTACTATGGCAAATAATCATTGGTTCCCACAAAATTCTAGCACAGGACGAATAGACCATGGGAAAAAGGGCACGTAGCTTCTTTCTAGCTGATTCTCTTTGCTGCCCAATTGCTGCTATGCATTAAACTGATGGCAGAGAATAAGTAGGGCATTTTGGGATTGTTTACCATTCTGAAAAGATCACGGGCTATTAACACATTAGGACCCTTAGGATTCTGTCTGAACTGGTTAATTCTAGAACAGATGTTTTGAATTTGGGGCTGTGTGTAATGTGTTAGTTAGGATTCTCCAGAGAAGCAAAACCAAAAGGAGACTCTCTCTATATCATCTATATCTATATCTATATCTATATCTATATCTATATATCTATGTATAGATCTATGTATAGATCTATATTATATACATAGATCTAGATCTATCTATATATAATATATATATTATAGTATAGTATATTTATTATATTAATGTTTACTTATTATTTATATATTATTTTTATGTGCAATATATAAATACCTATTATATACAATTTATATAAAATTATAAATGTACAATATATATGTATATTTGATACATATAATATATTAAATACAAAATTTTAAATATATATATAATAATGGGGGCTAAGAAATCCCGAGATCTGCTATAGACAAGCTGGAGACCCAAGAGAGCCAATAGTTTAGTTTCAGTCCAAGTTGAAGGCCTGAGAACCAGGAGACTTGATAGTGAAAGCTGGCAAGTTCAAGACCCAAGAAGCCAATGTTTCAGTACCAGTCTGAAGATAGTAAAGACCACTGACCCAGCTAAAGAAAGCAGGAGGAGTTCCCTCTTACTCAGCCTTTCTGTTCTATTGGATCTTCAATCACCCACCAATTCAAATGTCAGTGTCATCTGGAAACATCTTCACAGACATGTCCAGGATGATGTGGCCAAATGTCTGGGCACTTACACAGTGGCCCAGTCAAGTCAATGCATAAAACTAACCATTGCAGGAACATACCGGATCAGATCCACGTTGACTCCAGATGACCATCTTCAAGAACATATGACTATCTTAATCAGGGTAAAGGGCAAAAACACGATTTCCTCAGTACCCTAGCCTGAGATCTCTGGGAAGTGACTATGGAACAAAGACTTGTGTACAGCTAATTTCTTTGGGGGTGTTATTCCAGGAGGCAGGAGACTAGGACAGGGGAAATGAAGTGTAGAAGGCTGGAGAGCAATTCAAAGATGTGTTAAACAATTGGCCACCACTACAGGCTACTGGGGCTTGGTACTGCTGGGACATTGGGAAGAATCTTATAGAGTGTGTCTCAGAAGGATCTGTCTAGAGGACCAAGCAGAGAAGAATGCATCTATCACCTCCCATTCCTCTTTGGCCCAACATGCACTAACTTTCCTGCCCTTCCAGTGTGCATATGCTCCAGGGCAATGTGTATTTCACCATCATCTCACTACACAGTGCCAGGGTAGGAATGTGAGAGATACAAAGTACTAGGACTGAGGCAACTGTACCTGTACAAAGCCTTTCGAAGCCTTCATATTGCTGATTGGCACAGGAGTGGCTGGACAGAGGTGGGGCCGAGTAGAGGATTTTGGAATTGTGTGCCACAAGTGTCCAGTGTATTTTGGAACACTGTGGCAGACATGTACCATTTGGGGTGGCCTCCTTTCTATTTTTGGTAAGAATATAAGGCCAAGCCTACCTCTTTCTATAGAAGCTGTAAATGCCAACACTCTACAAGCTATGTAGGCTGGGAAAGCAAGTGATAACATCTCGGCCCACACTCTACCAATCAGAAGGAGGACCTACCCCATGCCTAGAGGGGAAGTCAGAGATGTGAAAAAGAAGAAAGGCTAAGATACTGTTCTGGTGTCAGAAATACAACCAGGTCTCAGATAAAACATGGAAGAAAATCACTGCTTTGCCCTGACTGTCCTGCTCAGTTGCTTTATTTTCCATTGTTTCTTGATAGGCTCCCTCTGCTAACTCATCTCATGCGACACCCTCTCCCCCATGTTACAGGATTAGGTCTCCAGCTCTGTATTACCTTTCTTCTGTAGCTCTTATAACTAATTCCTGATACAAAGGTTCTTACTGGTGCACCTATAATTCTGAGTCAGGCCACAAGTTTCTTCCCTGTTTAGAGATGGACTACCCCTGGGTCAGGGGTCCATTCTGGTCTAGTCAGTTATATTTGGAAATAGTGTCAGAAGGCATAAGACACAGGAACCTAAAGAATAGAGACTAAGAGAAGAGAATCCCCTAGAATAGAGACACATAGATAAACAAAATATTCAAGTATAGTATTTGTAGTGGGATATTACGGTCTGGACTGGGAATCAAGAGCCTGGAGCTCAAGGTCGACTTCTGTCCCATGCCTCTGAGTTCCCAGGGAAACCAGATAACTTTCCCAATTCTCAAATTCTCCACATAAAAGAATAAGTGACATGGGTCAGCAGATTGCTAAAACCTCTTCCACTTCTAGAACATGCAGGCCCCACTCAGAACCAAACTCATCCACAAAGAGTAGAGGCAGAATTGTGTTGGGCTCTTCTAGGGAAGAAATGTTATCGGAAGCCTGATGTAACGCCAGACACATCATCTTTCCCCAGTAGAGCTCCTAATATACTTCTCCAAACTCAGAAGGCCTCACTCATTTCTCTTTTCTTCTTTCTTAGAAGCACAGATGAGATGCACACAGCTCTGTTATCAGGAATGCAGAAAGACTTCTGGATATTCTAAGCCTAATCCAGGTGTCCTCAGGTTTTAAACTCACTCGGAAGAAAACATATTTATCTGCTTTTTTTATACAGGTGCCCCCATTTTGGCCCTCAGTGAAAATGAGTTAATGTAACAGACTGTTTCAAAGAGGTGGGAGCCATGGCATTGGCAGGAAAACCTGACACGTAGAACAAGAACCAGTTTTTTCCACCCGAGGTGGCTTTGATAGCTATAGTTTAAGACAGTTCTTTCCTATCAATGTAAGGCAGTTTACATGTCCCTTCTCTCTTGAACTCGTGTTAGTTGAATTGAAGAAATCACTGTCTTCAGATTGTGGGTTTCAATACCCTTCCATTATTTTACCTTAAAATGAGCCCTTCTCCCGTTCGGTTATCGTCAAAGGAAGTCTTGATGACATTTCAGGACTCAACAAAACATTTCCCACTAGAAATTGTTTCCCTTAGGTAACAGCACCATGGAAGCCATCGCGCTCCACTGTCTGACCCCAATAAAAACAGCACGCCCTTCAACTTATAAAGTGTAAATTGACCTGTCTCCTGGGATAGCTATTCTCTTGGTGGCCTGAGTCTAGCATCTCAGTCATATTACTCTACCAAGCAGAAGATTACAATTCTGCTTTGCTATTGATTCAGGTCATATCTTATTTTTCTGTTCTCTCATAAGATGGAGGAACCATTTATTATGCTCTCGACAGAAATGTTCAAGGCTGGAATCACAGCGTGTTCTGGCTTCTAAGCCAGGGTTGACATTTACCCATGTAGGTACAGGGGTCAGTTTGTTCCTCAGTTACCTCCACTTTCCTTATGGTCTTCAAGTTTCTTAAGTATTTCATGACAAGGAATTGAGTGGGACAAAACTTCTCTTCTAGAAAACCCAAACCTATACAGAGAGAACTTAGTTTACCGCATCTGCCATGCATTTCAGGTGGTACACACTCCCTCTTGTTAATATTCTCAGGAAAGCCAACTGGCCCCACAATGGTCTGCATAGACAATGGCCACTTCCTTTCAGGATCCCTTGCTTGCTGAATTCCTGCTTCCAGGGATTTTCTGGGAAAAGCTGGCCACAAGTCACAGGGATCTCTGTGAATGGCACCAACCAGAGAAGGGCTCACGTTGTCCCTGAGTTTTCCACCATAGGTTCTAAAATAAGAGAAAGAACTGCCAGGAAATAGGTCTGACAGGCTGTCTGACTAAGCAGAGGCATAGGGATTGGCAGTGAGGAGATAGCAGTCAGCATTGTCTGTTCTGCTCCACCCTACGGTTCTGGCTGAACAGACAATAATGTCCCTGGCAAAACAAAGCATAAGACTTGGGAGATCTTGAAGATCAAGTCTATCTCCTCATTTTGCTGATATAACAAAGGCAGAGGTTCTATCAGACCATGCTGCCCTCTGTATCATGACACCTGCTCCTGAAGGAGAAGGATGGTCAGAGACACAAAGGAAGCTTTAGGAACACCCTTTCCAGCTATTGACTCTTGACAATAATGAAACTGGAATTTCCCCCCACCCTGACCTTTTCCCGCAACATGTGTTATTCAGAGGCTTGAAGGTCTATGATGCTAAGACTGAGTGTGGGAGCCATTTTCTCAGCAATCTTTACCATCTTTCCTCCTTCCTCTTGGTCATCCTTTTCCAAACATTGGTCTCTTCCAGGGTAGAGGCAATGAATCTTGATGGTAGGGGAATTAGATGGGTGGATAGGACCCTAGGCCAGCTTTGCCTATTTCACAATTCTGCGACACACAACAGAAGTTTACTCTCCTCTGCACCCCCTTTCCTCACCTCCCCAGTGGTGGCTAGTGTCTATGGAATTGACTTGATGACACCTCGTATCTTTTTGTATTTCTCCTTATAAAATGGACCATATCCCTAAGTCAATCTTTATGTAAATTTCCTTTTCTATGCTTTGCCAAGAATGAGATTATCAAGTGTAAGAGGGAACCTTTAATGAAAATAGTGGGATTGGAGGTGATCTTAGATAATGTCTAGTCCAGCTCTGTGTTCTGCTGATGAAGAAACTGAGACCATGAGGTAGCATCCAAATTCTAATATAATTAGCAGGATTTAATAGGTTACTTTGAGCACAGAATAAAGTTTTTCAGAGATAAAGAGACTATTTGTTTATAGCCCAGGCTGAGGATATTGGATATTAGGTGGCCATATTCATATTTTGGTACATTCTAAAATGTCTCTCATTCTCTCTAACATATTTTATAGTCATTTTTTAAAAAGTTTATTTTATTTATTTTGAGAGAGAGAGAGCGTGGGGGAGGGGGAGAGAGAGAGAGAGAGAGAGACAGAATCCCAAGCTGCACTGCCAGCACAGAGCCTGAATTGGGGCTTAAACTCATGAACTGAGAGATCATGACCTGAGCTGAAATCAAGAGTCAGACACTTAACCAATGGAACCACCCAGGTGCCCCACTTTATAGTCATTTTTAAAAATTACGAACATATTATAGTAAAAATCAGGTGTAGGTCAATGGATGATGCCAAGAAAATGAAAAGTTATAATTTTTAATGCTCTTATATATTTATAATGTATATATATGTTAATATGATATATAACATTATATAATAGTATTATATAATATATATAACTATATATAACTATATAATTATATAATATATAAAATTATATATAACTATATAATTATATAATAGATAATATAATTATACTATATAATATTATATAATAAAAATATCATATAATATAATTATATTACATATCATATATATATATATATATATATATAAACACCCAAATATAGACATATATTTGGTGGAGAAACAATGTGGGTAAGCCTCAGAGTTGTCACATGAACCCATTGTTCCCCAAAAGTGAGTCAGCTGAGATAGGACCGTTAATGTCTTTGGCATGTCAGCATCACTCTGAAAAGAAGGCAGCAGTTCGTGGGGCTACATTGCTACCACAAAGAAGGTCCTGAAAGCTCCTGGTTGACCCAGTCAAGATTTTCCCAGTTAGCATCTGGGTTGTCTTCCTAGCTCTGGGTCGTTCACCCAACAGTGTTTGACACCTAATTTGGCCCCCTCTTTGAAGTTAATATACCTGATTGGAAGCGGAAAGTCAATTTATTATTTTACTTGAAGAAAAGCAAGTCAATATTTCTGTCTTGGCATAGCCAGGGAATATTTAATGACCGTTTAGGATGTGGTCAGCTTTTTTTGTAGTCAGTTTGGGGGATGGAAAGTCGTATAAGACACGGTGTCTTGCAAAAAGAGTTGGACATTCAGTAGAGCAGATGAAGAGATTAAAAGCACAAGAGTTAAGTGGTAATTATGGTAACAGTCACTTGAAGAATGACACAAGGAAATAGAATATAAAGGAGACATTTCATGGAACTGCAGGAGGCTAGATGGCTCGTGGAGAAGGGGAGGTTTGGGCCGGGTCATTGAAAATAACTAGATCTTGGGGCACCTGGGTGGCTCAGTCGGCTCAGGTCATGATCTCGCAGTTTGTGAGTTCGAGCCCCGCGTCAGGCTCTGTGCTGACATCTCAGAGCCTGGAGCCTGCTTCAGATTCTGTGTCTCCCTCTCTCTCTGACCCTCCCCCGTTCATGCTCTGTCTCTCTCTGTCTCAAAAATAAATAAAACATGTAAAAAAAATTTTTTTAAAAAGAAAATAAGTAGATCTTTGATGACCATAGTTACAGGGTATCAGAACAGTGAGATGGAGGGAAGTAATGTCTCTGCCACGTAAGACTGGGACGGGTGAATACAATGGTTTGGTTCTTATTAAGGAAGCTGAAAATTTCATCTTCCAATCTTGTAAATCGAGAGCCTTATCTGAAGAGTTGAGAGGGAACCTCATCAGCCTACAAACATAATCACCAACGACTGTGAGGTCAAAACAAAAAGCTCTTCCCTATGGATAATGTCCTTACCGGCAAAGCCCAATGCTATGTTTAAACAGAGGCATCATTCTGGCCTCCTTTGCCTCCAACCTCTTTCTTGCTTTCCTAGCAATTTGGGAACAGACTAGGGGGTATGGAGACCTGTGCCTTCGAGCTGACCTGGCAGACAGGTAAGGAAGGTCCTGACCTAGAGTGCTGGGTAGAGTTCATCAGGGTACTGGGAGCTTCTCCACAGACTGTAAATTAAAGAGGCTTCAAAGAGTCCCCAGCAGGGATGGATGAGGGGAAGGGGCTTGGTCACCAAGTGTCACTAATCCTTCATCTTTTCCTCTAAGGCCAGGGTCAGCAGCCCAAGTAAACATGGTGCCCCGCAGAGATGGTCCCGAAGCCAAATGGCTCTCAGTGGCTTGACTCAAAGTCACCTGGACAGGCCTGACGGAAACGCAGGATGGCCCAGCCCTTCCCTAATGGGTTTTCCGGAGTCAATCCATCATTCTGCCTGGAGAAGGGGAGGATGAGAAATCGATCAGGTGCCTCAGGACTGTGCCCTGCGGCCGTGGAGATGCGAGCAGGTGAAAGAGAGAATGATACAGCCGGGGGAATTGGGGGGTGCTGGCAGGCGGCACACGTCTGGGTTCAGAGGAGAAGAGGGAGGCGTTGGCATGGCAGTGAGGCGCTGGCACTGACTGCCTCCAGGCAGGGCTCCTTCTGGGCACTGAGCAAGGCCCGTGGCTTTGGGAGCTGCCCCAAGCTGGTAACGATGCCAGTGCTCCATTCACCCTGTGAAATGTATTAATTAGTGAGCAGCTTTGGCCCAGAGAGGGTTGCCGTGGCTTCAGATGAATATAGCAGAAGAGAGGCCGGTCGGTCTGCAGGCACCTCCGAGAGCTCTCAGCTCTCGTGTGCCCGAGAAGAGCATCCACTGGAGAGGAGGTGAGACCCCGGCAAAGCTGGATGGAGAAAATGCAGAATTAGTCCTAGCCCACCAACCCTGGACAGTGAGAACAGAGCCAAGCTGAATAGAATCTGCTACAGATGAGATTATTAGGAACGAACCAAAGCAAAGACCAGACAAAAAAAACCCCTTAAATGGTGCTTTGCTAAGCTTCTGCCACCTCTCTGCCCTCACTCCCTTTTCTAGAAAGGCTGCATACGACCTTTGGTCTGACGTAGCCATGACATGTCAGGTCTAGAAGACAGCTGTGAGAACTTCCTGTCTCACTTCAATTGTCAGAGGGTAGGCTGAGGTCCCAGAAGTGAGTGGACTTTTCCCAGGCCCCGAGGCTGGCTAAGGGCAGAGCCGGGTGGGGGTGTGGAAAGAAGTCTCTTCCTCCCCAATCCAGGATTCTTTCTCCCACCACACATCTGACGTAATTAAGTGTTTTCAAATCTACCTGCCCCACGGTGCTGACACGGTGGTCTCCAGGATAAGTAGGCTAGGGTCTCAAAAACTGCTGCTCTGAACGTGTCACCAAATATCACTGTTGGGTGCGTCACCTCCAGCCCCTGTCTCTGGGTTCCTCCTGGGTCTCGCCATTGACATTTCTCCAGAACACTCTGCCTTAAACTTTTCTCCCTCTCCCTTGGAAGAGACAGCTTCCTTAACACTCATGCCCGCCTAACTCAGTGCGTGTCAAGTGCATAAATCCTGCTGATAATTCTGGCAGAATCTTTATGAGGAGAGAATAAGCGTTGACGGAAAGACAGGGAATAAAGTGATAGGAAGGAAACAGAGGAGAGGAGAGAAACGAAGAATGCAAGGCAATTAGTATTAATTGAACACTTACTATATGCCAGGCTTACAGTCTAGTTCTTTCTTTTAATGCTCGCAATAGTCCCGCTCTCATCCGTATGTTTACAGTTGCATAGTTAACAGAAAAGCTCACGGCTAGAAAAAAGCAGAGGGGCTGGACCCAGAAGCGATGGCTCTAAGGGCTTAGTGCTTTCCATGCTCACAGAGAAGAAGAGGAAAAAGAAGGATGTTTTGAGGGTAGGGCTAAGGTAGGGACAGGGCTATGGGAGAGAGAAGAGGGGCTCCGGGGAATCCCAGGCTCTCACGCTGACCTCCGTGTCATTCCTTCACGTGCCATAAGAACATCATCCCAAGTCTGCGATGAGCCCCCCTCTGCCCCATGCGCAGGGTTCTGGTAGAGACCGACAGGAAGGAGGGTGCCAGGAGTCTGTCACTACAGTGGCCTGGGTTAAGGAAATAAGCCCTTAGAAAATAAAGCAGGGCGGCCTGCCACAGAGAGAGCCTGGGAAAGAGAATGAGGTCACCTTAGGGAAGGTCGCTGGGAGGGGCCCTCTGGGAAGGTGACATTTGACCCGAGACCTGGGTCATCAGTGTTGCTGCGCATGTGATGAGGCACACAGAGACTTTCCTCGGAAATGGAAGAAGCAGTGTGGCCTGACCCTATATTTGGTCTCTTTGACCCAATGTGGCTGGTAAGCATGGGCAGTGGCCCGCAGGGTGGGGGGCTGAGATGGGTCTTCCCCGGGTATGGGCACCCGGGGTGCAAGGTCTGTAGAGAACTGAAAGTCGATAATTAATTCTAACACTGTCAATGAGAAAACGCCCCTGCCACCTCCCACCCCACGGAAGAGTGGGGCAGGTGCACCTGACTCCAGGGACCAGCCCCGGGAGCAGGAGCTGATACCCGGGGACTGTGCTAAAGCCTCTGAAAGTAAACCATACAGGGATCCATGCCCCTTTTTATTCTGGAAAGGAAAATTCACTCAAGGCCGGTGAGCCCTAAGGATCCCTGGGAATCGCCCCAAAACTCTGACCAGCCTCTAGGGGAAGGCAGTCTGCAGAACTGCCCACATTCCTCGAGCCCGTGGCGGAACCCCAACTGCCTGTGCTTCCCTCTTGGAGTAACTCCCGTGAGAAGAATTTCCCACTCGTGGAAGGAAGTCTATTTCCTCTTTGCGGATGTCAGTGAAACCAACGTGTGTTTAAAGGTCTGTCGCCTCAATTCTCTTAAATGGCACTTAAGCAATTGTCTGAGCAAACCGGAGGCGTCCGGGGTACAGGCTTCATGTAAACCCTGGGACCCGGGAGAGGCTGGGAAAAGAAGAGCGAGGAGGGGATGCAGGGGAGGGGCCGTGGCTTCAGGAAACTGAGCAGAACACCCTGGACTGGGAAAGCAGATGTGTCAGCAGGCAGAGGGGGTCATCCACTAAAGCCTCAGTGAGACGGCGAAGGACACCAGACTTTGCCCGCCACCTACAGCCAGGCTTCCCTCTCCCTCTTTTTTTTTTTTTTTTCTCCCTCCACCCCCCTCGCCCTGAGATCTTGCTCTTTCCCACCTGCTGGCTCTCTCCCCTCCCCCCCCCCCCCCACTTCTCATCCTTCTTCTTTCTCTGTCCCCTTCTCTCTCTCTTGTCCTCCCTCTCCCCTAGCCCTGCCATCCGACCACACCCTCCCACATTATTCTTGGGAGAGTCCAAGGTGCCAAGTTTATTGGGAGGAGCGAAACAGATGAAACTGTGGCACACGACGCCTGGTCCGCAGTTGAGGCTTGGTTGATGGCAGCTCCTCTCCTCGTGAGGCACAGGGCTGTTAGCACAGTGCTTGGCACCCAGCAAGCAAAATTTCCATGAGCTTCAAAAGTTTCCACGGGGGAGCTAGGAATCCGGCCTCCATTATATGGATGAGGAAACCGAGGCTCAAAGAAACGAAGTACCATGGAGAGGTACTTTTAAGAAGTCTTTTTTTTTTTTTTTTTTTAAAGAAACAAATTCCACCTGTGGCATCACCAGCTAAGATGCTTTCTGGGGATTTCTATGCATTATTCCCCATTCTGTCTCCCTACTGACCTCCCCCAAACACCCTCTTCCAAATCCCAGCATCATGTGGTGTAAAATATACCACCAGGCTACGATAACTTCAAATCATCTTCTTTTCACTTCTGTGAAGTTCCGGGGGAAGCTGAAACTCAGGTTTCTCACAGATTGTAAGAAAACTCCTCCTCTTTATGGTTTCTGCCCCATTTTACTTATTTATTTAATTTTTAAAGCCTTGATTACATTTTGCAATGTTTATCTTGTTGCACAACAAATGGAAGCATTGGTCACAATTTACGTAGCTGATTTCATGTAACTGAATTCTGTGGTGTTTATTACTGTTAAATACCTTCTCCCAGAATGCCATTCACTGTGACACAACCCCCCCCCCCCACCCTGTTCTTTTCCTGTGCAACCCAAACCACAATTTGTAATTGGGTGCTTGTTTTGTCTTTAACGTTTATCTTTTCTTCTGGACTCTACGGGACTGTGAGGGCAGGGACCACATCTGTGTGATTCTCCTTCGTTTGTTATATGCCCAGGATCTTATTCTCAACAAGTCAATGGTCTTAACTCTGGCTGCACGCTCAGTCATCGGAGGAGTTAACAGATGAACAAGCAGGAACTTACTGATGCCTGTCTAGACCTTCGGGATCTGGGTGGCCTTGAGGCATCTATAATTTTAAAAGTTCAGTAAGTGATTCTGGCTCAGGTAGAACCATTGATCTTAGGCACAGTGACCCCGCTCTGTACATTTTGTCTCCCTGTGTCCTCTCCTGGCACCGGCTTCTGTCCCTGCATTGCTGGCTGTGGCCGATCCCTCGTGCTCCTGCGTTGGCCTGACGCATTCCCCGGGGCCCACCCAACACATTCCTCCTTCGCTCTAAACCCCTGTTTACGGCTCACTACCTCCAGGACGCAGCTCCTGACAAAACGGTCCAGATTTTCAGCCTCCTGTGTAATCCAAGTCCCGCCCTCCTCCGTAAAATCCATTTCTACAATTTTCCACACGCGTGTGTTTCTGTTGGCATCTCTGCGAGGGCGATTGATTTTCACCGTAAGTTCCCTGACCTTTTCGCTGCGGGCCACATGCTAAGGTGGCAGGGGCTGCCTCTGTTCCCACAGTGTGACCTGTATGGCTGGGAAGTGGGACAAGAGGGGGCTCTGGGCAGACGTAAGTGTGAGACAGAGAGACAGGCGGCAGGTGGCATAACAGAGGGGGCTGAGGGCGGACGAGAGGAGGGTCTTCGTGGCCCTTCGTTGGCCTGGCGCGTTTGAAGAAACAGCCTGCGGGAGATCAGATTTGCACCCTGCCGCCTGTGAAGACACGACTGGGCACAAACTCAGCTCAGTGTGAGGAAATACGCCTTGGCTGGCGGAGCGCTTCTGGTGGGCCGGTGAGGGCTTCCCGGTACGAAGACTGTCATTGACCCATTACAGACCTTTTAAACCTGGTGTTCTCTTTAAAACAACTTGAAACAAACCGACTTTATTCTTCTCTTTAAAAATACCTGTGAAAGCATAGATGTGTAAGTGACTGCTATGTGCATGTGTAGAGAGCAAGCTACATATATTTTTTTTTCTTAAACGTAGGAAAGGTGGTGCTCAAGGCAGAGGAGCCGGCGGGACTTTGATGGGAAATGTGCTGCCTGTCTCTGCACCCGCTGCAAGCCTGGGCCCGTGTGACAAGGTCAGATCCGTCACTGGGGTCTAGCGGGGGAGTTCCTCAGCCTCTCGGAGCCTCAGTTTCCCCAAATACTCGACCCGTGTCATGGGTATGTGCGGTGTGTGTATATGGTATGTGTGTGTATATGGTATGTGTGTGTGTGTGTGTGTGTGTGTGTGTGATGTGTGTGTCTCAGGGTGGGAAAACTGATTGTGAGTAGGGAGGCTGCAGAAAAAGCCGACACGGAAACCCTGTTAAACTGAGAGCTGAAAGATGATCCCGACTGACCCTGTTTTCGGCAGATACATGGAACTAAGTCTAAAGCTAATTAGAGGCAAATTTCAGAGCAAGAGTAGTTCTTCAGGCTCCCAATTTAGTGTCTTTTCCTGATCATTTCATCCCTGTGGTTCCAGCCTCGCTCGGGAAGGCCAAACACTCCCCTTTAATCACAGGGCTCATGAATGCCACCAGGAGCCAGCTGCCACCCAGCCCCGGGGACCTGTGAGGACAGACCCAGGGGGCAGGGGACTCTAAAGGCAGAGTCCAGGGAAGCACAGCTGGGGCTACACTGGGCCTCTGGCATCCCCTCGTCCTGAAGTGCTTCCCAGCTCATCTTCCACAGCCTCCGGGAGGGCCGTCTCTCCACGGCAAGTCCCAAAGCAAGATCCGCTTTCCTCTTCTCGTAGCTGGCCCTTCCAGTCCCTCTAGGGGCATCTCTGCTGGAGCCCCGCCCTCCTCCTCTTCCTGAGGTCTTAGGCTCCCAGGCTCCCAGGGTGTCAGAATTTCCCTTCTATCTGTTGTTCCCTGGAACCGGAGTCTCTTATTCTCGTCAACAGGGGAGTCGACCTAAGAGCAGTGATCTCCTGAGACCAAGCTCCCAAGGCCGCAGGCGTGCACGGTTGTTCACCTGAATCACGGGCCCGTTTTGTCGGGGGCTCCCCCCGATGGGAAACACGCTTTGGGGCATCAGCAGGGGTGGGCATGGGGAGCAGTTTTCTAGGGCTTCTATTGGAGCTAAGGATCACTCCACCACGTGACTAGGGATATCGGCCAACCTCAGCTTTCCTTCCAAACTTTCTCCCAACTAGGCCCCCATGTGTCGCTTTCCCTTGCTGGGGTCCATAATTTCGTGTTTTCGTTCCTGTATTTCCAAAACATTTTACTTATTCATTAACTACATATACTTTTCCACATGAAAAGTGGGCACGGGCGAAGGAAGTCTTGTCCTGGTTGGATCCTACCTCGTAAGCCAGGTTTGCTTAAAGACCAATCAGTTACAGGCAGGTAAGTGTGTGTGTTTAGAACATGTACCTTTGCCGGAATGATCAGTTAACCAATTCCTGGACTTCACGGTGGCTTGGGAAAAGTTCAAGTAAAAAAAAAAAAAATGTCCTCCACACAAATGCCCAGCACCTCTGTGCTGTTAATAGTTAAAAAGACCTTCGTTATAGCCTTCGAAGATTTCAAGTTCCCGGACTCTAGTTTGTGACCATGGAAGGACCGTCAGGGAAAGTCAGCTGAAAGGGTGGGGCCCAAGAGGACCATTCCTGAATGTCAGGAGCTGGAGACTCGTCTGCTCATTAATCTATTTGAATGCATCCTGGGGGAGAATGGAGAGCCCGGTGCATCCCGTCCCAGAGCTCCCTGTCTGGAGAAGCTGTGGAAAATGGGAGGCTCTCATTCTGCCTTCAACCCATGGACTTACGTGTGGAGATTTCATACAAAAATCTGGATTTCTGGCTTCTTTGTAGGACGCCCAAAGGATGACCCCTCCTGAGCCCGCATTCCCATTCATACCCGAGGAAGTCTCCTCCTTCAGTGGGGCATGATCTTTGGTCTGCCTCTGCTCCCACTCTCCCTCCTGCAGCAGGCTTGGCGGCTTCTCTCCTGGGAGTCTCAGGTCTTCCATCCCGCCAGGGGCAGTTGATGGGGATGTCCAGAGTGGGGGCAGGAGAATACGAGCGGTGGAAACTTAGGAACATCAGAGTCAGATCAGAGACCTCATGGGATCTACCAGGAATGGGTTCGCTTCTAGAAACTGCTTCCTGCAACCAGAATTGTGAAAGCCTGCCGTGTAAGGCAAAAGGAAAACTACTGAGGCCTCCTTCCTTAAGGAATCTTCAAGAAGGGGAGGCCAGCTGTCTGCCATGATCACAGTGGAGTCTTGCTGTGCGGCAAGAATAATCCCTCCTAGTTCCTTGCAGCCCTAGGAGGCTTAGTCTGTAGGAAACGTTGAACTGTGCAGATGAGAATTTGCTCTGATTTCTTTAAAAAAAAAGCACACTGCTAACTAACCCTTGCTCCTTGGCTCTCTGTACCTTCTCCCCCATGGGTGCCCAGCTAAGAAAACAACTTCACGGATATAGATATATTTTTTTCTATAAAATGGAGTCGGTGCACAGCACTAGAGACTGAAGATGGGGCAGGCCATGTGCCCAAGATGCTCCCAGGGATGACGCTGAGCAGAAGGACAAGCGGGCATCTCTGCAGAGAAATCTCTCAGACAAAGCAGGTTGTGTTTCAGTGCAAGTACCCTCTGCATGGTCGCTGAAAAGAATGACTTAATTATCTAGGGAGGCAATATGGCTGACCTGCGACCATGGCCATACTAGGCTTTCTCAGAGCTACCAGCATCTGGGTGCAAGAGGGACAGTGAGGGATGTGTGGGGAGAGCATTGTGTGGGCGAGGGTGTCTGAGGGTCCCAGACTGGGGGGTAGCTTCATGACCGATGACATAAACTAAGAGACCTCCTGGGGCGGCTCCCCCGAAACGGGGAGGGCAATGTCGGGTCAAGGACTTCAGTTATTTTGAAATGAGACTGGGGTTTGAAAATACAAGGGGGGAGGGGGGAAAGAAAAATGAAAGAAAGAAGGCAGCTGAGAATAAGAATGTCATGTGGGCTGGTGAAAACAGAGCCCAGTGCTGAAGCGGGAGTGAAATAGGGCACTTTTTGTCCCCGGCCAGCGGCCCCCACACTCTCATCTCACTGAGATGTTTAGAACTAGCCCGAGGAGCTGTGACCAGACGGTTTGGTGTATATATGCTTTTTTGGGAGATTTTTTCCCCCCTCTTAGCTCAAATGAATGCACTCAGAGTGATGTGGATAAACCAATAGGCAGAGCACGCACCTGCCAAGTGTCCCCAAATACAAGTAGGGAGACCGGGGGAACCCACAGAGAGGTGGTTGACATTTCAGCATATGCTGTGTGCTTTTCAGGGGTTAGGACCTTTCTAGGTCTTTAGCTTGGGCTCGTGCCTCCTGGGCTGGCAGAGGCAGCTGAGCCCGACTCACCAGCAAGACGGGGCTCCTCTACATGGTGCTGCACAACTGGAGCAAGTGAGGCCCTGGGCACTTCCCAGGAGCCGTGGGAGGCAGGCTTCATTGCAAGTCCATTTACAGTACGGTTGCGGAAGTGGGGCCCAGAGATTTGAATTGATAAACTTGTCACACGACTGCCTGGGGCCAGGGCACACGCAGCCTTTCCATTTGTGAAGCAGGTTTTCGCTGGGCCTAACCCAAAAGCAGTGGATCGTCTGTGTTGAGAAATGCACTGGAAACCATCCTTCCGAAGTGTGAGTCCCCTGATAGGCCTAAAGCTGAGAAAGTCCTAAGGACTCTACGTGCTGCGGCCCCTCTTCCCGGGGATGAAGGCCAGAGCTTGAAAATCACTCTGGACTCAGGATGGGACACGAGGAGGTGGACTGTTGGAGGCTACAAGCATTTGACCTTTCACGCCCCATAGGCTGAAGTATGGATCAGGTGAGGCTCCACTCTGCTCACAGAGCCCATGATTTCAGATTTTCACATCTACCCGGAAGCTCTGTATGTCTTGGGAACCCAAGAATCACTCTGGAAAAAGTGGAAAAGAAGATGTCTGCCTTTTCTAGCCTGCTCTTCGATAAACAGACTTGGGAACTGTAAGAACCGGTCAGAATGCTGGGTCTAAGAGCTGTGTGACCTCAGGCAAGAGACTGGCCTCTTTGAGCTCAGTTTTGCCAGAAACATCAAGGGGTTGGATGCATGATCTCCAAGCAAGCTGACTGCAGTATTGTATAATTCTGTGTTCTGTGACCCCTGTCTTCCTTGGAAGGCTCTTCAATTATTATTTTTATTAGGATTGCCTTGGTTCACATTGATAATCACTTTTTATTATTACTTCTCAGACCAATGTGACTGATTGGAGCGCACAATTATGACAAGGACAGCAGCCAGGTGTGCTATAAGCAGTCATTGTTGAAGCAGAAATTCTATGGTCGCTGAAGTGGTTACTAAATGACCCCGCCCCCTGCCTCCCCATCCACTGTCCCTGAGGTAGGCCAGGCCTCAGGGCTCAGCCCGGTGACTTTTTCTCCTGGGTAGAGCAGGAGTCTGAGGTGAGCCCAGGCTGCATGAGGAGAGAGGCATGCCTTTGTCATTTTGGGGAAAAGTCTTACGTGGCCTATTCTTCGCTCGGGAAGATGGCAGCTCATTAAACTTTACACAAGTTTATTTTCTTTATTTTTTAAAGTTTATTTATTTTGAGAGACGGGGGGGGTCTCTATTTTATTTATTTTTTGAAGTTTATTTATTTTGAGAGAGGGAGAGAGGGCGAGAATCCCAAGCAGGTTCCATACTGTCAGTGCAGAGCCTGACGCAGGGCTCGAACTCCTAAACCGTGAGATCGTGACCTGAGCCGAAGTCAAGAGACGCTTAACCGACTGAGCCAACCAGGTACACCTACGCTTAGGTTTACTGCTGATTTGGGAGGACTTAAGGGGGTAGCACAGAATGGTGGAGAAGAGCACACACTCTTGAATCAGATGGCAGGATTGTATATTCCAGCTACTCTGCTTCGTTAGCTGTGCATCCCCAGAGAACTTACTTGCTTTCCTCACCTGTAAAATGGGTGTAATCCCAGGTCCTGTTTCACAAGGCTGTTGGAGGATTGAATTCATACACGTTAGAACAAGGCCTGGCGCACTGTGACAATTTTAAATTTTTTTGAATGTTTTTATTTATTTTTGAAGGAGAGAGAGAGACAGGGCATGAGCAGGGGAGGAGCAGAGAGAGAGGGAGACAGAATTCGAAGCAGGCTCCAGGCTCTGAGCCGTCAGCACAGAGACCGACGCGGGGCTCGAACCCACAAACTGTGAGATTGTGACCTGAGCCGAAGCCGGACGCTCAACCGACTGAGCCACCCAGGCGCCCCTCACTGTGACAATTTAAGACATATTCACCATTGCGATCTCTTCCACCACCTTGTTATACAAATAATAGGACTGAGTGGAGGTGGGGGGGGGGAGGAGAGAGAGAGAAAGAGAGAGAGAGAGAGAGAGAGAGAGAGAACACAACCTAAGCAGGAGCACATGGCCAGTGGCAGCAGAGTTGGATGAACGCTTAACTCTCCTGATTCAGTGTTGCCCCTGAGGGTCATCCTACCTCCCTGGACTTCCTACAACATATCCCAAACGTCCCTCCTAAATGTCTAGTGCTGACCCCTGCCAGCAGCCCTGACCTCTCTGGTGCTTCCTGCACACGCTGAGCCTTCTCACCTCCCCATCTCTACCCTGGGATTTCCTTCTTGCGTTTCTCCCCCCTCTTTAGGGAACATGTCCACACCGCTCCTGGAGAGCGGGGACAGTTCCCAGACTCCGATGCAAGCCCCCTATAAACACATCCCTCATCGTCCATGCTTCTCATTGGGAAATGACATTGCCCCTGTGGTGTGGATTGTCTTTGCCTGGTCAATGCCACCTAGCCAGTCCCTGCTGCCAAGATCTTTGTAGGCAACCTCATTTTGGGGCTGAATACATTTTGTCCTTCCCCCTCTCTTGCCGGCAGCCTCCCTCCGAAGCCCCCACGTTTCAGCTGTTGGCCCTCGCTCTCCCCTTCCTCTGCTGCCGATGAGCCGGGCAGTGGTAGAACCCACTCTCTGTGTTCCTTCTCACACTGAACACCACGGCTCATTTTCTGATGAAAATCCAGCCAACAGTCCTCCTTCAGAAGCATAAATAGAAACTTCACCTCAATTACAAACAAATGAGGGAGCTCTGTGATTCCAGCACAGCGTTGTTCCTTACCAGAGGAAACATTTAAGATAGGTTGGAATTAAAATATTTTTCCCAGCACACAGCTATGTGTTGAACTCTTTTCCAGGAAGCGGGAGTAAAGAACTAAATTTTCATTCTCCCTTCTGGTTTTCAATTGCACAGGACATTTTCCAAACCCTTCTTCTTATAATTGGAATCATGTCATGGCCTCTCTCCAAATGGTTTGCGATAGTTTGTTTTTATTCATGTAAATGTTGCATGCAAATTTCAGTTAGGTAAGAAATGATGGTAGTAAGGAACGGTAAGTCTCATAAATATGTTTATTTCAGTATATGAAAAATGAGATATTTTATTTGCTTATTATTTTTTATCTTTTTAATGTTTATTTATTTGTGAGAGGGAGACAGAGCATGAGCAGGAGAGGGGCAGAGAGAGAGGGAGACACAGGATCGGAAGCAGGCTCCAGGCTCAGAGCTGCCAGCATAGAACCCAACGTGGGGCTCATACTCATGAACTGTGAGATCATGACCTGAGCCAAAGTCGGATGCTCACCTGACCGAGCCGCCCAGGTGCCCCCCCAAAACATGAGGTAATATTTTAAAAGCAGCAAATTAGTAGGTCAACCTCAGAGCAGAACCCGAGACTTCTCTGATGACCAGTTAAGCATTCTACTCTCTAGGGTCCCCTGGCTGCTCTGTGACCTTGGCGAGACCCTTAATCACTTAAGGACCTCATTTCTTCATCAGTAAATGAGGTTGATGACACCTGCCCTTCTGATTTCCCAAAGCAACTATAAAGATAAAATGAAATAGACTGCAAAGCATAAAGCACTAGACAGAGTATAAATCACAGTTGTGACTTTAAATTATGTCTGAAATTTCATGACTTCATCTTCGCAGGACGTCTCTGTGGGGGAAATCTGAGACACCGGTTCTATTGCCCTGTTTCTCATCAGCCCTTGAACCTGCCCACCTGCGTGCTTCCTTCTGTTCTCTCTGCCACTGCTGACACAGGTTCGTGACCTGCCACCACTGGGCGACATTATTTCTCCCCACATTCTTTGCCATGTGCTTGCAAGTATTTTCATTTGATTCGGGAGCTCTGAGCCTCACCCTTTTGCCTCCTCATTCCTGCCCTCTCAAAAGGCTTTACCTTTGAACCTGGACTCTGCTACCCTCCCTGATTTTTCCCATTTATGGGATGGCTGGTCCCGTTTCCTCTGACATAACTCTTTCCTTTAGTAGGTCCTTGTTATCTCAGCTGCTTGCTTATTTGTGTGACTTCCCCACCCCAGGACGGGCTCCACCTGCCTCCTTTCCTCTCCCATGCTGACCACGGCCCCCATTTCATCCTGCTGGTGACAAGTCCTAGCCAAAGCGCAGTAGGCCAAGGCTGTGGGCCCCACGTCCTCCCCGGGCCTTGATCCTGGGGAAGCCACCAGGAAGGAAGGGGCCCATCTGTGGTTTTCTCTCCCCCTTCTTTCCAGTGTAACCTGTCAGCGTGTTAGGAGAGAATCCAGGCCTCTGCCAGAAGGACAAATAAAGGAAAACACCAGGCTGTACCTTCCTTTGGAGAGGACTGGAAGAATTGGGATCAGAAGGGACTTGGGCACCAGCTGGTTCGGCCCCTCATTTCACAGGCAAGGAAGAAGAGGCGAGGAGGGAAATGGTCGCTGAGGTCTCTGTGCCTGGCCTGTGGTGGGAACTGGGTACCATCCTGGTCTGAGCTGTTCAGTCAGGGATGAGGGAACATTTATTGTATTGACTAGATAAGCATCGCTAACTGCTGATGAACTGAGACTCTCCCATACCGTCTTTGACTGAATTTCCTTCCCCTCCAAAAGCAATCAGACGTCTCCCTGGACGTCAAGCTTCTGACCTATCCATGCATAGGTCTCAAACTTGTATCGGAAGGATTTCCAAACCTAGGGAATCCCTTACCCTGAGGCTGCTCCTTTCTGCTGTTCCATAGCTCTCTCTGAGGATCTCAAGTGTGGACAGTGTAGCCAGATAAGATAGCTTCTTCCCTGCAGGGCCTAAAGACCCTTTCACCACTTAGGACAGACAAAAGCAGTTCTCAGTGTTTTCAGTCAGCGGAGCGCCTCCAGAAGTGAAAAGGAACCTCTTTTCCCATAAAAAAGATTTGGACTCCTTTGTTTATAATGCATATGCTGCTATTATGAATTGACTGGAAGGGCCAGGAGGCACCATGAGTTACCTGGGAAGTTCCTTTTTATTTTGCTTTTCATTTCATGAACCCTTACCTTCTTCCTCAGGAGAAGAGTGTCCCAAAAAGGATGAGGGCCAGAGATGTCCTGGGACAGGCTGAGAAATTGCTATGAAAATAACTAATGATCAATGACTCAACTCGTACCTTTTGAGGACCATGTATCAGTTACTACCGCAAAACAAACCAGTCCAAAACCTAGTGACTTAAAACGAAAACTACCTTAATGCACATTATTCTGCGGGTCAGGGATTTGGGCAGGGCTCAGCGGAGTGGCTTATCTCCATGTCATGTGGTGTCCCCGGGGACAGCCCATTTGGGGAGGGAGGATTCAAAATGGCTCTACTTACAGGTCTGGGGCCCTGGGGCTGGCTGTTGGCTGAGCTGTCCAGTTCTCCATGTAGCCTCTTTCTCTAGCAGGAAAGCCTGGGCTTCTTTACCCATTGGCTGAGTTTAAAGGAAAGCTACCATGTGCAAGGGCTTACCGTGTCTCTGCTGTGTCACATTTGATGATGTCTCTTGGTCAAAGTCAACGACACGGTTAAGCTCAAGTCAGAATGAGAGGGACAAGGAGACACGATCCATTGAGGACCATATGCCAGACCTAGGGGACACAGACGGTTAACAAATATCTTCTTGGGACAGAGACTGTAGCTATGTAGATCATGTACCCTCTACCCCAGCTGACAAGACTCTGTGAATCTCATCAGATTCACCCCCTTCTTTCACCCTATGTGTTCACATTTCAGATGACTTCTCTCCACCCAGGACTAGAGGAGGTTGCTTCATTCCTAACACATGTCAGCAAGCATGAATAGCAAGGAACTCTGACCCTTTAGTGTAGATTTAATAAACACTGCCCTTCTCAAAATAATGTCCACATTTTCCGTTAGTGGGGATGGCCTGTTAAGAAGCTCAGGGTGGGGCACAGCGATGTGGGCACCTGGCTAGGCCCTGGCTTCAAGGGTGAGGATATCAGGGAAATAGTATTGAAATCCTCTGGTCAAATGGAGAAGGTCATTGTCCTTGGGTTGCCAAGGCAGAGTGATTCCAAGTGTGATCTGAGAGTTCGTCCTCCTGGGACATGTGATTCAACTGTGCTTGCTAACTTTGGGGAAATTACTCACCTTCCGCAGTTTTCACGTATGGAAGATGGAAACAATGCATATCAATCTATCCATGAAGACTGTTTTGGAGATCAAGTGGTAATGCACGTCAAGTGCACTGGTGGGTAGTGAAGGCTCACAAGCTGAACTATTTGGATAGGTGCTAACACACATTTATTTACCCCACATCTTCACCACTACCCCTCAGCAGTGGAATCCATAAATATGAATTTCCTGGTGCGGAAGAATAGAACAAAGGGAAGAAAAAAGGGAGGGAAGGGATGAGAAGGCGATGTAAGAGAGATGAAATAAAGGGGTGAGAAGATAAAAAGGAGACAAAGGAGAAGAAGGGGAGGGCAGAGACAGACAAATGAACCGGCAAGACTGAAAACACACATACTTGAAGACCAGAGATCATTTTCCGAGAAGGAGTCACATCCCTGGGGTTACCCAAAGCTCACTTGGCTCCTGGCAAACTTAAAATATTTGCCAGTGGGAGAGGTGGAAGGGCGTGTGTCAGAGAGTAAATGGAGTTTGCCACCCAAGGTGTCTGTACCAACTTGGACGGGATCACATGGAAAACAGGCAAGGGAGTAGGGGCGGGGGGAAGGGAAATATTTCTCAGAGCGAGGCTGACTGGTTGGCTGGGAATTCAACCATGAGACCTGGCCTATTGGCAAGTCTGCGAATAATACATACAGCTTCCCCCTACATTTCCAGCTCCTGAAGGAAAAACAGAGCGGCCCAACAACCTACGCACTTTTCCAGACCAATTCTCCTTCGGTTGAACCCTCCTCCTTTGCCCCCCTTTGGCCCCTTCTTTCCCCCTGGGAACCCCAAGCTCTGGTATTGGTGGAAAGTGAATTTCTTGGAAAGGATGGATGAGCAGGAGCAGAGTGACCTGAGGGTCACATCCCGGGTCCAAACTCCATTCTCTGCCATAGGCGACTCCAGGGCTGGGACTGCAGACTTTCATCTGTATGTAGATGGAAGAACTAAGTAATGACATGACTCCAGACAGGATATAGTTGGTGTCTTTCTCCAATTTATGGAACCCAAGACTTGGGATGGTATAAAGGGCTCCCTTTGGCAAAAGGGGCCATGAGAAATCTCTCTGGCCATCAGCACCTCCAGACCTCCCATTCTGGCCAAGGTCCTTGGCCACAATGCAGGCTCAGCCATTTGAGAAGGACCACCTTCCAAAATTGTGTGATAACATGTTTCTTCCTTTAACATATAAGTATCTTTTGACTCAAAAAGATTTGGGATTAAGGGTAAGCATTTTATATAGTAAGTTTACATCACTAATATTTTAATGTTTAGAAGTCTGCATTTTTGGTATTTCATGTTCTTATCATGTTAAAAAAAAGTTAGTCTACTAGGGTACAGGTCAATCTTGTAACTCCAATTTTTGATAAGTAACTGAATGATTAGGCATGAGTTTAGGTTGAAATCTTAGTTTATATTGTATTCAAATGATTAAGGAAACTTAAGAATCCCTGTCTTTAGAAGGTTAGTGTATTAAATTTGTAAGAATCATTTAAGCAATTGAGAACATTTATCAGACACATTCTTTTAAGTAAAAGCAAATATGAAATTTATCAATGCAGTGCAAAATGTTCTTCTTAATAAGTTTGTAACTGGGACCAAACATTAATCAAAGCTCCTTATAAAGTGATAGTCAGACTCACCAGCTCCATAATCAGAATTATAAGATTTCTAAGTTGAAAGTAATGGATTAAAGGAGAACTAGATTTTTTCATGTGGAATCTTAATTAATAGAACATTTAAAATTAATTTGAAAGTGACCTCTGGATAAGTTTTCTGCTCATAAAATCTACTTGAAGAACATAAAAGACATCACATTAAAATTATTTTGATCAGGATGATTACTAGCATATGGGCTTTCTGTTGCTGTGTGAAAAATTACCTCAAATTGAGCAGCTTAAATGAATACCCACTATTTATTATCTCACAGTTTTCATGGAGCAGTAGACCAGGCACAGCATAACAGGGTCCTTTGCTCAAGAATGCATCATTCCTTGCAGCTGTAGGACTCATAGTGCCTTGCTTCTTCACGGCCAGCGAGAGAAACCATCTTTGACTTATAGATCTTGTTTTAATTTTTTTTTTCAACATTTATTTATTTTTGGGACAGAGAGAGACAGAGCATGAATGGGGGAGGGGCAGAGAGAGAGGGAGACACAGAATCGGAAACAGGCTCCAGGCTCTGAGCCATCAGCCCAGAGCCTGACGCGGGGCTCGAACTCGCGGACCGCGAGATCGTGACCTGGCTGAAGTCGGACGCTTAACCGACTGCGCCACCCAGGCGCCCCTAGATCTTGTTTTAAAGAATTCATCTGATTAGGTCAGGCCCAACCAGCCTAGTCTTTCTTGTAATTAACTCAAAGTCAGCTGTTTAAGAGCCTTGATTGCATCTGTGAAAGTCCAGTCACTTTTTTAAAAACATTTTTTTAAATGTTTACTTACTTTTGAGAGACAGAGAGAGACAAAGCGCAAGTAGGGTGGGGCGGAGAGAGAGAGAGGGAGACACAGAATCCGAAGCAGGGTCCAGAGTCTGAACTGCCAGCACAGACCCCGATGTGGGACTCGAACTCATAACTGTGAGATCATGACCTGAGCTGAAGCGGATGCTTAACTGACCGAGCCACCCAGGCGCCCCTAAAGTCCATTCACTTTTGCTATATAATGTAACCTAAGTACTGACGTGCCATCATATTCACAGATTTGGCACACCACCAGTTTGTCTATACTGGGGGAGTGAGAGCGTTAAGGGCGCTCATGGATTCTGCTTGCCACACTTCATAACGGTATCTTCCTTCTATTTAAAAACATAGACCCTAGGGCATCGCTTCTACCACTGTCACTTCTTCCTCACCTCCCCTCTCCTCAGTCCCGTCACTCAGGGTATGGCCGATGCTGTGTCCCCACCATCTCTTGAACCCTGTCCCTTCTCCAGAACCACTGCTTTCACCCTGGTTCACTAGGCCCTTCTCTTTTGCTGGCCGGTCATAGCTGCCACCGCCCTGGCTTCCTTGTCTCCCGTCCTGTGCCCTCAATTTCTTCTCTATCCTGCAGTCAGAAGAATCTTTCTCTTAAAAAAAATTATTTTAGAGAGAAAGTGCAGGTGGGGGAGAGGGGCAGAGGGAGAGAGAGAGAGAGAGAGGGAGAGAGAGAATCTTAATCAGTCCCCATGCAGAGCAGGGCTGGATCCCATGACCCTGGGTTCATGACCGGAGCTGAAATCAAGAGTCAGATACTCAACCAACTGAGCCACTCCCGCGCCTCTAGAAGAATCTTTCTTACATGCAAATCTGATCATACCGTTTCTCCGCTTATAACCCACGGCCCAGTGGATACATTTCAAACCCCTTACTTGCATGTTCTTCTCCATTTAGCCCCTCAGCCTGTCTCTCGCTCCATCCCGCTTTGATCTCTCCAGGAGTTCCTGCTCCCCGCTCATTTACTGGGCTCCTATCGTCCTAAATTGCTACGTGCCATTCAACAGACCAAAACTTCTTCTCACCCCAGTGCTTGTCCTCAGGACTCTCTGTGCCAGGTGGTTCTGTCCCCCAACGTCCATCTGGTAGACCTACAAGGACTTGGCATACGGTTCAGCTTCTCTCTGAGGGCTTCCCTACCCTCACCGGTGGCCTTGACCACTCCCCTTTCTTGCCCCTGTCTGCCATAGTATATATGGACATTACAACTCTGTTAACGCTTTACTGCACACATGTAAATTTGTCTTTCCTTCATTCTCTTAGACAGCAAGATCCTTGGAGACAGAAACAATTTCGTGTTTATTGTGCTAGCCATAGTTACTGGCACAGTGTTAAGAGTATAATAGACAGCTTGTGCTTTTTAATAAAGGAAAGAAACAGGAAGTAAATGAATGCTTCGATTCTCAGAACCTCAGTTTTCTTAATGGAGGTAATATTATCTATTATGTAGGGTTAATGCCAGGACTGGGGTTGTCATAGATCTGCCTTTTCACCAGTATAGCTCCGGGGAAATCAGGATGGCTAGAAAATCGCCTCCAATAGTATGAACCAAACCCTTGAGACTTTTATAGTCTGGTTTGGAATGATAAAGTGGCAGACCTGTGACAGTGTGACAATAGCCTCCTTCATGATAATGAGATGCAGTTCTGGTGGCCATGAGACTGAGCCCCACAGACCTCCTACGACAGGGATCTCAACTGACAGAAGAACTCAGATGCTTGCTCTAAAATCCATCACTGTGTTTGCTCCAAGGCCACCCCTCCCACTGGCTGCTCCCCACTAATGATTGAGTGCACTGGGGATATTAAGGCAGATCGATTTCTAGGAGTCACAGGACTGCTCTGTCAGCTCATTTGGGCTTAGTGATTCCCTGACGGCTTTGCCAAACCTTCCTTAGACTTCAGAGCAGTCTAGGGCATTCAACCCAGTGCTCCCTCCCTTTCTCCTTCACACAGGGTTAGATTTGTTCTGTAGGCTGAAGGCTCTCCCAGCCTTGTCCGGGTCTTTGCTGATTTCCTCTCACACATGCATTTCCCCTCATAAAATCCTTGCACATTTGATCTTGTCTTGGTATCTTCTCCTTGGAGGAGCCAGACCAGAAAAAGCAGTATACTATAAGGATATTTTTATTTTCTACGACTTAACAAATAGCAGTGGCACAAAGTGTCATTCTGTCTTAACCATGGTCTGGGGAAATGAGGAAAGGAGCTTTTGTCCTTACTTGAGATAGAGACTTAAAAAGAGGAGCCCTGGAGGGCAGGTCCATAGTGGTCATGCAAGTCATTGAGGAGAGTCGGGCAGGAGGGACACAGGACAGTGCCAGGACTGGATGCTTTTCCTCAGCCGGAAAATTGTCTTAGAGAGCTCATTTCTACCCCTACCTAAGCAAGCTGTGTTCCCTAACCCTCACATACACAAGTGCACACACACAAACACACATGCACATGAATACACATGCATTCATACACACAAACATATGTACAGACACAAACATATATGATGCACACACATACACAAACACACATAAGTACACACTCACACACACACACACACACACACACACACTCCCCTTGAATCACTCATGGTCCAAGTAGGAGAGTGTAATAGTACAGGAAGAATTCAAGAAAGGAGGTATTTACAGAGCTCTTGGCACGATTTTTAAAAAGTGGCAAGACTGGGGAGCCTGGGTGGTTCCATCAGTTAAGCATGCAACTCTTAATTTCAGCTCAAGTCATGATCTCAGGGTTATGAGATCAAGCCCCATGTCAGGATCCCTACTGGGCATGGAGCCTGCTTAAGATTCTCTCTCTCCCTCTCTCTCTGCCCCTCCCCTGCTCTCTTTCTCTCTCTCTCTCAAAAAAAAAATGGTGAGAAATAGTGCGGTATCCTATAGGCTAGTCATATCCAGGAGGCTTGAAGGAATAAGAGGGAGGTGGGCAATTACTGGAAGACAGAAGAAAAATAGCTTTATAGGAATTATGGTCTTTAATGGAGAAATACAGGCATACACAACATTAAATATCCCAGTATCACTCTGCTCTGTCCTTCCGATCTCTTGCTGGTACTCCTTATCCGCCAGATCCAACCAGAGACCAGCAAGCCCGAAGTAATTGATGGAGCCCATACATCTGAGTACATATAATGCAAAGTAGAAAAGAATGGGCAGTGCGTATGGAGCATAAATGGCAGATATATCTCGCTCACCCCAAATAAACGTGCAAAACGTCAGAGAACAAGCCCAAAAGTCACAAAGAGGAGCAAAGAACAGGAGTTTGTCCTAGGTCGCTATTACCACCACTTTATTTTTTCAGACGTTTGGTAATCTCTCTCCAAAGGTTTTAAAATGAAACTTTTGCAGCTCAGTGAAAATGTGTGGCTTGGGCTCCCCTCTCTGGGTGGGCCCCCACCTTCTGACCAGCACCAGCCGGCTGGCCCCACACTCACGTCCAGTTCCGGAGCCAAGCTAGCAGCTCTTACCCTGGGCTGAGACAGGGCACAGCTCAGTGCATCTGGAAGGACGGGCCCTGACCACCAGCAATCCTAGAGCGTTACAGAGACCAGTCCTCTGGCCTCTCCACTCAGGCTCAGCAGTTCACTGATGACAGGGTAGGAGGAAGATGTCGCCTAGGCTGAGAGACATCTGAATCTTGTCTTTCACATGCACGCCAGCAAAAGTAAGAGGAATACGTTTTTGGGTGAGCTGCGGGGTACACAGTCTGATGAGATCAGGGTTGATAGTACCAGCCTTCACACCTTACGTGGGGCGATGGCTCCATGCACGCAGACCGGGGCACAGAGAGCTAGAAGCAATGGTGTTCACGGACGGGCAGTAATGGTGGATAGAATCCCATCCCCAGGAGGTTTCTTTGACCCAGGCCACTGCAGGTGGCCTAGGAGGTGAGGAGAATACTTACCAGCTGCTGTGGGAGTGGTGGGTCCATCTCCTACACAGGTGGTCTCAGTCTGGACCATGGTGTGGGTAACATCTCCCTGTGATAAAGGTCGTGTCATTGCCCTTCCGTGCCTGCCTTTCAGGTAGAATTGTATTCTCAGACTCCGTGGCACATCAGAATCCTCCAGGGAGCTATTAAAAATCCCAATGACTAAGTAACACTCCATACTAATTAAATCAGAATGTCTGGAGTAGGACCCAGGCTTCATCCAGAGTTTGATAAAGTAGCTAGGTGACTCCAAAGTGTCACTAAGGTACTGAGGCGGGATCTTCAACTTTGAAGTATCCCTAGGCCTTCCAGATTTAGGTGCATGCTTCCTCCACTCCTTCAGCATTTCAGAGCCAGAAGGGACCCCTGAGTCTATTTGACCCTCAGTATTCATTGGATGAGTAGGAAACCTGAGGTGCAGAAGATGAAAAGTAGGTAGTTAGGTAAAGTGAGGCAGGGGTCCAGACCACTTTCTGTTCTAATGGATTTGCAAAGCCTGGCAATCCCCTCAATGGCTACTAACTCCCTCTGGGAAAAGTTACAATCAGTTTGGCTCACCTTCTGGAAAGGCAAGCTGTGGTCAACTTATGTAAGGCCTTAGGGAAGGAAATCTACGTTAAGGATTTATTAAGAGTTAAGATGGTAGGTAACGAGGAGCCACAGAAGAGTTTAGAGCAGCAGAATGCCATGCTTGGAGCTGAACTTGAGTCTGATAACTCTGAAAGTGGTGGTGAAGAGTGGGGAAAGAGAGACTGTTGCAGTAAAACAATGCAGAAAGCCAAGGAAAAGTGGAGGCAGACAATTCTGAAGGGGGTGAGAAGCATAGGGGAGGACAGATGTGAATACTGGAGACATACTCGATATGTGTGCCTTTGACTTCTTCTTCTCCATAATGCAAACTGACTCAGGACCAAGAGTTGAGTTTTCACAGCTAGGAATCTGAAAGGCCAGTGTTGGCCCAAATGCCATTGGTCTCCACACAAGTCTGGAGCACAGGATGAAGCCCCAGTGAAGAGAAAGAGGATGAGCTTGTGGCCACAAACATGTGGGTCTTAGACTCTTGCCCTGATGTCTCATCGAGGGCAGGATCTAGCTTTTCACTCTGGAGGAGGTTGGCGTGTAGGGAAGCTGGTAGGCGTTGGCCTACAGAATGACAGATTGGAGCAGGAACCACTGAGCCACCTGATCTCCGGACTTTTTCATGGACACCCAGCTTAATACTGGAACCCTGCATGTGGATCTGGATGAATCTAGAGGGCATTGGGAAGAAAAGGCCAAGCCATTCACACTGCTCCCTGGGTTGTTCCTCACTCAGCTTGACTTGAAAGTCTGGCTTCTTGCACTCTGGTGGGAAAGGGAGGGGAAAAAAAGAAGGGAAAGAAAGGAGAGGGAAAAAAAATTAACCTTTCAAGTTCATGATTTTCAGCTATAGATGCAGTTGAGACCCAAGTGGCTTCTAAACTGGTGCATCACCAGTTTTAGTAATATAAACCATTTTATCAGGAGATAAAAACCAGGGCGCATTGTTAGAAGTGATCTCATGGGCCAAAATCTGGCCTTAGTGTGAGATTTTTTAGGACTCTGTCCTTGAAGCCCCAGGCTGCTGGTTTGCAGGTACCCACAGAGAGGCAGAACACTGTAGTTCAGACTGCCTGGGTTTGAATTCTAACTTGATATCTTTATACTTATAGATCTTTGGACAGATTACATAACATCTCTGTGCCAAAGTTTCCTCACCTGCGAAATGGATAAAGCATTCAGAAGCACACGTGGCCCATAATAAGTACTCAAACAGTATTGGCTATTACTATTATCTCGCAGTTTAAGGGTTCCCCCTGGTAGTAGGTCATAGTGAAACATCACTGGACTAGGAGTCTGGATGCCTTGGTTCTAGTCTGTTCTGCCAATGACTAGTTCTCTGAATTTGGTCAAGTGACATTTAGTGCCATTAAGCCTCAGTTTCTTTATACCATGAGGATGATTATAGTCTACATTGCCTTGTAATTGTGAAGACCAAATATGAAAATGGATGGGGAAGCATCTTCTAAACTAGAGAACCTGACACAGCTCGAGGGACACCATGCCTTTTGAGTTGCCCCCTGGACCTTGACTGCACTCTCTTGTTTCCCATTTCCACCACCTTGCTCCCAACTGTATCCAGAGTTGGAGGACCAGAGGAGGACTGCTGGGCACTGTTCTCCCCCAGTGGGACCCTGGACAGGAGGACACTGAGGTTTATCCTTCAAATATTCTCTCTCTTCTTTATCCATTCCACCTCCTGGTGCCCATCTTGGGTCTTCTACTGAAGCTTTTTTGCTCTGTTTGGAAAATACCTGACATTTAACGAGAATAATAGTTAGGAACCAACCTGAAGTCATATATTCCGCACAAAGAAACTTGAAGTCCCAAAGGGCTATAACCTTTATTGTGGAATTTGATCCCAGAAGTAAAGAGGGACGGCTGGTGTGGTGATCTGCTCACCTGGACTGGGTCAGAAAGCTTGGGCTTGAGTCTGTCCATATCACTGACTTTTCCTGTGAGGTCACTCATGAACTCCTTGCATTGAAAGGACTCCTTGGAAGGCGAAGGAGCTAAATTAGATTCCTTCAAACTTTCATTATAGGTTTTCTACGTATCCATGATTCTAAAATTCCAACAGGATCACTTACTATGAAGCATAGGCATTTTGTCACAATTCAAATAAAGAACATTCTAACAGACCTGACTAAAGATGGAATGAGAAACTGAGTTCCCCGTGTCTAGATGTTTTTAGGCAGAAGTTGAATGACTTTCTGCAGGTGGAATCCTGCAGGAAGAATTGAGTGGCTGAGTATTAAGGTTCCTGACAACTTGGAGATCAAGGGATTCTGTGAATTTTAGGAGATAGGAGGGACCACGAAAAAACATAATGACAAATCTCAAGGAATGGAGTATCCTGACCCTTCTCAGATCTTGCCCTGTAGGGGTCTGGCCTTTGAAAGGCCAGCCTTCGTGAGAAGATCCCCTATGCACATGGAGCACTTGGCTTTGAATGAACCTTCCTAAGGGGAAGGGGTGGAGCCTGGGCTGGCCAGGCAGGCAGGGCTTGTGTCAGAGCAGAGGCCCTAGGGTCAACAGGAGGCACCCTTTGCCACTTAAGCTGGTGTGAGGATCTCAGGGTCGGTGGTGTGGACAGATCAGGGGGAAAAAAAGAATCAGCCCGTGAAGTTATTTTCCTGGTTCATGGGCCTCCAAGAGGAACACTTTTTACTCATCAGCCTGTCTAGACATAGGAACTCACCAACTGGGCTGGCCTCTTCCTCTTTTAATTTTCCTTGCTCTGTCACTCTTGCCGAGGACGGGAAACAGGGTTGAAAGCTGACACCAGCAATCGTACCAGGACAACATCGGGGCTGTTCTGTGGGTCCCTGCTTTGAGACTGAGATGGGTCCAGCACCAAATTTTTCAAGATTTCTGACTCTGTGCGGAGGGAGCAGTCAACGTGAATGAAAGTGGGGAGTTTAGGAAGATGTATGGCTCTACTTGGAGGAATCTCTGGTGCATGCTCCATTTCACCACTAACATGAGCTCCCTGCATGTGCCATAGTTAGGGTCGTTTGATGAGTGGTGGTCTAGAATGGTGGGTGGCCCAGAGTGAGTATCACCTGCGAAGGGAATTGACTGGTAGAAGGGCTGTCTTAGTTTGGACTGCTGGAGGGGCTTACACAACAGCATTTCTTTCTCAGTTCAGAGGCTTGTAAGTCTGAGTTCAAGGCACTGATTTGGAGTCTGGTGAGAGCCTGCTTTCTGTCTTACAGATGGCACCACCTTTTAGCTGTGTCCTCATATGGCCTTCTCCTGGAGCGTGGGCCTGGAGAGAGCCAAATCTTCCTTCCTCTCTCTATAAGGGTGTTATTTCCATCATGAGGGTCCTTTCTTCATGACCTAATCTGAACCCAAGCACCTCCCCAAGGCCACACCTCTAAATACCATCACATTGGGAGTTAGGGCTTCAACATATAAATTTGGGGGGGGGGCATAAACATTCAGTTCATAACAGTGGGCATGGCCATGATATTCCCAGAGTCCTTCTAACCAGTGGATACCCCATTACATGAACTCACGCAGTGCTGTGCAGTGACTAATCCCCTCCTTACCTACTTGTCCCCAGGGTCCCATGCAGCCGAGAGCCAACATGTTCTAGAGAACAAGCCTAAAAGCAGGAATCAGGAGGAAGGAGCTCTGGCCGCTTTGTGGCTATACAGAGTCATCATCTTGGAGAGAGAACAGTGGAACGTATAACAAGACACATGACTTCTTTATCTAATAGGGGTTTATGATTTGGAGGGGAAGAATATTTGACCTCTTTGGCAGAGTTATGTTATACATAAATGGTTACTGACCCATTCTTTTTCCCACTGACTTGGATCAGGAAACTGAATGCAATTGCCAAGCAGCAGCAGTGAAGATGTAGTCTGGACTTTCTGGACTGACCAGCTGCCAAGAGCCAAGCTGGTAAAGGAGTAGTAAGTACTCGTTAAATACCCACTTATGTGATAGGCACATTGGGGCTTAAAGCCACTCAATCTAGCATTAACCCAATTTAGGTATTGAAGAAAAGATTGTCTCGCCTTGTCCATCGTAGGAATCCAGCAAATGTTGACATGAAGAATGTGATCCAGTGTAATCACTATTCAGCCGAGGGACAGTCTAAATAGAGGTAGGGAGACCCTCAATCTCTTCCAATCCTGGAATCGAGTGCCAAGTCAGGATGTGATATGCAAGTCTGGAGCCACAGCTTTCAAAAACAATTCAAATGTTACACAGGCGAGGCACAAGGGGGAAAACAGCCTTTTGAATCCCCAGTTGTTTGCTCCCTTAAGAGAATAAGTTTGGAGCTTTGGACGGGGAGTTAGAACTGTGTATGTACATATGTATTACGTATTTATCCACTTGTTCCTCACATAATTATGAAACAAATACCATATTCTGGGTGTTGGGCTTGGCACTGAGGATAGAGCAAATAAGATAAACACAGTTTCTTGTGCTCAAGAAGCCTCTAGGCCAAGGAGAAAGTCAGACATTGAAAATGGGTGTTTTACATGTGATCATGTGATGTTAGGGGACAATGCAAGGTGCTATGGATTAAATCAATTTTTTACGTAATGCAATTTTTATTACTTAGAAATAGAATTCAAACAAAGATTAAATATTGTCCCATACACATTGTGACCATGGCTTTGCAAATGAACTTTGAATGAACATATCAAGACATATGCGTATAAATGAGTGTTTCTCCAGCAAAGATTCACTCTGGAAGCCCATGTTCACATTCCAGTGATACTTTCCTGGTTACTAGTATGTATATATTATTTCTCATACGTGTTAGAGGCTGAATATGTTCTTCTGACTATTTTTGTTACCTTTTATCCTTTGATTTTAATTCTGGCTTCTTGAGTTGTTATGAGTTGACCATGACTTTTTCTCTACCTCGCTGTGTGGGCTTGGCAAATTATGTGACCTTAGTTGCCTGACGACAGAATGTTCTCTATGATTCTGTCCTGCTCAGACTTTCATCAGCCTGGTACATTATCTCAGGACCTCCAGCATCTGAACCCATAGGTTGTCATCTGGAAGGGGATGTCAATGGGCAGTAGGTGCCTTCAACCTCTCTGGGTTGAGAGGTTATGCCTGACTGCTGGGCATCTGTACTGTACTCATTAATAGAGAAGGTGGCTCTTTTCCACCATTGGTTTTTGTTGTTAATTACAGGTACAGATTTTATCATGTTTTGGGTTTGGTCAGTCCTCTGTGAGACATACTCTGGGTGATTGCTGCCTATCAGGGCTGGGGTCCTCCCTCCATACACAAAACAAGTGAGACAGCTGCTGTTTTGTCATGACCTTGGCCCCAAAGCCATGCCATTCCTCCCCAGGCCCCTTGAGAGAATGCAGACCAAAATTCAGTTTGCTGAGGTGCCAAGCATCTCTGGACCAGAACAGGAAATGAGGTATGAGAACCTCAAGGACCAGGCAGCTATGTTTTCTCAATGGTCAGACAATACCTGTGTATATTCCACCGATCAGGTCAGCCGCAGAGGACCTCAGAATGTCCAAGCTGGTGGAAGGAGGAGCCTGGGAGCTTATCTGCTTCTGTATCTAGTGTGCAGATGAGGAAACGGATACCAAGAGACATTTCTGAGATCAGAAAGCTCAGCAGCAGCTGGCTGTGGAGGACTCAAGTTCTCCTGAACCTGTGCTCTGGGTGATTTCCTCTCCATCCCTGTTCCTTAAGGTCAGATGTCTGAAATCATTCCCAGTGCTGCACACACACAATGCAGACATTTCAGAATGGAGGCCTATGGGTGGACCCAACATGCATAGCTGAATTTGTTTTTATTTTTATTTTTTCTTGCGATGAGAACTTTCAGATTTGCTCTCTTCACAATTTCCCTCCGCATCATACAACAGTGTTAGCTGTAGTCATGTTGGACGTGACACCCAAGTACTTATTTATCTTCTAACTGAAAGTTTGTATCTTACAATCATTCTCCAATTCTTCCTCCCCCAACTCTGATAACCACAAATCTAATCTCTTTATGAATTTTTTTTTTTAGATTCCACATATAAGTGAGATCTTACAGTATTTGCCTTTCTCTGACTGACTTATTTCACTGTTGTCACACATGGCAGGATTTCCTCATTTTTATGGCTGAAAAATATTCCAGGGTGTGAATGTGTATGTGTGTGTGTGTGGGGGGGGGGTGTACTGTTTCCATGGCTTGGCTATTGTAAATAATGCTGATGTAGCTGATTTTAGTTGCTTTCAGAATATACAAATTGAGATGATATTAAAAAAATTGGGAGACATTTACATAAAAGCCCAGAATCTTGGCTTCTTTTGAAGATATAGAAAATTCTGGAAAACCAAGGCAATCATCGTCCAGAGCCAGGTTTCATGCTCTCCTCAAATTGTCCATGTCTCCACAGTCCCATGATTGTGCACACTCACTCATAGAGTTGCACTAATAAGAGTTATCTGATGGCCCCATGAGACTTGCTTGTTATTTCTTATATGCTTTAGGACTCCAAGCAAGGTTTTCCCACATCCCAAACTCCCCTTTCTTCACTCCAAATGATGCCAGTGCCCCACCGCCTTAACCTAGCCAAGCCCATTCACTATCACCCCCGCTGCCATCTTACTAGGCCTCTCTTGTCTTTTTTTTTATTTAACTTTTTACTTTGTAAAATTTACATCCAAATTAGTTAGCATATAGTGCAACAATGATTTCAGGAGTATATTCCTTAATGCCCCTTACCCATTTAGCCCATGCCTCCTCCCACACCCCCTCCAGCAACCCCTCAGTTTGTTCTCCATGTTTATGAGTCTCCTCTGTTTTGTCTCCCTCCCTATTTTTATATTATTTTTGTTTCCCTTCCCTTATGTTCATCTGTTTTGTCTCTTAAGGTCCACATGAGTGAAGTCATATGATTTTCGTCTTTCTCTGCTTGACTAATTTCACTTAGCATAATACCCTCCAGTTCCATCCACGTAATTGCAAAATGACAAGATTTTATTCTTTTTGATTGCTGAGTAATACTCCATTGTGTGTATGTACTATATACATACTATGTGTGTATATACTATATATATACTACATTTTCTTTATCCATTCATCCATCGATGGCCATTTGGTCTCTTTCCATACTTTGGCTATTGTTAATAGTGCTGCTGTAAACATGGGGGTGCATGTGTCCCTTCGAAACAGCACACCTGTATCCCGTGGATAAATTAGGCCTCTCTTGTCTTATGTACAGACTCACCTTCCCATTTACATAAGATGATCCCCCCCCCATTTAATACCTTGGTTTCTACCAAACCGCTTTTCTCTTCACAGTACCCAGTAAGACTTTGGTAGAAGATATTAAACCGGGATTCATGGAAAGTCTTCAGGGAGACAGAAATTTTTCAGGTGTTGTATGTAAAATGTTGGCTTCATTTGTAAAGGAAACAGCTTTTTACAGGGCCCTGAAAAATGCTTGCTTTCTACTCTCTCCCTGCCCATCTTCCCCCCGAGGTTCCCTCCCCAGCACCCTAGATAGTCTCATGAACCCAAGGACAGCATTGCCAACTGTTTGCAACACATGGAGGAACATGGTTCTTGCTATATATACTCAGAAGGTTGTTACATTTGCCTAAAATCTGGAAGATAGACACTCCCCGCCCCCCCCCCCGGCCAAATATTTTTTATTTTAATTATATAAAAACACTTTACTCTTTGGTCAAGGGCACATTATTTCAACCGGATTATTAGTACTTCACACCCAGTCTATATCCCAGGCTTGGTAAGCCTTCTAAATCCTCTATTACAAACCCAAGAAATAAGACAGCAAGAAGAAGAAAGACTTGATGAGTTGCAGAAAACAAAAGTCCAGGAAATAAATATTTGTTCTGATAGACTATTGACCACTAATTAAGAAATAGTAAGCTAAAAACAACCATACTATCTCCCCTAGTTCTAAAAGTCTGTATCTTTTTATGAGAAATATTCAGCTGAGAGTTACGACAATGATAAAAATACCAACAATAGCCTGAAGGGTGGGCATTTATTGTTTACTTCTAAGATAGATGGTCTCCTGGTTAATTTGGTGGCTTGACTATGCCACCAAGGACCAGAACTCATTTCATTTAAGTCCTCCAACTTGCCTTATGGTTGTAAGATAGATGTGGCATAATTGAACATCATGTTCAAAGATAAGAAACAAACAAAAGGGGTACAGAGCAAGGATTTTTCCTTTTTTTTGTATTTAATTGAACACTTAACATGAAATTTATCTTCACAACCAAATCTTCAAGGTACAACACAGTATTGTTAACTGTAGGAATTATGTTGTATAGCGGATGTCTAGGACTTACTCACCTAGCAAAACTGAAACTTTATACTCTTTGAACAACATCTCCCCAGTCCCGAGTCCCCAGTCTCCAGTCCCCAGTCCCTGGTAACCACCATTCTACTTCCTGCTTTTGTGAGTTTGACTCATATTCTTCATATAAGTGGGATCATGCAGTATTTGTCCCTTTGTTACCGGCTCATTTCACTCTGCATATGTCTTTCAGGTTCATCTATGTTGGCATATACGGCAGGACCTCATTCTTTTTTTAAAGTTGAATAATAATTTGTCATCTGCGCACGATGCAATTTCTTTATCCATTCCTCCATTGACAGACATTTAGGTTGTTCCCATATCTTGGCTATTGTGAATAAAGCTTTGCAATCTTGACTTTGGTTTTTTTGGATATATACCCAGAAGTGAGACTGCTGGGTTATAGGGTGCTTCTATTTTTGTGTTTTGTTTTTTTTTTGGAAGCACCTCCATACTGCTTCCCATAGTGCCTGCACCACTGCATTCCCACCAACAGTATACAAGGATTCCAACTTCTCCAGCATTCTTGCCAAAACTTGTTACCTGTGTGTGTGTGTGTGTGTGTGTGTGTGTGCGTGGGTATATGTGTGTGTTTTCATAAGAGTCATCCTAATAAGTATGAGGTGGTATCTCATCGTGGCTTTCATTTGCATATCCCTGATGATGAATGACATGGATCAACTTTTCACATACTTGTTGACCATGTGTATGTCTTCTTTGGGAGAAATGTCTATTCAACTCCTTTGCCGCTTTTTATTTGGGCTATACATGATTGTTTTGCTCTTGAGTAAGAGTTCCTTATATACTGTTTGGTTATTGAGTAAAAGTTGCTTATATATTTTTGACAATTAACCCCGGAGCCAATATAGGGTTTCCAAATATTTTCCTCCATCCCATAGGTGGCCTTTTCATTTTGCCGATTGTGTCCTTTGCTGTGTAGAAGCTTTGTAGTCCTCCCCCTGCTGCTTATTCTGCTTCTCTTTCTTATTTTCATGGAAGAATAATTTTCCACAAGCTCCTCAGAAGACTTCCCCACATGCTAGCACTGGGTTCCATGGACACCGCTAACTGCAAGGGAAGCTGAGAGCTGCGGGATGTGGGAAAGGGAAGAGGGCTTGTGTATAGCCAAAGCACAGCCAGAGGACCTCGTATACCACTGTGGCTGGGCTCTCTCCGGGTTAGTCCACAGGAGAACTAGGAGCCAGGTTAGGGATCAGGCATCCTTTGCCTCAACGGCCTCATCAGTAGTATGGGCTCTCAGTCCTCATCCCTTTCCTTCCTTTTATTCCATCAGGAATCAATGACTTAAAATATCTGCTCACATTCTCACCTCACCCACTAGAGCGTGAGCTGTTTGAGGGAAAGGGCTATGATTTATTTAGCAGCCAGAACCTGATTCATGGGAGGATTTTTTAAAGGGAGGAAATCATTAATTCATTAATAAATATTTTTAGTTGAATGAATTTGTTAGTCAATAAATGGAGGACCCCTTTGGCAGAGAAACAATATTACAAAAACAAAATGCATTCCTTAGGAATACTCAACTGGACAACTAAAAAAAGGCACATTTCACAACAGAGAGATACGCTCAACAGTCTCAGAGGTGTGATCATTTACATGGGTTATTCTAAGAAGAGACTCTTCCTTTCCTCTTCCTGTACTGTTCCCTGGACACTCAAGAAAAGGAAATTGCACCAAAGCTTTTACCATGGGTTGACATAAAAATACTGTATATGATGATGATGATTTATGGTTTTCCAAAGGAATATACAGTATCTTATTTGATCTACACAACAAATGTGTGAGGTAAGCAAGGAGAGAGCAGAATTCTCATATTTATAGTTATGGGACAAACATTAATAATACAAGAACAAAATCAATAATGTAGGATTTTTTACAGACCTATTCCTTCCCCAACCTCACCAAAAATAATCCTATAAATGCTGAATGCTGGTCTGATTTCCACCTCTTATGCTCTAACAAGAGAACTTTTTTTTTTTTTTTTCTGGAAGGAGAGAGAAGTTGATGTACTTATAGGATAGGAAGGGAGGATGAAAATGACATAAAGTTGTGTGAGTAGGGAGTGATAGGGAAAAAACCTCTACTTTCCCAGAGACCAGAGCCAGAGAAGCCATGACGGGAAAGTTTTGGAGAGGAAAGAAAATTTGAATAATTGTTTCTGCAAACCATGAGTTTTCACCCCCTTTAATATCTTCAGGATGCCATGAATAGTAAATGGAATTCCATTTTTATTACTTTTTAAATTACTGCCGAGAGAGAGAGAGAGAGAGAGAGAATGCACAAATGGGGGAGAGGGGCAGAGGGAGAGAGACAGAATCCCATGCAGGTTTCACACTCAGCACTAAGCCTGATATAGGGATCGATCTCATGACCCTAGGATCATGACCTGAGCTGCAATCAAGAGTCAGACACTCAACTGACTGAGCCACCCAGGTGCCTCCCATCTTTATTACTTTTAATGTGGGGATGTTGCTTCTTAAATCTGACACTTCTCAGACTGAATGACATGGGCCTCTTGAGTATATATGAGGGTTACATATAAGGATGAAACAAAGGCTCAGAGAGGTTAAAAAACTCACCTCAAATCAATTATGTAGTTGATAGGAACTAACGAATGCCTAAATCTCTACTCCATGCTTTACTTTTCCACTTTATTCTACAAAATATATACATTTGGATTTGGCTGGGTGGAGGGGTGGGGGGGGGGAGGCGTGTGGAGAGGGAAAACTTTTCTGTCCTGCCCAATTCATGGAGATTTCTCATTTTCAGTTTGCTCTATCAAACAAATTCTCTGCAGGGTCAGGAGTTTTTTATTTCTTTATTTCCTTTATCTCTTCCTTATTGTTGGCACCTTATGCGAGACCTGTGAGCGTCTCTGGGCTGTGTGTCTGAGAGTGATAATTGAATTTCTCAGGGTGCAAGCTATTGAGAAGACAGATTTGTGCTACTTTGTGGCACCCCTTTTGTGGCAGATTTGCTTTGTGTCTTTCTCCCTGTGCACCCCCACCCTCTCTCAGGTTGAGTCACAGCTGAAAACTTCACATCAAAGTACAAGAGAATGAGGAGCCACAGAGCAATCCACTAATCAAAGGTTTAGGATTAAGACACCCTAGTTATCTCTTGCCTGTTCTACCCTGAGGTTCTGGGTGAGGTTAGCCTGCTTGTTCATACGTTGTTAACTCATATTGATCTAAAGGAGAGATGTAGAAATGTCTCCAGTGTGTGTTTGTGCTTTAGGTAGATCAAAGCTATGTGTTCCCACCTGTTTAGTAGAGTACACAACTGGGTTGGGGTATAGCCAAGTATGGATTGTGGTAGAAAGATTTGGATGCTTGGGGTTTTATTTGAGAGAAGTCAAAAGCCAAACAAGTAATTCCTTTTGGGGAGATGGGGAGACAGAGCATTACAGTAGCTACTTGAGATCTTAAGGGTATGGGTAAGGGTATGGGAGGGGTAGACAGATTGCCTGTTTGCCCCTCCTAACAGTGCTTTCTAATTTTGTTCGTTTGTTACTCTAATTGGGATGTGGTGGTGTTTATGGGAAAGTTGTAAAAGAAACAAGCATTTCCAAAGAACCCTAGGGCTCGAGAGGTTGCGAAAAAGAGAAAGGAGAAAATACTGCCCTAAGAACAGAGGTCATTTCAGAGTATCCTGGGAAGATGGGGAGGAGACCCTTCCCGTGGTCCAGCTGTGATGTGGTGAGGGCTGAAGAAGGAGGGTGAGATGCAACGATAGAGGGAGGAAAGGAGGAAAGGAGGAAGGGAGGGACTGTGAAAACTGGAGCCCTGTCCACAGGCGTGGAGAATCCAGATTGGGGTTGCTGCTGTCACTAATGATGATTTGTTGTAGTTGTGTGGGTGTTCAGACGGTGTGCACGGTGTGCAGTCTTCATTCTCTCAGTTCCACATAATCTGGACTCTGATCTGATGGATATCTTACAACAGCGACAACAGCACAGCTACAGCCACGGAAAGTAGAAGATCCTCACAGAATCTAAGATCCTCGTGTGGGGGCAGAATATGGGGAGGGGATTGAAAGTGACCAATGTTCCAAAAATTAACCTTTAAATTCACAAACTACATAGGCTGCCTGGAGCAACGGTTGATCCCTGCCGGTGAAATACCAAGCATTAATTATTATGCTTTGTTTGTGTTCTAACTGCAAGAGGAGAATATCAAATGGAACGGGGTGGGGGAGAGAACTTGGCATATTTAGAGGACTGCAAATAGATCTTCATGGATAAGCTGAAGGTCCGTGGGGAGAGATGTGGCTGGAAGGCAGACGGAGGCCAGGCTGAGGAAGGCCCACAAGTCATGACAAGGATTATGTATTTGACCCAGTAAGTCACAGAGATTCATTAATGACTTTTCAGCAAGAGTTACATAAGCAGATTTGCATTTTAGAAAAATCACTCTAGTTGCAGAGTGACAAGTCCAATGGAGGATGGCAGGTAGGGTGGAAAAGAACCATTTGTCTCTATTCCATGGTGTTGAATCTGAAATGCCCAGAGTTCCAGGGTTGGAGCTTGAAATACAACCTCATTTTGGCTTCAGTGGATCTCTCAGATATAGAACCAAAAGCACTTCTAAGTTCCACGCCCATGCATCTAAGGCATGACATGGAAATTACTGGAAATCCAACCAGTAATAATGATTAAGGAAAAGAGGGCGTTAGGAAAAGCTTGTCTGGGATTTTGTGGAAAGGCTCCGGATTCTATGAGAAACTGGAAAAGGGTGAAGGGTCACAGACACGGACTTGGCAAACCCCAAGTGGTTTGGTTCTACCTTCCTAGATATCTTAGATATCATCTCACCATAAAGGCCAAAGCAACCTAGATATGAAGATCTCTTCTCACATCTGTACAACTTTCCAGGTTTTACATTTATTTTTAGAGTGTGTTTCATTCCATTCTCACAACTTCCTTGTGAGCTTAGCTAAACTCTCAAAGCCTCAGTTTCCCTGTCCAATAGTGGGATTAACAGGTAGTTTGCTCAAGGTCACATGGCTAGTCAGCCCAGAGTCAGAAGCCACTCTCAGACCTCCTGGTCAAGCTCATCTCCTGGGCATTGCCTCTGCAGCAGGAAAGGCTTGGCTGTACATGGTTGAGTGCTCACTTAGGTGTGAATCTGCATATAGCAGAGGGGAAGCTGAGGGCCAGGTATGGGTTGCATTGTGCCCCCTCCAATGTCCTGAACTCTAAACCTATGAATGTGACACTATTTGGAAATGATGAATTTGCAGATGAAATCAAGATAAGATGAAGTCTTTGGATTGGGCCTTAATCCAATAAACTTCTGTCTTTTTAGGAGGACAGAGACATAGGGAGAAGCCACGTGGTGGCAGAGGTGAAGATGGGAGCGATACAGCTGCAAAGCAAGGATGCCAAGGACCAGCGGCCACCGTCAGAAGCTAGCAGAAGCAAGAAAGTATTCTACCCAGAGTCTCAGAGGAAGCATGGCCTTGCTGACACCTTGATTTCAAGCTTCTGGCCTCCAGAACTGTGAGAGAATAAACTTCTGCTGTCTTAAACTACCCTGTCTGTGGTACTTTACCCCAGAAGCCCTAGGAAACAAAAGCAGTGCCCTTGGTCCCAAGTACGTCACTGCTACACCCTACAACAATCAGACCATTGTGTAGGCAGGACTTATGGAGAAACTCCTCTGTCCACCGAAGAATGCAAGTAGAGGACCAGTCAATCTTGGGAGAAACGTTAGCACACCAAAACCTGCCTGCTTAGCTAGCAAAATGAGAAAAGATTATTTGATTCCTTGTAGCACTCTTTAGGCTGGATGTTGTTTTCCAACTCTGATGTGCCGAGAGGTTCTAATGAAGGGGGAGACAGTTAAATGACTGTAAACCATCAGGAATGTGCCCACAATTTTCTGGGTCCTAGGGATTGGGGGTGGGTGGGAGCATTGGGGAACACAATATAGGAAGTCCTTGACCTTCTGGACACTTCATTCTACCCTAGTCATGGAGAATACTAACTTGTTGACTGATTGAGCAATGGGTTTCTTTCTATATTCTATAAAAAGAACTTAAATTAGGGTCAAAATGGTCAGACATCAGATACTGATGGCTTACTTATGTGCTTATGGAAAAGGGTTACTTTTTGTCTAAGAGGATGTAGATGTTGTAGGCAAAGTGAAATTATATGGTCAGGCAATTGGGTGGAAATCTTGAAGCAAGGGGAATCCTGCCTTCTGATATGGAAAGACAAGGGGAGGCCTGGCTCCTCTAAAAATACCCAGTCTGGAAAGCTACAGTTTTGACTCTTGCTTTCAAGATTCTCTTGAAGCAGAGGGACTTTAAGAGGTACAACCTGGAGACCTGGAGATGATGTGGGAGGTCTTTCTGAGCACTTGTAAGAACTGATAAGGGTGTCATAAACGAAGATGGGCTCTTCTGAGATCAATGAACCTGAATCCCACACTTCAGACCATTAGGAAAAGTCTTATGCCTTCACCTGGTACTTATTTAACTTGATTATGGGGTGACTGACTTCATTTGATGGGTTTAGTGGGCAAGAGGAGAATGGAAACGTTATCTGTTCTCATTCCTCTCATGGAAGTTATGCAGTTTGTTTCTTTAGCTCACTGGGGTAGGAAGGAGAAGAGGAAGGTCAGGAAAAGGACAAGAGATGGTTGTTGAAGAAAAGACATATAGAAGAGAGAGGAAGTAAAGATAGAGCAATCACATTTAAGTTCTACTCAGAGAAAGTGTGTATATACGAACATATGTGTGAAACACACATGCACATGTTCTAAGGCAAACCTAACACGGAGAAGATTCTCATCCAGGGTTAACCTCCTAGTGCCCTGAGTTATACCAGACCTTAGGGACAAGAAGGGGGGGGGCTTACTCCCTCAGGAAATAAGCCATTATCTCATTCTGTGTCAGGACCCTGGAGGCTCCTTGACGTCAGAACTGCTTGCCCCTCCTCCCAGTGGCCTTTGGCAAATGCCGGCTCCCAGACACCCCCGGAGGTCCCATCCTTCACAGAGACGTTTTTATTGCAGTTGTCTTCCCACAACATACCCCTCTCCCAGACCGGAGGGAATCCAAATGCTGGTAATGACACGGTGCACTTGAGAAGAAATGAAGTCAGCCTGTTCCCCCAGGTGCAGGAGCCTGGGGTGGCTGAGAGAGCGTGGGTGGAAGAAAGAGGTAGGGAAGAACAGAGCCTTCAGCCAGGCTCATGGTTGACCAGAGAGAGGGTCGCTGGTGACACGTGCCGACACAGGGAGGGGCAAAAACCCTTGTCTCTGGATTCTCTTTACTGTCTGGTGTTGGGTCAGTGTTGCTGGACCCCTATTAAATCTATGCGATAGCTCAATCAGATCTGTTTCTCAAGCCATAGAAAGCCATACTGAAGGAGAGGAGATTCTTACTGAGAAAGTGTTCTGGGAGCTTAGAATATAAGTGTTTGAAAATTTGAAGAAAATTGGAGGTTTGTGGGGCAAAAAAGACTCATTGTTGCCCCCCCCCCAACAAAACCTACTCACCCTGGGAAATTTCTATTTCCTGTCACTGACACCAATAGATATCCTTTCTCCCCTATCCCAGTTTTCCAGGCTCTTCAAACATTCGATGCCTTTCCCTATCACTGCCTGCTTAGCAAATCCTATGGATTCACCTCTGAAATGCATCTCCTACTTTCCTTTTTTTTTTTTAAGTTAGCAGCTATGGACCTCAGTCTTCACGCTTGAAAATAATAATAATAATAATATTATACCTATTTCATAGGGTTGTTGTAATGATGAAATGTGGTAATATAAATAAAACTCTTAGTGCAATGGTTGGCACGTAGTATGTAGTCAGTAAATTCGAGCTATGTTATTACTTTTACTACTATTCCCATTACCAGCATCCTCTCCAACTCTCACCACCTTAGGCAAGGATTCTTACAGCATCCTTCTCCTAGAGTCTGTGCCTGCAATCTCTCTTCTCTCCTGCAAATGAAGCTTGCACACTCCTGGCACATTGATGTTCTTCAAATCTTTCCAACATTCTTTTCCATGTTACCCCTTTGCTCCAGAGCTTTCAATGATTCCAACTTACCCGCCATATTGAATCAAGATTTCTCAGACTAGTATTCCACGGTCTCCTTTTCTAATACTTTAATCCAGCAAACAACTTTGGTTTCAGCATGATTAGTGTATCTCTGTCCTCAGTTCAACCTAGACAGCCCACGTTTCCTTTCCTCTCCCTCTACTCAACCATTTGCCCTACTGAGACATACCCTCCTTCTTCCCTTTCTCCATCCAAACCCCATCTTACCAAGCCTAGCTGCAGTACCAGAATCTCAACCTTCTTTGTCTCCCAAGAATAATCAGTGGAGATATTATAGCAGAGATAGAATAGGACACTGCCCTGGTCATAGCAATGGGATTTTATCATTGAGAGTGAAAATGTGCACCCTCATACTTTATTCTTGGAGACTGGTTCATCCTGGTTCTATTTCACCTTTGCCTCTCTTCTCATATTTGCGTTACTGAAATTCTAGACCTTGAGTTTAAATCAGTTTACCAGAAGAAAAATCCACTGGGTTTTAAATGGGGTATGTGAAATGGAAATTTGTGTGTGTGTGTGTGTGTGTGTGTGTGTGTGTGTGTGTGTGTTGCTTTTTACCCCTTCTTATGAAATGTCTTGGTTTGACCAAGGAGAAAAAAGTACAGAAGAGTACTCCAAATCCATGAGAAAATTCTCCAAGTCTTAGTGAGGAAATGTCTTAGGGGGTTCTACAATTTGGGGTCAGCTATGAGGAAGGAAATTATTGAAGCAAAGGAAGAGTCATTCCATCCGTCTTTCTTTGTATCACCTTGGTCATACATTTGTAAAGAATCTGTGAATAAAGAAAGTCAGGCTTTCACTTTTTTAAAAAGAGTTTTCAAACTTTTCTAAACTTCATCATCATGACATACTTATTGTACGGCCATCTGCAGTATAATTTACACACTGATAGTTGGAATTTCTCCCTTTTCCACCTTATCTTGGTCTCTTCACCTGAAAACAAAGAAAGAAATAAACTCTAGAGGAATACCTTCATAATATATACATAAAATGAAGAGATATACAGTGTGTATCGGGAAGTGAGTGAGAATAGACTTTTATATACACAGAATTGAATGATAGATTTCTAGCAAAGCAGTAGCAAGTATCATAAACTATTACCTGGGGATATCAAAATACAAGAAACTCTTTCCTGTCTTTATCACTGTCTCAGCACGGCTGGAAACACAGAAGAGCTTTGCAACTATTTGAGATGATGAAGATTCCCGCCATAGAGACAGGGGGATGGATGTGATGACCCCTCTATGTCCCTTTCATCATCGGTATTCAAAAGACTTTATGATCCCAAAGGAAGGATCTGTCTGCAGCAGAACATATTTACAGCCTTCTTCCTCTCTCCTCCCTCTTTGTCTACCACCACCCAATTTTTATTCCTAAGGGATAGAGCCTTTGATAGAGGATAATAACCCGAGATGATGCAATGCATTTGTTTTGGCCTCAACCTAAGTCTGTGTCTGTTATTAGAGGGTGTGCTAAGTCTGTTCTTCCCATTGGCTTAGTCCCAGGTTCAAGATCCACTCCACCAGGGCCATGACTCACCTCTGAATTAAGAGATCTTCTTGAAATCATGGGCTGTAGTTGGGTACCCAGGCCCTTGGGATCCCGGTGCCTCTCCAGGGTGCCCACCCAGGGCCTGAAGAGGTGTGGGCTGTCTGTCTCCACTCTTCTTCACGGCTGTGTGTGATAGATCCAGATCCTTTGTGTCTCTCTATCTTTCTACTCCTATGCAATTTTGTGCACATTTCCTGCCATGATAAAAAATCAATTACACGAGAACGTTTCGACTAAGTACAATAAATATTTAGTTTTTGCAAACACTGTGCTTGGGAACAGTGATGGTGTACATGGGCAGATACAGAAACAATCACTTTAAAAACTATATAGCAAATTGTTTATTTTAGATAAAGTAGAAAATACAGAAAAACAAAAACAACTATAATTCTATTTCCAGAGATACGTATTACTAATATTTTGACTGTATCCTTTTTATCCATCATACACTAAAAAGCAACAGAAAATCAAATTCTTTTTCATAACCTGTTTTTTTAATATCATTTTCCTCCTTAGCAATATGGAATAAGTAAATATTATACTTCTATCATTATAGGCTTAGATACACTAGTACTTTATTCTAGAACTGCACAGTCCAACACAGTGGCCATATGTGGCTGTCTAAATATAAATTAAAAAAAACATTTTAAATTCAATTCTTTAGTCACACTAGCCACATTTCAAATGTTCAATAGACAACACGTGGCTATTGTGCAGATATAGAATATTTCCATCATCGCAGAAAGTGCTATTGGACGGTGCTGTCATAGAAAGATATATTTTCACAAGAACCATCTTGAAGACATGATCCTAAGAGCATCTGTATGCCACAATTCCACCTAATTTACAATCCCTGATGGAGAAGAAACTACCTGATCCAATTTTTAAATCAATATTTCATTATTTCTTCTTCTTTTTTTGATTACCCTTCCATTCATCCATCATTGATGATACATTGACCCACCTATCCTACATTTGAAACATGTGAAAAGGAGGTTGAAAAATCACATGAGAGATTATCGAGCCCCAGTACATAGAAAACCGTTATGGGGTCTCTGTGATTACAGAAAAGGACTTGAGCCAGAATCCTTTACTTTTTGAAAAGAGGAGGAAAATTCTCGGTGATTGATTGTGGTGGGGGTGAGGGGGGAAGAATGCAAAAACTTCCTCCTCCCTGCAATATCTTACTGTGTTGACTGCCATGACTGGGAAAGCAACTATGGTTTGTTGACCCTGGTCAAGATTAAATCTTTGCTGATATAGGTGCTATACAAGGACAAAATCTGGACTAAGAATCAGGTCACAATTTAATTTTTTTGACTCAATCTTGACCCAATCTTCCCCATCTCAGTGCCACAGGTTTTCATTCCAAAACATACAGAATCTCTATATTTATAAGTGCCCTCTCATGCCCACTCTTTTATTTGATACTGACAACAGCCCTGTTAGTTGAGCCCATTTTCTACTTCACCAAAAGCAGTTCCAAGGGCTTGGGGGTATGTCTTAAACTGCAGAGAAGCAACCATTCAGGTGGTCAACCAATTGTATAGTCTACCCGATGCCAAAATCAAAACAAAGGGTCAGGAATATTTCTCCACACCCTTTCTCATTTCTACTGAATCAACCAGTGGCTTGGTGGAATTGGCCAAACCGACTTTCCTGTCTTCAACATAGACACAACAACCACCTGAGGCCACCTATGCATAGACACATAGGGCATGATCGTGAAGCTATCCCCGGGTGGTAGAGACAGCAGTTATATATGTAGGATGAGCAACAAACTGAGAATCAGAACCAAAAAACTCTCCTTCTGTGCCCTTGGGTCATGCTCCATTCTAAGCCCTTATGCCCCTATCTGGAGAGAAAAGGGAACATCTAGACCTATTGCTTTAAAATTTTACCCTTGGATCTTCACCCAGTGGCTGCCAGAGAAGTGAAGAACTAAAGGTACAACCAAGATCAACCCTACTGCTCTGTCAGAACAGATCCATTTTTATTTGCTTGCCATTTGGGCTTCAGGAAGATTTTCATTGAACGGGAGTACTCCATCTTCAAAAAAAAAGAGTTTATTTATTACAGCATTATTTACAATAGCAAAGATATGAAGGAACCCATGGGTCCATCAACAGATGGATGGATAAAGAAAATGTGGTTAAAAATAGAAAACAGAATATTATTCAACCGTGAAAAAGGAGGGGCTCTTGCCACCTGCAACAACGTGGATGGACCCAGAGGGTATTATGCTAAGTGAACTAAATCAGACTGAGAAAGACAAATACTATATTATTTTACTTATATGTGGAGTCTCACAAAACAAAACAAATATATAAACAAATAAATAGGAGAATCAGACTTGTGAATACAGAGAGCAAACTGATGGTTGTCAGGAGAGTGGGGGAATGGGCAAAATGGGTGAAGGGGAGTGGGAGATAAAGGCTTCCAGTTACAGAAGGAACAAATCATGGGAATAAAAGGTACAGCATGGAGAATATAGTCAATGTTAGTATAATAGTGTTGTATGGTGACAGATGGTAACTACACTCGTGAGGAACATAGCATAACATATAGAGTTGTTGAATCACTATGCTGCGTTTGTGACACTAATGCAACATGATGTGTCAACTATATTAAGATAAAAAATTAAAAAAACAGGTATTTATGACTATTATTCCTTAAAAAAAAAAGAAAGAAGTAGCTTTAGTTCCAAAGAGTTAACAACTAGCCACAGAACTTCTGTTCATGTTAGGACTTCAACTGATCTACTATATACTAGGTGTTGAGATTTCTATCCTGGGGGAGCTAATGAAGATGGATAATAATTTCAGTAAAATTATATTACTTGATCACATATTTTTATGTATTATCCTCTTTATGGGTATTTTATCTTATCTATGCAATTACGGTACAAAATACCTTGAGTGCAGGGACATGATAGCTTGCTTTACCCACTTTTTTCGGCCTATCATATATTCAGCAAAGTTTTGGGCTCATTTGTTCATCTTTTAAATGGAGTTTATTTGGAGGGGGGCACCTGGGTGGCTCAGTCAGTTAAGCGTCCAACTTCAGGTCGGGTCATGATCTCACGTCTTGTGGGTTTAAGCTCCAGGTCAGGCTCTGTGTTGACAATTTGGAGCCTGGAGCCTGTTTTGATTCTCTGTCTCCCTCTCTCTCTGCCTTTCCCCAGCTCGCTCTCTCTCTCTCCTCTCTCTCTCTCTCTCTCTCTCTCTCAAAAATTAAATAAACATTAAATTCTTTTTAAAAAATTGACTTTATTATTTAGAACAGCTTTAGGCTCACAGAAATGTTGAGTGGAAAGTACACAGAGTTCCCACATACCCCAACCCACAGACATACATTCTCCCCCACCAATCAACATCTCTTACCAGAGTGGTATATTTGCTGCAATCAATGAACCCTCATTGACACATCGGTATCACTCAAAGTCCATAGTTTGCAATACCTTTGTAATGTGAACTCTTGTGTTGTCCATTCTGTACATGTGGACAAATGTAATGACATGTATCCACCATCGTAGTATCATACAAAGTAGTTTCATTACCCTAAAAATCCTATTTATCTTCTACCTGTCCATCCCTCTCTTCTCTCCTCCCCACTGGCAACCACTAATCTTTTCACTGTCTCCAAAGTTTTGCCTTTTCCAAAATGTCATATAGGTGGAATTATACAGTATGCCTTCTTTTCAGATTGACTTCTTTCACTCAGTAATATGCCTTTAAGTTCCCTTCATGTCTTTTCATGGCTTGATAGCTCATTTCTTTTTAGTCCTGAATAATATTCCAAGTCTGAATTACTACAATTCATTTATCCATTCACCTTAAAGGACATCTTGGTTGCTTCCAAGTTTGGGCAATTATGAATAAAGCTATTATGAACCTCCCTGTGAAAGTTTTTGTGTGGACATAACTTTCCAGCTCTTTTGGGTAAATCCCAAGGAGCACGATTACTGGATCTTATGATAAGAGTATGTTTAGTTTTTCAAGAAACTGCCAAATTGTTTTCCAAAGTGGCTGCACCATTTTGCATTCCTACCAGGAAGGAATGAGAGTCACTGCCGCTCTGCATCCTGACCAACATGTGGTGTTGTCGGTGCTTTAGATTTTGGACGTTCTGTTAGGTGCGTAGTGATATCACTGCTGTTCTTTTAATTTGCGATTCCCTACTGACGTATGATGTTGAGTATCTTTTCCTACGCTTATTTACCATCTACATATCTTTTTAAAATTTTTAGATGTTTATTTATTTTTGAGACAGAGACAGAGAGAGAGACAGACAGACAGACAGACAACGAGTGGAGGAGGGGCAGAGAGAGAGGGAGACACGGAATCTGAAGCAGGTTCCAGGCTCAGAGTTGTCAGCACAGAGCCCGATGTGGGGCTCGAGCCTATGAACTGTGAGATCATGACCTGAGCTGAAGTCGGGTGCTTAACAGACTGAGCCACCTTGTTTGGTGAAGTGTCTGTTAAGGTTTTTTGCCCGTTTTTAAATCTGATTGCTCATTTTATTATTATTGAGTTTAAAGATATCTTTGTATATTTTGTAAGAGTCCTTCATCAGATACTCTTTTGCAAATATTTTCTTCCAGTCTGTGATTCGTCTTCTCATTCTCTTGACTGTGCTTTGCGTAGAGCAGAAGTTTTTAATTTAATGAAGTCCAGACTATCAATTATTTCTTTCATGAACCATGCCTTTGGTGTTGTGTCTAAAAAAGTCACCACCATATTCAAGGTCGTCTAGGTTTTCTCCTGTATTATCTTCTGAGAGTTTTATAGTATTGTATTTTACATTTAGGTCTACGGTCCATTTTGAGTTCATTTTTGTGAAGAGTGTAAGTCTGTGTCCAGATTCTTTTTTTCTTTTTCTTTCTTTCTTTTTTTTTTTCATTTCTAGTTGTTCCATCACTAAAGATCATCTTTGTTCCATTGTCTGGCCTTTGCTCCTTTGTCAAAGATCAGTTGAGTGCATTCATGTGAGTCTATTTCTGGGTTGTCTATTCTGTGCCACTGATCTATCTGCCAATTCGTTCACAAGTACTGTACTGTCTTAATGACCGCAGCTTTATAGTAAGTCTTGAAGTGTGGTAATGTCAGTCCTCCAACTTTGTTCTCCTTCAATACTATGTTGTCTATTTTGGGTCTTTTACCTCTCCATACAAACTTTAGAATCAGTTTTTCAATATTCACAACTTCCATCTATTTTTTAAACAAATGTCCATAGCCCTAATGAGTTACAAAGTCCTGGAACACAAATAAAAATGCGTATTTCCTGTCATCAAGTCCCCTAAATCTAGGTGCTTTTGAAGGACTATTGGCCAACTTATTACTTGGAAGTCACCTTTCTTTACTATGTTTCAACAACCCGCAGTGCCTTTGAACTGAGGGCTGCAAACTCCGGTGCCTACATGGGACAGGCATACCACAGAAAGGACCAAAGCCAGTTTACATGTAAATGCAGGAAGAAGTAGAATTCAGGCTATGGCAAACTGGGGAGCACATACTGAATGGGGGGGACATAGTGACCTTTGCTCTGGAGGAGGACAGGCTGTTCTCTGCTGCATCTTCTGGCTTTTCAAAACCCAGAAATCCAAAATTTGATGTGAATTCTTTCAAATTATTAATTTTTTAAAAACAAACTCAAGGTAAAATTAAAAAAAAAACAGGGCTAACCATAACAGCTTACTCAGTTCAGCCTAAGGGCCACCAGTGTGCCACCTCCAAATTATAGTTCCCCAAATCCTTCCAACCTGTTAAGGAGCAGTCCCGCACTGGTAGGCTTTTTGTCCTTTCAGTGTCTCCAGTGTAATCCTTTATACAAATACTTTTTGCATCTAAAGCCTCATTCCTTTCTCTTTTCTCACATCTCTTTGCCCCTGCTACCATTTTTTTAAGAACAAAGATGGGGTGCCTGGGTGGTGTCTGATTTTGGCTCAGGTCATGATCTCACAGTTCGTGAGTTTCAGCCCCGTGTAGGGTTCTGTGTTGACATCTTGGAGCCGGGAGCCTGCTTTGGACTCTGTGTCTCCCTCTCTCTGCATCCTCCCACCCCCGCTCACGCTCTGTCTCTGTCTGTCTCTCTCTCTCAAAATAAATAAACATTAAAAATAAAAAAAGAGGGTTCCCGTTTCTCCACATCCTCAGAGGGGAAAGTGGGTGATGGGCATTGAGGAGGGCACCTGTTGGGATGAGCACTGGGTGTTGTATGGAAACCAATTTGGCAATAAATTTCATATTAAAAAAAAATAAATACAAAAATAAAAAAGAACAAAGATGACTTTTCTTTTTGTTTTAACAAGTGAAGATTTCAAGTTAGGTTTCCCTCCTCCTCCTCCTCCATGACCACTCTGGCTTTCTGGTTTTGTGTTCTTATATTGAATGACCAAAATCATATCTTAGGATGGGGGAAAAAAATCGAATGAATCAACTCACAGACTAACCATAAACCTCTGATGACTATCAGTGTTTTAAGCCAATAACCAGTTTAATTTTATGGACTGCTGATGACTAACTCTGCTCTAGGGAAAATCTGGGCTCTCAATTTTTCTCAAGGCTTTTAGTCAAGGTTCAAGACAGCAGGATTAGCTATGGGAAAGGTTCTCAGGAACACATTTTAAACAAACTCTTATCTCAACATCTGCTTTTATCTGGTCTTCACTAAAAAAAATCCTGCACAGGGGATAAAAGTATAGTTTTATTATCACCGTCGTCATAATTAAAGAGCAATATTGCTGAAAGCATTTAAATAGCAGATATCATATTAAGCATTTCATGTACATTTTCTTTTTCTCCTCACAGTAAATGATCGTGTCTTTATTTGATTATTAGTCCCATTAGTAATAGCAGCTGTATGCCAGCTTTCAGTTTGGATGCTCACAGATACATAAGAACATTAAATTAAATTTAAGAGACATTGAGAATTGCCATTCATCCCCAAGCCTCCAGGAAGAATGGAAAATCACTCATTATAGAACTGTTTGAAAATACAACAATAAAACAACTGTGTTTCAAAGTCACTAAAAATATTTTTTATTCTTATTTTTATTTATTTATTTATTTAATATTTATTTATTTATTTTTAAAATACAGTTTACTCTTAAATTAGCTAACATACAGTGTATACAGTGTGTTCTTGGTTTGGGGGGTAAATTCCCGTGATTCATTGCTTACATACAACACTCAATGCTCATCCCAATAAGCGCCCTCCTCAGTGCCCATCCCCCCTTTTCCCTGCCATCCCCCCACCCCCACCAACCCTCAGTTTGTCCTCTGTATTTAAGAGTCACTTATGGCTTGCCTCCCTCTCTCTTTGAAGATGTAGTTTATGTATACAATGGAATGCTACTTGGCAATGAGAGAGAATGAAATCCTGCCATTTGCAACAATGTGGATGGAACTGGAGGGTATTATGCTAAGTGAAATAAGTCAATCAGAGAAAGACAGATATCATCTTTCACTCATATGTGGAACTTGAGATTCTTAATGAAAACTCTTCAGCTTCTTTTGATTACTCATTTTAGTGTATAATATTATCATTACAATCAAAATTATTTTATTTTATAGACAGCTCACAAATGGGACTTCATTTGAAATTTCATCTGGATTTTTTGAATTGAGATTTTAAAATAAATTATTTACTTTTCCTGGGACCCTTATTTATAACACACATACATCTCTCTAAACTCCCCAGAGTATCATTCAAAATGGGAGAGTATGCATGTGTGTGTGTATGTGCGTGTGTGTGTGTGTGTGTGTGTGTGTAGTCCAGAGATAAATCAAAACAAAAGCAAAATAAAGTATCTGACTATCGTCTCTTTACTCCAGGATTGTTATTCAGGGCCAGGGTCAGAATCTCGCTATTTATTTGCCATTATCATTTATTGTATAACAACCATGAACTAGGTAGTTGGGGTAAAGAATGCCAGGGGCACTTTTCTGTGGACTGGACAGAAAATTTCTTTCTTTTTGGGTAGAAAATTTCTTATGTAAGCCTTAAACCTTCCTGTCTTCACACAGCCCTTCACTAAGTCATCTGTCTCACATCCTCCTCTTTATAATGGCTTGCTTAAGTAATTGTTACTGGACAGGAACAGCAGCCATAAAATATAAAATGCTTTGTAAGTATTAGTTAGCAAATAATTTATTATTGTATTCCTCAAAAAACTGTGTTTAGATCAGAAACTACTTTTCTCCACTTTACAGAAGCAAATCAAAGCTAATAATAATGACATGCACTTGGCTAAGGTTACACATCCAGAAAATGAGGGAAGTGTGTGTGTGTGTGTGTGTGTGTGTGTGTGCGCGCGCGCGTGTTAGGGGCGTAGAGTGTATATATGGGGATGGAGGTTAGATTTACAATCTCTGATTTTTTCTCTCCTCCATCCTCTCCCTTGATGGCCATTCATCTCTATTAATCATGCAAATGGCTTCTGGATAGTGATGTCAAGGACTTCTGGTTCTTATTCAGAGAACTATATTCAATGACTTAGACAATGTTATAAAGAGAACCGATGACTGCAAACTTACAACTGTCTCTCTGGTTTCTCCAGAAAATGCCCACAGACTGTGGGTGCCAAGGAACAATGGTACAAAAAGGAACCAAGAATCCTGAAGCAAAGAAAAGATGCTTGGAGAAGATGAAAAGAAGCAGAGCCCAGCAAGACCCACTATTCCACAGCAAGCAAACTTGAACTAAGAATCAGTGTTTTCAGCTGATCCAGACCTAGGACTGGATCTCAGAGAACTCAGCCAGGGATTCAGTCTTGCACAAGAAGACCAAGAACAGAGTAGGACAAGAAGGACAATGTAGCCAGCATGGAGGTCCTAAGCCAGACGGATCCTAGTTGTGCTGGGTCAAGCTTACGGGAGGGCTTTGTGCTCTGAAAGGTGGAGGCAAGGACAGGATTATGCCCTGTCTGGATAAAGTTGTTTGCCTGCATGAGATGGCATGGGGGTGCAGAGTTATTTTTATTCCACTCTTCTTCTCTTAACTACCCAACTCTGGGTCTCTTAAAATGTTTTCCCCTCAAGCTCACTTTTATAAATTTCATTCTATAAGTGCTGATGTAAATAAGTTAATTTCAGCCTGAAATCTAAGGGTTTAAAAGAAAAGTTCCTTTCCTTCTCTCAATTCTTTGTTCAGATTCTCTATTATGAAGACATAGCAAAGAGACATCATTGATCCCCATCTGCTGGATCAGCATTAATTGTGCCCTTGGACACAAGTTCTCCCTATTTTCAGCTCTGCTTCCCCCAGAATCAAAACAATGGCAGTGAACCCCCCAGCGTCTCCTCCAGGAATGCTTGCATAATTTATTCTTTAAGGGCAAGGTGATTTTTTTTTTCATTTTTATTTAAGAGACATTTCTATATCACCTGTTTTGTGCCAGGAGACGCTTTGAAGGACTTTACCAGTAGTAACTCAGTTCATTCTCTCAGCAACTCATGAAGTTGGTGATATTATTATTCCCATATTACAGATGAGAAGACTGAGGTGTGGAGAGCTCCATGGCCCGCCCCAGCCACACAGCTCATCGGTGGTGGGGCTGGAGTCCCCGCCCTGGCAGTGTGGCTCCACAGTCCTTCCCTCCTCTATCACTTTGTGCTAAAGCTCGGTCCTGCTGATGTTCTCCTGTGATAATTGCCCTTTAATTATTTAGGGACTAAGTTTTCTTACTCAAATGGGGGGCATTTTACAATAGGATCCTGTCATTATTCAAGCAAAACCTCTGGAGTTTGGTTCCCCCTTGGTTCTCCTTGCCTTATATTGAAAATACCTCAACTGTGCATTGGGCTCAGACCTTTATGTGTAGAGTCATGGGGCTGCAGGACCTCTGGCGGCCCTGGATCACTACTGAACAGGGTTTGAGGATGGATATGACCAAACCTGGCACCTTCTTCTGGGCCAAAGCCGCACAAGGAAAGAAGAGAAACAACTGAATAGTCAAGGGCACTCAGTCAAGCCACATAGTTTAGATTCCTAGAATCTGGTATCATCTGAGCCACCCATGCTGAGTCACTTCCAGGCAGTCACTGCCTTCTTATGGGCCGGAGCTGGGCTTGATAGCAAGGAATTTCAACAAGAATGGATGTTACCAGCTCCTTACACAGTCACAAAACCACGCGTTCAGAGCCACGGAGCACCCGCACTGCATTCCTTCCTGCCTGTGAAACCTCTGTGGACCTCCCCAACACCCAGAAGAAGAGATAAGAAAAGAAGGGAGAGGGGAGGGAAGGAGAGAAAATCTTTTCCATTAAGCCCCAAGTCATCGAACAAGCTATATATTGCTCTCTCCGACTGCCCTCCAATATATGTTCCTCATGCGGGACCCCAGAGCTTGCTTCCAACCACAGAATTCTGCTTCTTAAAGCCCTCTGTGACTTCTGATTGCCCCAAATTCAAATCCAAACTCCTAAGCGTGGGTGACAAAGTTCTCCATAATCTGGTCCTTGCTTTTCTCTTCTAGTTTGCTTCTCAACCTTTCCTGTATTCTCTGTCCTCTCCCCCCCCCTTCCCCACTCCTCTCCCTTCTCCTCCCCTCCCCTCTCCTTCCTTCTCTCTACTCTACGCCCACCTCTCCCTCCCTCTCCCCTTGCTTGAATGAATACCCTCCATTCACACTCGACTGCTTATAATTCTCTAAAACGAACACCCTCCCTCTTGTCTCTGGATTTTTGCTAACGATGTTCCCTTTGCCTGGGATCCCTTCTTCTATCCCCTTAATCTGTTAACTAACGCCTCCTTAATCTCTAGGACCCATATGAGCTTTCCTCTAGACAGCCTATTTCCTGATCCCCTCATACCTCATGTATACACCTGTAATACAGCATTATACCTCATGGTATTTTAGTCTCCAGCCTCGATGTTCTTCCCTCCCCCAGGACTTCTCAAAGAAAGGGATGGCATCCTTGTCAAGTTACCTCTGCAAACACAGTGCCTGATACATAGAAGAAATCCAAATGTTAGTTGAATAGATGACATCAGTAGCCATGTAAACTGGTGCCCACCCCGGGCAAGGGGTCTCAGTCTGCTCTCTTCATGTTACAGATCAGATCAGACCCAGAAAGGGATCACCTCATTTATACAGGGCATGATGCTATCAATATGAGAGCTGGAACTAGAAACCAGGCCATCAGGCTATGAGCTTCTCCAAGACAAGGAACACGTCTCATTCGTCCTGTAACTCCAGTGGCCAGCATTATACCTGGAGCCAGACGCGCTATGGTTGCGCCGTGAGGTCGCCTACCCAGAGTCGTGTCTGGAAAGTAGCAGGCGCCTAATGAATGAATGAATGAATGAGAACACTGACACCGAGTGCTTTCCCCTGCCCAGGCCAACATGGAACATTACGTCTGGCTTGATCATGTTAGACAACTAAACTGAATAATTGGAGCCCTAGGATTCAGATTAGTGTATGGGTCACCTGCTGTCAAGATTTACCAAACCGGCAGCCGTCAAACTGCTTTGACTTTGTGCGGTATGGACATAAACTGCATTTGCCTCCCGCGCGGATGCATCGCCATAGCTGATTTGGCATCACTTACAGACGTGGCTTGGATATACTGTTACCACCAATTCCAACAGAAAGAGGCTGCTGCTATTTTTAAAGTTCCCCTGGAAAGTAAATAACATGATTCCCCTGTTTACCTATTCTGATGTCATTCAAACCTCCAGGGAGGATAGTTCCTCTTTACATCCTGCTAAAATCGCTGCCTTGTATTTGGAATATTTCTCCCGACAGGTCAGATGACGGCTGATAGAGCGGCTTCTGCCCCAGTGTCCGCCGAACATTCCTGGCCGAGCAGACAGTACAGGTAAAAGGGAGTGAGCGTCCGTGTGATGCTAACCCAGGCCGCAGGAGGTGTGCGGGGACAGGTCTGCAAGCCTTCGGCCGGCTTGCAGAGGACTTGGGTCATGTGGCATCCTTGCTGGTTCTTCAGTACAGGCTTCAAAAAGTGACTCTAAGGGAGTGAGCACTTCAAGGTTTACCTTTCCACTTGAGTTATTTGCCCCAAGGTCACACAGCTATTGCCTTCTTTGGACCTTCCCCCCCACCCCCCATCTGTAAAATAAGCCTGGTAATAATATAGCTGTCTTAGGTACCGTTGAATACAATTCACATAACACAGTTCATAGTATGCCCAGCACGTGATGTACAATAAATGTTGTGCACGTGCACACACACACACACACACACACCTCCCAGGGCTGTGGGAAGTGGTTCTGTTGGGTGAATTGACATTGGTGCCGTGACTTTCTATTTGGGGGCTCGCATTTGAAGACACTGCTTTCTCTGTGCAGATCCTCTTAATCCCTCTATTGATCTGCAGCCTCTGGAACACGCTCTGAGGTTGACTCCCCAATATCTTCCGGTTCTCCCCGGGGTCTTCCAAAGCCAATTTCCTGTTTTCTGCCATAGCTTGTATTTTAGCAGACTATCCCAAACGTGCACCCTGCATTTGGTGAAAATCAGTCCAGTTGTTTCCTTTTGACATTAAAGGGAGAGAGAGAAAGAGGGAGTTAATTTCATCTCTATAGGTGGAACACGGCGAGGTGGGGGGGGTGGTAGGTAACCCATCTCCCTCCCTTCCTGCTTCTCACGGCAGAGAACAAATATAGGTCAGAGACCTCAGCTTGGGATCATGGGAGGCCCAAGCTGCGGCCAAAAGCCAATCCCAAAGTAATGGAGTAGTTTAGAAGGCATGTCAGGAAAGAAAACCTTGTATAAAAGTCAGTGAAAAAAATCATGGTACTCTCATGATTGTGGAGCAATCGTATCCCAAGGGCTGAGTAGTTAAGGACCCCCCAGGGAAGAAAGGCAAGCCCTAGGGCACATGTAGGGGACAGGCAGGCTGTGATTATGACAGAAAGTCACTGTAGCAGTATCTGGAAGCAGAGAAATCCCTCCTGGCTGGAGTGGCTTCTCTTGGCCACTCTGACCAAGGGTTTTACACCAGATTTGGAGTAAGGAGTTGATGGAGAAGGACTACCAGATCTGCAGTGACTGAAAGGCGCATCTTTATAGATTTTGTGCTGAAATAACTATCAATGGCTTTCATTCCATGCCTGCAACACATACTTGATGAATACTTTTGTCCATTTTAATGACGTTTGAGGAGGACAACCTCTCCAGCTTTATTCAATCTGGGAATCTATTTAAATAAAGATTTTCTATGCAGAACAAGAAGAAAACAAGGTAAACAGCATCCCTTACTGTTTATAGCATCTTGTCTTAAGAAAAAAAAATGTCTCTACTCTAATAATCATCTTAGATTTCTAAATCAGGCAACGATTGACTTGCTGTTTGCAACTCATACACAAAAATTATCAAAAGATAATACGAGCAGCATGGCATGGGTTCTGTCTCCCTGACTGGACTGTGATACCTTTGCTAGTAGTTTCTAACTTTTGTCCAGTAGAAGTCAGACTTCATCAGCTTCATGGTGGACATAAAGGGGGTGGAGGAGTGAGAGGGATGCCTGGGTCTCTCCCTCCCTTAGGATGTTGGAGAACAGGATTTATTCTGCTCTCCCTGTAGTGTTTGGTCACAGCCCCACCTGAAGCCCAGCTGAAGTGACTTTGAGGGGGCATTTCAGTCTTGGCCTTACTCACTCAAGAGGTCAGAAACCTCCCAAGTTGTGTGCAGCTCGCAGTTCAGGAGCTCCTGAGCTTAGTCATGCTATCCTCTTATTTCCCATAATTCTCCCCATCAGAGGCCCAGGTTGACATAAGGAAGAGTTTGCTTGTCTTTGTGGATCTAACTGCTTACTCTTCTGTTGCTGGCTCTGAACCCCTCTTTCCAGGGATGGGGTTTGGACTAGGGGAGTCGTTTTAATAAGATGGGAGGGACTGGGGGAGGAGACAGACTCTTTCAAGCAGGCAATCTGGCAAAAATATTGGATCCTTTAGGACACACGTAGGGGACTTGGCCCATAAATCTGCCCTAGTTTCGGGTGTGCCAAAAATACTTAGTGAAGTAATTAAAACAGGTTTGTCTAACAACAGACTTTTCCAAAATTCCTTCACCCTCAGAGCTCCATTTGTGCACAAATTAGCCTAAGACTACCATGATACAATGGAGATGGGTTTCAGACAAGTGAAGTGACGTCTTGAAGACCACACGGTAAATTATTAGGGACTAGAGTCCATCAATAACACATCCGTATGTTTTAATGATTTTATCCCCAGTATCTAACACAAAGCCAGGCCAACAGAAGGTTTTTGAGGGAGTGAGGCTGGGTGGGAAGCCAGCCTTCTCTCCACTACCAGGGCTGCTAGATTAGGCAGATAAAAGCAGGAATGCCAGCTAAATCTGAATTTAGGTAAACAAAAGATATATTTTTTAGTATAAGTATACCCCACATATTTCATTTCACAGAAAAGCTCTCTTCTCTCTCTCTTTCTCTCCCCCCATCTCCCAGAATTTGTTCAATATGCCCTCCTTTATCTCAACAGGATACATTTCATCGTCTTCCTCTTTGTGATCCTTGTTGTCAACAACTAGAATTCAGTAAAAGCTCCAAATGCTGATGCCTTTGGCTTTTCACCCCTTGAATACTTCAATGAAAGGTTTCCAATCTATGTTGAGTCAAAGACATGTAAAATATGGAGAACTTGCTTACAAAACAGTTAAGTCCCCTTAACCTAAAGCTCTTGGGTTGACTTGCTCATTCTTTAATAGATCAAAGGTTCTAAAAATTTCACTCACAAGGAGCAGCAAAGAGTAAATAAAAACATTTATTCTACCATGCTAAATTATCGTTTTATATGAAATATGTGCTTTGTCACAAAAATTTGTAGCGGAATTTTTTCCTCTGTGTATATTAAACCATTTCTAAAATTTTTCCACTATAGCTACCGCTATGCTCAATAACCTTTTTATTTTAGAATAATTTTTAGGTTTGTAGAAAAGTTGTAAAGGGGGGCGCCTGGGTGGCGCAGTCGATTAAGCGTCCGACTTCAGCCAGGTCACGATCACGCGGTCCGGGAGTTCAAGCCCCGCGTCAGGCTCTGGGCTGATGGCTCCGAGCCTGGAGCCTGTTTCCGATTCTGTGTCTCCCTCTCTCTCTGCCCCTCCGCCGTTCATGCTCTGTCTCTCTCTGTCCCAAAAATAAATAAAAAACGTTGAAAAAAAAATGTAAAATAAAAAAAAAAAAAAGAAAAGTTGTAAAGGTAGTTCAGAGTTTCCCCATACCGGTCCCTCAGTACCCCCCATTTTTCATATCTTACGTTACCATGTACATTTGTGCCATGAGAAACCACCGTGACTATTAACTGAACTCCCCACTCTATTCCAATTTTCCTTCTACTGTCCTTCTTCTATTCCAGGACTCCATCCAGGATACCACATTGCAATTTGATTATGATGTCTCCTTAATCTTCCCTGGTCTTCCCTCAGTCACTAAGTGCAGCCCACACTCAAGGGCAAGAGTAGAGCCATCCAACTCCTCCTATAGGAGGGAGTGTCTAAATAAATTATTTACGTCCAAAAAAAAAATCTGTCTCGTTTCTCCCACTTATTTATGTATCCATTTATTTACTTATTTTTGTTTTTTTCAATGTTTTGTTTATTTTTGAGAGTTTGAGTGCGAGAAGGGGAAGGGCAGAGGGAGAGGGGGGCAAAGGATCCAAAGTGGCTTCTGTGCTGACAGCAGTGAGCCCAGTGTGGGGCTGGAACTCGTGAACTGTGAGATCATGATCTGAGCCGGAGTCAGATGCTCAACCGACTGACCCACCCAGGCACCCTACCATTCGTTTATTTATATCAGTATTGATTCATGGGTTTATTTTTATACCTTGGGTTATAATCCAATCCCATGTTACGTATTTGTTGCTCAAATTCTTCTACCTTTGGATAACACAATTTCTTTCTGTTGCCTCTGCTGTTTCTTTCATATACCCCCATTATTATGCTGTTTAGCACCTTCACACTTTCTGGCACTACAAGATATTCCAGCCTACAACTACTATTCAGTGTTGCACATTGAACTTTGTTTGAACGAACTTATAAATTATCTGTGCACGGTGACCAATTTAAATATATATCTACCCCACTGACTTCTTGAGTAATAACACCATTTTCACTATGACATTTTCCACAGATAAGTTGTATTCAAAAACTACTTTTATCTTCAACATGGTACTCTCTACCGTGAGTTCACAATAGCATTTACCATCAGGTCAAAAGTTTCACTTTCAACAGAATGAACTTTAAAGAGCTTTAGTTTGATTCTGTGATTTAAATGCAAACAAAACCCCCAAAAGAACAATAGTTGGAATTAACTGGTTTTCTGTTTGAAGAATGTATAGCATTTATATAAAATGTCCTCTTTAACCATTTGCCAAGTTCTCCCTCTGCCAATGAAATCCACACATAGCCTACCTCCTTTTTTCACGTATGCACAAGACATACTAGAATCAAGAATGAGCAAAATAGGGGCGCCTGGGTGGCGCAGTCGGTTAAGCGTCCGACTTCAGCCAGGTCACGATCTCGCGGTCTGTGAGTTCGAGCCCCGCATCAGGCTCTGGGCTGATGGCTCAGAGCCTGGAGCCTGTTTCCGATTCTGTGTCTCCCTCTCTCTCTGCCCCTCCCCCGTTCATGCTCTGTTTCTCTCTGTCCCCAAAAATAAATAAAAACGTTGAAAAAAAAATTAAAAAAAAAAAAAAGAATGAGCAAAATAAACTTAGGACAGTCATTTGATCAAAAAGAAAAGTCACATGACACCACATGCTACATAAATACACCACAACTGTGCATGTTGAGTTGTCATCTTCAGGCACGTTATTCCTAAAAATAACCACTAGCTTTTGAGAGAGATACCGATGATTCTTCAGCACATTTGTATTTTCTAGTTTCCACTTGGGTAGTGATATGACTAAAGCCCCCAGGATGGATGGCTAATGTTGACAAACACTTTGTGCAAGTTTCGTGTTCCCTATCAACTTTCTTCAGAGATGGAAATTCAATACCTATTTTTTTTCATTAAATTTACACTCTTATTTTTTACCTTATTTTTTCCAAAAGTTTTTTTGTAAAATGAAAAGTGTGAAACAATAAAATAAAAAGATAGTGAGAGGTGTATAGCATATAACAAATGAAACAAACTACTGTGGCCGGAATATTCTGTACACTGTAGGCTTCCCAGCAGGGAATCTAGTCTGGGAATCCCAAGATCTGCCTGGGATCCAGTCGATTCTCTCGCGTTTACATAAAGCTACAAATTTCCATGTTTCCTCCTGACCCCACCAAGCAGTGGCCTGTCAGCCTCCTATAGCACACAACACAGACTGCAGAGACTGACTGGCACGCCAGACATCTGACATGGGTGCCACCGCTGAATCCTTCTCCCGCTACTACATGAGCACTGAGGAAGTTACCTGCACCAAGGTGCTCATGTCCAAGCGTTTTATTTCATCCAAGAGCACCCTGCACACTCTCACTAAGAGAAAGATGTCCATTATGTTACATGTGAATAGTCAGAAAAATAACGATGCATCATTGCTGGTCATTTTCAAATGCGATCATGTATGAAAATGGATGCACGTAGCTGTACACACCATGAAGGAGGGTGGAAATCCAAAGTGGAATTCAGTCTCACTCCTGCCAGCTTACTTTAATGCAACTATAATGATGATACTTGTTAGGAGATGAAAAATCCAAAACAAATGCTAAACAGGATAAGACACCAAGACAGTGAGCATTAATCGGAACTGTCCCAGGCAAACTAAAGCATATGGTCAACTTATTTTCAAACTCTGTCCACCATTGTGTAGGCCTTTTGAATTCCAAGCTTTTGGTAAGACTCACAGAATTATCTCCTTCAGAGTGCTGGGAAGCCCTGCTTAAAGTTCACACATGTTGGTAGAGTTTTTCTCTCTACTCTCTGGCACCTGGTACTTTGGCCAGTTATCTCCTATTAGGTTGGGCTCCGGAGAAGAGCTACCCAGGAAGTCCTCCAGCAAAATGCTGCCTCATATGACCAGTATTCTGTCCCAAACTATGTGAGCTGGGTTGGAGAGCACGGAGGTCTTGAAGATTTGTCTCTTCTCTTTGATCCTTGTCCTTTAGGACAAGGTCTACCATAGGTCTTAAGCTTCCATGCCTTGTCCCTCTCTCCAGGACCTCATGTAACCTGTTAGGGCTGAGGACACCTCTTACTGGTATTTCCAGAGTCCAAGTCTTACCAAGGAGAAAAACAAACTGGAAAGTGAGAAGAGTGTTTAAAGAACCCTTTCTCCCTTCCTTGAAGGGTAGAGCTCCATTCCTGGGGAAGGTGGTGGGAAAGGGATTGCACTATAGCAGCCTCAATGCATATACATGTGTGAGGCTGCCATTTGTCTTTGCTTGGAATACATATTAGAGCCAGGCCCCAGCTAGATAAAGGACAGTGTGTGTGTGTGTGTGTGTGTGTGTGTGTGTGACACAGGTAAGGAGAGGACATACTCTCCCTACTCATAAATTCTCTTAATTCTCATACATTCACTTCACAAGCTATTGAGCACTTATCACGTGGTAACCACTAGACTACTTCTTGGAAGTAAAGAATATCTAACATACAACCCCTGCCTTTGTAGAGTTCATGGTCTAAATCAGAGCCTTTGTCACTACAACAGAAAACTTAAGATTAGATTTCTTAAGTCCCATCACAATAACGTGTGTATTTGGGGGAAGAGTCCATGGTGTTAAATCTGAATGGGAGCCAAACGAACTCATCAGCTGCACGCTTACTGTACTCAGAGTTTTGGTCCAAACCCAAATACAACCTGGGAAGAGCTGCCCACTATAAGGAACAGTAATGCTGAACCAGGGTTTCTTGGTTTACAGCTGGCGCTTGGTGGTTGAGAAAAATCATGGATTTTGGTTCCTGTGGTGTTTGCTCTCTTGAGCGCATATGATAAGTTACAACAATCAACTGAATCTTTATGGCAGACATAAATAGTAGCACAAAATATATATTTTTGTTCATATAATTTCCTCTCATTTTCATTGCTAGGCTTCTTTTGGTTTGGGCCTTATGACGGCTTGTTGCAGGGCCCAGATCATGTTTCATGATGGGTTTGCTCTGGGAATTAGGGATTGTTCCTTCACCCCACTAGGAAAATTAAACCCTTCTCAAAGGAAGTATGGGTCTAGAAAACTCTAGTCTGCAAATTCGATTGGCCATGTCCGATGTAAAACGTGTTGTTCTGGGTATGTGTAAGTGGACTGCTGCCTGCCTATGCATCCCTTTTGTTGGGTTCCATTGTTTCTCCTCATCTGGGCAGGACTCTGGAGAGAGAATGGGACTCCCTAACCCGAAAGGCCAGTTTTGATCACCCCAAAAGTCCAATTGTGGTGCAACTGTGGAATCAAAGAACACATAGCTGGATGGAAACACAAGAATCACCTGAGTTGGGACCTTTCACTTTACTGATACAGAGATTAGCTTAGTGACAGAATGGACTCCACAATCCAGGCTTTATTTTTTTTTTATTTTATTTTATTTTTCAATGTTTATTTATTTTTGGGACAGAGAGAGACAGACCATGAACGGGGGAGGGGCAGAGAGAGAGGGAGACACAGAATCGGAAACAGGCTCCAGGCTCTGAGCCATCAGCCCAGAGCCTGACGCGGGGCTCGAACTCACAGACTGCGAGATCGTGACCTGGCTGAAGTCGGACGCCCAACCGACTGCGCCACCCAGGCGCCCCTCACAATCCAGGCTTTAAACCCAACATTCCTTTCATTCATCCAGAGACCAAGGGATGGTGACCCATTTTGCTATCCTTTGGATCCAGTTTAGTGTTGACTTCCAAAGGATTAAGGAAAAAATAATAACAATAGTATTTGGTATACTATAGAAGCTGAATGAGAGAGAAATTGAAATTTTGAGAATGAAGAAATAAATGATTGATAATTTTGTTGGATAATTTAATAAACCTCCTGCCTGTGTGCTACATTCCCTAGTGATAAATGAAGTTAGGCTGGAACTTAGTTTCTAGAGGCCAACTGTGGGCCTTCCTCATCTGTGAAATCACCCATCAACTCCCTAAGCATTATCCTTAAAGGGAATTTAGGATAGACTTACTTTATTTTCCTTAATTTTATGCAGGGTCCAGGGTTGGATGTACTGGCAATCTCAGTACAAGGAGGTTTCTGGTGAAAAGAGAGTAGGTCAAATACTCAAAAGACGTTCCGTATAGACTGTCCTATCTCTGTCAATTTTTGTGACAAATTTCAGTTTCCTGTACAGGATTTTTATTGCTGCCACCCTTCTCTCCATAAAAGTAAGCCCCATGTCTAATTTCTCTATATTGCTAATGGCATAATTACATGACTCCGGGGGAGTCAATGAATTTACAGACCAATATATTAGATGTTGCTACTAAGCAAGTACTTAAAATTCGCTCTTCCCCTTCCTGGAGGATAGCAGAGACTTTAGATCTTTGCGTTTAGCTAAAAACAAGGGTCAGAGCATGAATCTGTGACTTCTTAAAGATCATCTAAGATCTGGGTACTCAGCAAGGAAAGTTGGTATTCATGAAACGTGTCCAATGTGTGCCAACCAGAGGCATAGAGCTTATGTCAATATTCTACCCTCCCGGGCATCTTCCTACTTTTCCAACTGCAATCTCTAATTAGAAGGGATCTCCTCACCCTGATAAGAAGTTTCCAAATGAAGCGATATGAAGTTTCTTTTGCTGACCTCATGTAGTAAAACATGGGTTTGGTTGAAAGAGAGCCCTGTCCTCGGACCCTAGAAGAGAAAGTCAGGCAGTATGCATGATCCAGAGGGCCAGCTGGGGAATGATGGGCCATCGGTGGCCTTGTCGGAATACATAGGTTGCAAAGGAACAGATAAGTGATGGTGGTGAATAATCTCTGAGGTGTTTGACACCCTTTGTCTATGGTATTCCTGGCCCTTCTAAGACAGCCAACCAAAGTGTGCTCCTGGTCACCAAGCATGGTCCCAAATGAAAGATGATTATTGGCTGCAAATCTGATGTAATGTTCTCTACGTCTGGTTCCAACCTCAATCCATGGGCTCAAATGTGGAGAAATATTGCATCTGTATTTTTTTCATGAATTAGATTAACTTCAATTCTTAGTCTGGGGTGTTGGGACTTCAGTTTTATTTTTCTCTCCCAACCCCCCACTCAGGGGCAGGGCTGACTTTTCAGAAACTTACACAAGGTCAACAGCTTGAAGAGGCACCCATGGGCCTCAGCAGGATGTCCACTCTTTCATGGCAGAGATGTCCACTGGTATGTCCTTATGGTCCCTTCCAGCCCTCCTCTTTGTTACTTTCATGCTGTGCTTGGAGCCATGGAAGGAACTTCTGGACAGGCTGTAAATGTCAGGCTGAGAACATGTCACCAGGTGCAATCCTTGGCTATCCCTCCAAGATCCTTCCACCCCTTTGTGCACCACCAGAAGCTGCCCCAGACCTCACTGTAACCCAGCCTCCTGACTTGGAGAATCCCATTGCAGGCAAGTCGACCACTTGATTTGCCCACATTTCTCTCCATGGACTTCTTCCCTCTGTCTCCACACTCTAGTATCTTCAGTAGATCTTGCTTTTAGAAATGACAGCGCTGAAGTCTTGTCAAACAAATGGTTCTCCTGAAGCAGCAAGCATAAAACTTACTGTATACCTGAATGGTGAGGGGATAAACAATAGATCAGGAGGAGGGAAACCAATTAAAACCAAAAGCTGCCCCAAGGCATTACCCATAATGATCAGATATGTGGACCCGGCTATTCTCTTCCCTTCATCTCCTTTCCTTCTTTCCTTTCTTTTTTTCTTTTCTCTTTTCCTGAGGCCTCACTGGCCCTTGAGAGTAGGCCATCATGACTGCTTGAGCCACATTCTCTGGGTTCCAGCAGTATGGCCTGCTGAGAGTTTGACTGCACAGCTCTGTGTCCTCTGCTGGGTACTTCCCTCAGTTGGACTGAATCTGTCCAGAGGCCCACTGGCCTGTTCAGTGGCTGAAATCTTTGTTTCTCCTCAGCGTTTATTTCTTTATTTAGTCACGAATACCTCCAGATGGCCTGCTTTCTCCAGACCCTGAACATCCTGCTTACCTAGTACCGTCATTCCTTGCCTAACTCCTAAAGGCATTTGAGTTGACACCTCTGATCAGATGGTTCCACCATGGGAGGACTTCCAGGTGAGGCAACGAGCCCCCTGCTATTGGATCACCATCTTCTGGGAACCTAATGGAGGCTATTCCTAATTGGACACCAAATTGCATTGAGAGACGTCTAAATGCCCATGTCTCTAAACTTTCAATAGCCAATTAGGGACTGTCTAGGGTCAAATCCTGATGCTACCACTTATTAACTGTGTAACCTTGAACAAATTAACTTAACCCCTTTGAGACAACTCCTTCATCCTTCAAGTGGGGATACTAAGCATTCCTATCATAGAGAGCTGTTGGGAGCTGGGTGAAATATTACATGTGAAGCAGGTAGCCCAGTGCATGGCATATAAAAACTCTTAGTATGGTTATTTATATCTACCCTTGCCCTTCCTTTCTTAATTTGCTGAGCAGGGACTGGCCCATCAGCCGTGCAGATTTTATGGGGTGATTTCAGGGTTCATAAACCATAGAGTGACCTGAATGCCTTGCTGACAATGGATATTCAAGAAGAACTCTCTTCCCAGCCTTAATGCTCAGTCCTCTCTTGATCTCATTCACCACTGTCTTCCTGAGAAGGGAGTGTGCCACCATCAATACCTTTTCTGAGAGAAGATCTCCATAGGGAGCAGGGAAGAAAGGAGTGATATTTGTTTCCTAGGACTGCCATAACAATTTGCCAAAAAACAGTGGCTGAAAAACAACAGAAATGTATTCCTTCACAGTTCTGAAGGCTTGAAATTCAAACCTTCAAGTGATGTCACAGCCATGCTCTCTCTACACGCTCTAGGAGAGGATCCTTACTTGCCTCTTCCCAGCTTTTGATGTTTGCTGGCGATCCTCGGCATTCTTTGGCTCAAAAGCATTATTCCTTTCTCTTTGATTCTTCTCTTTGTGTACAGTAATGAAAATGGGGACTTTGCAGATCTTTCTAGCTAGATTGGGATAATTTTGTGCATCATCCCATTTCCAGTTGTGCCTTTGCCCATTAGGAAGTGGGTAAGACAAAATGATAGGGTTTCTATTCTATAGAATTGGTAGTGGAATTGGAACAGGGTGGCTGTAAAACTGATTTACTGCTTTGGGGACTGCTGCCTTGTTACCAGACATCATGGATTCTCCCAACTTATTTTTCTGTCTGATTCATTCCTTTGTTCCCTGCACGGTATTACCTGACTACTGAGATTTTGCCCATGACTTTATTTTTCTTTTCTTTCTTTCTCTCTTTCTTTCTTTCTTTCTTTCTTTCTTTCTTTTTTTTGTATCCTCATGTTTTCTTTCCTTTTCCTCTCCCAGTTGAGTATTCATCTTATTCTAATCACCCAAGGTTGGAGGCTATGGCAAGCTCTCTTTAATCTGCCAAGGGTGTGGGTATTCACTGGAATCAGTATTTTCCAGGTATTCAAAACCTTATGAGAAAGGTATGAACTAACTGGAATTTTCCCACTAGCAAAGTGAGCATGGCTTCCAGTCCACCCAAAGTTGTCCATTCAGGGGTTCTGATGGACAGCTAACCATCAATGGAATGCAAGAAAGGCTGGTCAATGAGAAATGGTTATCAGCTCTAGGGGTTAAGAATGGTGGGAGAAATATTTCATTGGTTCTGCCAAGGTCACTGTTTACTATTATCCCAGGATTCAGGTTTCTATCCCTCTATTCTGCTGGACACTAAGCAGGACATTTGAAACTCCAGTCTACCAGATTCTTCTTCCTCTTTTTCCTGTTCCCTCCCTGCTCTGAGCCAGATATCCCTCTTCATAATGCCTGTTTTTTAAACAGAAGAATAATATGTTTTTCAACAAGAATATATGGCTTCTCCTACATATATGAGTAGTGTATGAAGGTGTTTCCCTTGAATTCTATCTTTGCTCAATAATACTCTGCCTATTTGAGATGCTTTCCTTTTTGACAGTATCATAGAACTGAATGGACTTGTTTTTCCCTAAACCTCTTGGCATCAGCTGAAGATGGTCCTCCTCTGACCTTTTCTGAATGTTTATGGCCTAACCAACCAGGTTAGGAACAAGGCATAATCCCCCACCTCCACGGTCAACCTTCCAGCTGTGATGTAAAAGCCCATGGCATTAATCCTACAGTTCCCAAAAAGATGGCTCAAAAAAGATGAACAAGCTACACTGTGACAACCTTTTATTTCTTTTTTTTTTCTTTCCCTTTTTGCATTCTACATTCTACTGTTTCCTCTACTCTTTGCTAACTCACTGTTTAGGCTTCATACCAAAGGGTTCATTTTTATTCTTCACTCAATTTTGACAATCTCCATTGTCCTTGGGTTGAAAATGCAGTGCATGCCGACCAAATAATGGAGCTGAATATATCTTAATCTCAACCACACTGGAGAACAATCAAGAAGATGTCTCTGTCCTTCCCCCTGGCATATAAGGGGTTACGGTACAGTGCACCCTGAAAGATACTGAATGATATAACCCAAGATGTAGGCAGAAGACAAGAACTGTGAGAGACACACAAGTATAAGGGGGATAAAGGGGCAAATTTACAAAAACAATTTAACTTCTCTAAGTCCTTTGTAATAACTCTTAGAGTGCTTCAATTCCTTAAATCTTTGAAGATGCTCGTTCTAACCACTCTGATAGGTCTATTCTAGGATTCCTGGAATTCCTGATGGTTTGGATCCATCTCAACAGGTGGGAATTCAAAACCACATGCAGATTCTACCAAAGATGCTTTCTAATTTTCCTCTGGTACCATTTGGCCCATGTTGAGATTAGAGGAGCAGGTGCTTCTGCCACAACCTCATACCCTTCCCCACATCTGGTCTTTCTCTTGTGCTTCCCAGTTGGGGTAAATATACTGTCCTGGCCTGTACTTCAGTAGAAAGCCTGCTTTAGCGAGAGTCCAAACGTATGTGGCTGCATGCATCCAGGTGCAGGCACATACAAACAAACATAATCATGAGTAAGGGGTCTCATCTGGATTTTGCTCTCACTTTTGAATGCACAGAATTATAATTCCATGCATTTATCTGTACTTCTCTGGCTGGAAACTAACCGATACTCATGCTGGTTAGATTCCGTGTGCTTGTGTGGAGTGGAGTTAGCAGAAGGGATTTCAAATTCAATTTGGGGGATTATAAGCAGTATTTACATTCTAGAGTAGAAAAGGGAATTTGATCATAAGCCCATAATGCCCTTCCTCATTTGTTTTAGCAAGAACGCATTTTGTAAGCCTTAATTTTTCAAACACTACGTGGGTAACCACCTCCTATTCTAGAATTCTTACTTCCTAAGCCAGCAAAGTGTCACAGTGCTGATGCTTTCAACTGATATTAACAATTCTGGTCAGTAATATAACTTGGATGCATCTTTAAATAACACCTTTCCCTAGATATTCATTGACCTCGTGTCCAATATCCAAAAAGTTGCTGTTCATTTTTGGTGTGTGCGAAGTGTGGATCTTTCTGTTCAAGCGGTCTCTCACGGGAAGTCAAGCTATTGCAGCAGGGGCAAGAATGTCTTCTGTCTTCATCTGATGCAGAAGGAAAGATCATAAGAGGAAGGTGGCAAGGGAGACCCTCAACCTGGCCCAGGTCTGGTGTTGTTTTAGATAGAATAAGCAGAGGCTGACAAATACACTGTGGACCATTGTTATTGTGCTCAGATCCAAGACTTGGGGGGTGTCGTTGTGGGGAGCCATGAGGTTTCTCGTGAAGGAGATGGACATTTTTACCGAATGAATGATTATTTTTCCTTACTTGTACTACTAGTTCCTTGGGAAAACACTTCCTACAACCCATTTGAAGAAATCAGATTCCGCAAGGAGAGGAATTCAGTACCAGAACCAGGGCAGCCACAATGAAGACGGGCCAGGCCATAATCATCTGGCGAGTTACCTCATGAGCTAAAGTCCCATTCCTGCCATATCCTCAGTCTCTATTGCAGAAGAAAAACAATACAATTCTACACTGAAACAGAAACGGTCTCTTCTGGCTATGGTTCACTTAAAACAAAAATGTAGGGGGTGTGTCAGAGCACAAACCAAAGCTTACTCTCAGCAAGCTTTCCACGTGAGTAGCAGGACACGAATCACCATAAAGCTGGGAGAGAGTAACTCCTATCGGCGACCTTTTTTTGCTCAAAAGTACCTCCGTCACCATAGGTGGGCATTTGAGGGGGAAAGAAAGAATTGAATAGTGAGGCCATATTCTACTCAGTGCACTCTGTAAATGTCTGATCATCCCTGCATAAGAAACGGAGTCAAAATGTTAGCACGCCTAAATGTTATGAAAGATATGCATCCCCCACCATCTACAATCTCAACTTAGATGCATGTCAGGTCCTGTCAGCAGAGATTTATCTCTGTGTTTTATATTCCACGAAACAAGGAAAACCCCTTCTATCTATCCCCCTGCCTTCAAGTGAAAGGGTGAGTGAGAGAGGCAGGATCAATGATAAACCAGCTGCGTGGACATTGAAATATTTGAACAGTGATAATGACCAGATAAATGTCGGCTGCACCAGTGAAGGATGGAGCGGGGTTTCATTCAACCTTTCTCTTCCACAGCACCTAACACAATGTATTATAGGCTGTTTAAACAGCTGCTCAGTAACCGGCAGTGGGGGACAAGGGGCGGGTGTTGAATGAAGTCCCTCAGGAACAAAAGTGGCTATGTGGTGGGCGGGTGGAGAGGTGCTGGGAGAAGAGTATGGGTGAGCAGGCTGACATACTTGCAGGAAGGAGGGTCAATAGAATGACGTCTTAGCTCCCCCTCCACCTTCCCTGCTCGCATAGTGCTCACTTTTGTATGTTTAAATAAATTATACCTATACTGTAGGTATTGCTCTGTAGGGTTTTTCCCCCATTTAAATCTGTCTTTGAGGTTTTGCCGTGTCTTCATAAAGAAAGCTCTGCCTTCTGGAGGTTCCATAACCAATCATTTCAGCACTAAGGTCTTTCCGTTTTCATTCAAACTGTCACAGGATGCATCCTCTGGGTTCCTTCATCTCTTTTTCGCAGTGGGAGCTTTGAGGATAGGAAGGACAACTCAATAAAGGGCTCAACAAAGCTCAGAAAGGTGGAGGGGACCTGAATACATCATAGATTGAGAAGACGTCATTCATCTTCTTTTTCTGGTTAGAGTCCTTCAACCAAGTATACCCCTTATTTGTTTTGTTTTGTTTTGTTTTGTTTTGTTTTGTTTGCTTGCAATCGGCCGTGCTCTCTCAGCCTAGTCACAGACTCCCTAGGCGCCAGGGGCAAAGTCTGCATTCACACCTGAAATGCACAATACCCAGCATTGCCCAAGTCCTTGACAAGCGAGCAATGAATCCACCTGAAATATGTTGCCAATTTTCTTGCTCAAAGGATGGTTCAACAGGCATTAATACAGACATTTGGAAGGACATTTCCCAATATCTGTTAAAATTTAAAATATGGGTAGCCTTTCATCCCCTGTTTTATTTTTTTTTATTTTTTTATTTTTTATTTTTTTTTCATCCCCTGTTTTATATTCAATGTCTTTGTAGAGCTAAACTCACACGAGCACACAGGAGGTGTCAGCCAAGGTGCTCACTGCAGTCTCCTTTAGAAGAAACAACCTGAACACAATTCACTGGGTCGATGCTAAATATTACAGGAACATCCATAAGATGGAGTGCAAAGTATCTTTTTCTTTTCAACAAAGTAGAGCTTTATGAAGATGTGGCAGAACTTCAAAGATGAATTTAAGTGGAGGAAAAAACCCTACAGAACAATACAAACAGTATGGTGTGCTTCATTTACAAATACAAACTCAGCCCTAACTCCCCACCCCACCCCCCAACATGTTCTCTGTATAGATTTCCATAAATGTAAATGCACAGAAATGTTTCTGGCAAGATTCACACCTGATAATAACAGTCGTTACCTCTGGAGAGAGTTATGGAAGGAGAGGGGTGGTGAATAGCTTTATCTGTAGAGTGTTAGTTCTTTAGAAGAAAAGTGTCTTCACAAATAAGCTATTTTATTTTATTCTTTATTATTATTTTTTTAATATGAAATTTATTGTCAAATACAACACCCAGTGCTCATCTCAACAGGGGCCCTCCTCAATGCCCATCACCCACTTTCCCCTCCCTCCCACCCCCCATTAACCCTCAGTTTATTCTCAGTTTTTAAGAGTCTCTTATGGTTTGACTCCCTCCCTCTCTTTTTTTTTCCTTCCCCTCCCCCACGGTCTTCCGTTAAGTTTCTCAGGATCCACATAAGAAGGAAAACATATGGTATCTGTCTCTCTCTGTATGACTTATTTCACTTAGCATAACACTCTCCAGTTCCATCCACGTTGCTACAAGGGGCCATATTTCATTCTTTCTCATTGCCATGTAGTATTCCATTGTGTATATAAACCACAATTTCTTTATCCATTCATCAGTTGATGGACATTTAGGCTCTTTCCATAATTTGGCTGTTGCTGAAAGTGCTGCTATAAACATTGGGGTACAAGTGCCCCTCTGCATCAGCACTCCTGTATCCCTTGGGTCGATTCCTAGCAGTGCTATTGCTGGGTCATAGCGGAGATTTATTTTTAATTTGTTGAGGAACATCCCCACTGTTTTCCAGAGTGGCTGCACCAGTGTGCATTCCCACCAACGGTGCAAGAGGGTTCCCTTTTCTCCACATCCTCGCCAGCATCTATAGTCTCCTGATTTGTTCATGTTAGCCACTCTGACTGGCGTGAGGTGATATCTCAGTGTGGTTTTGATTAGCTATTTTAAATTAAACTGTAGGGAGAAATCACGTGGGATAACACCTGAGACTGGCGAGTGGAGGTAGACCAAGAGATTTATGCCTGCGGTTCTCTGATTCATACTCAAACCTTGTGGAGTCCATGGCCAAAGTGCAGAAACGGGACGGATGAGTTTAATCAACAGTAGTAGATGTAGCCTGATCTGGGATCCTCTCTCTGGGAAAGAAGCTGAAGTCTGCTTTTCCAGAGTCAGGCTCAACATCTGGAGCACAACTGGAGGTCTTAGGAAGAGAAGAAGTGTGTTGGTCAGAACAGAGGATGCCCTCATCACCCCTAGAAAGTTCAAGTTCACACCAGGAGCAGAATCTAAATTCATGTCTCTGGGCCAGTGGCTCTGAGTGTCTGTGCACACAGAATCCCCTGGGTGTTGTGCTTAATCTGAAAAGATCCTGGACCCCACCCACAGGACTCCTTCTGGTTGACTAGAGCTGGGGTGCGGCCTGGGAGACTGCATTCTAACAAGCGCCCCAGGGGATTCAGACATGCTGTGGGAGTGTGTGGGAGCAGAGTGAGGATGGCCACCTCCCCTCTCTGTGGCAGACCACCCTTCAGAGCCACCACGTGCAAAACCTTGTTTGTCGTCCCTTCCTGCCAACTGCTCCCTTTCTCACTCCCATTTTCCCGCTTCCAAATGTTCAGACGGCCTTCAGAATTAAATACAGAGTTCCCAGATAGTCACTGAGGATAGCCCGGGAACTCTGGAGGCAAAGTCAGGAAGGGTGGGTGGGGACAGAGCTAGGGGCCAAAGGGAGGAGACAAGTCAGTGCAGTTGGATCATTGGTTTGAAATGGGAGATTTGGATAAAAGGTGGTTGTCTCTCGTCTGAAAGGGTGTAAAACTTGTAAGACAGAGTTCCAAGTTTCAAAATCAAAGCTGTTGGCTAAAACTTGTAGAATTAAATTGAGAAGAAAAAAATACCCATTCTAAGACTCTGGGCGGAAATATGCGTTGGGCAGATTCAATGTCCTAGTCCTTGTCCTTGAGGAGAGCTTGGTACAGTCCTGAGGCAGAGGGGCAGAGAAGCAACTATGGTACTAGTTGCTGACTTTTACTGAACGCTTACCATATGCCAGGCAGTGTCCCAAGCATAATTCTCGCTTAATTCTCACAATAACCTCTTAGGTGGCTATGATTTTTTTAATCTCCCATTTTACAAAGGAATGAAGTAAGGAACCGAGAATTAGATAACTTTCCCAAATCACACAGCTAAAGCAAGATGCAAAGCAAGCTGTCTGACTCCAGAGCTCATGACTTACCCACTAAGTTATTATGTTTTAATTAAACATACAAAATCCAGCCATAGAATCACTATATGAGCAGAGAAAACAGAGAGGTGGAAAAGATCAGATGTGGTGAGGAATTACAGGTGATGTCTCTCAGCTGGGTTTTGAAGAATGAATAGGAGTTTTATGGGAAGAAATAAAGAGGAGGTCCATGGCATGCACTGGACATGGTAGGTTACAAACCCCCAGAGATAGTGTTGGAGGAACCACAAGAGATAAAAGAGAATGAACACAGCCCGTGAAAGAGACAAGGGAAGAGAACGGGATGGATGGGGGTGGGGAGGGGAATGGCAGGAACAGATGGTGGAGGGTCTTTGCATTAAATATAAAGTGGATGGGAACTGGGCTTAGGCAAAGTGAACCTGTGAAAGGTTTTAAGTAGGGGAGTGAATAATCAGATTTGCTCCTAATATTTGTTTAATAGAGTGGAGGAATGATTCTCTCAGGAAAAGACCAGAGACAAGAAACTGGTATTTAGAGTCTATATTGGTGCTAGTCAGGGCAAGCAGACCTCTGGGGAATGAAAGAAACCAAGTAACAGGTCTTTGTCACTTCCTCGTTCTTTCTGAATTATCCGGTTTTATGCCTTAAGTGATCCCTTCACTTAGTCACTATAGACACAGCCTATGAGGTGACCTGTAGACCCCCTGAAGGTATAAGAACTCACTCATCAGAGAGAACTCATTTTAAGGCTTGCTGCTTTCACCTTTAATGACATTTAATTTCCCTATGGGAGCAGGAGACAAACACTTTACGTTTTGCAACAGGGGGTGATCGATAAATAGTTGTGCCTGTCTTTGCATCCTGAGATCTTGGACTCAATGTGTCCAACAGAGACAGATCCAGGAAATGGGGATACCGTCAGTGGGAGAAGGAGATAGACTGCCCTGGGGACAAGAAAAATGATCCTTTCCCTGTGGCATGTCTGATGTGCATAGGAGGCAGCGAACTTCAGAGTTGTAAAGTAACCACCTCCTGCATTTGTCTAATCAAGGTTTTATCATTTGCAGAGAGAGTTCACATGCATGATCTCATCTGAGTTGGATGGAAGCTGCCATTCACACCTCTGTCATCGGGACCAAAATACCTTGTGACTTCACTCAGCAGCAGCTGGCTGAGGGGTGTGAGGAGCTCAGCTGCACAGGTGGCTGGAAAAGTGGGGAGAGTGGAGGGAGCCCTGGAACCTTCTCTGTATTCCGGGGGGAGGCGGGCAACTGTTGTGGGTGAGTGGGAAAGAAGATGAGCAAAGCCTGGGAAACTGTCAAATGGAAAACTTGCGGGGTTCCTAAACCACTCATTTGGTGCATCTCTTTAAGTTATATCCAATTGAGTTGGAAGGGGAGGGGAAGCTTCCAGATCCTGGAGCTCCCTTGGGGAGAAAGTTGAATTCTGCTTCCATAAGGAGTTTTGATGCTTGACAAATTCACAGAATTCTTTTTTAACCTGATCTGATTTCCCTGCTATTAAAATTCTAATTTGATTCCTTCTTCAAGATAAGATCCTTTGTTGGGGGGGGGGGGAGTTGAATTCTCCCAAACCCTTTTTCTTTTTTTTTTTTTTTCTTTCAACTTTTTTTTTTTAAATTTATTTTTGGGACAGAGAGAGACAGAGCATGAACGGGGGAGGGGCAGACAGAGAGGGAGACACAGAATCGGAAACAGGCTCCAGGCTCCAAGCCATCAGCCCAGAGCCTGACGCAGGGCTCGAACTCACGGACCGCGAGATCGTGACCTGGCTGAAGTCGGACGCTTAACCGACTGCACCACCCAGGCGCCCCCCCCTTTTTCTTTTTTTAATATAATTTATTATCAAATTGGCTTACATACAACACCCAGTGCTCATCCCAAAAAGTGCCCTCCTCAATGCCCATCACCCACTTTCCCCTCTCCCGCACCCCCCCATCAACCCTCAGTTTGTTCTGTGTATTTAAGAGTCTCTTATGGTTTTCTAAGTAAATGTTCATATTTTATACCTTGTGGTGATATGTACAAACTCTAGGAACCAGAGATGAAAGTGAAGGACAAGAAGAGAGGCTAGACTATGGACCCCTTGAGGGCAGGGAAGGTCCATAAACACCTTTGCCCTCCTCACACAGTCTGGTCTAGCACATTTTTGCAGAACATGCATATGTTGTATGGGAAATGAGTGAATTGAGAAAGCGAGAAACAGAGAGAGAAGTGGAACAGGGATGAGAAAATGAAGACATTAATATTGAAGCTCATAATGCTTTCCTTCCCACAGTTTTTTTCACTCTCTAAATGGATTAGCTCATTCATTCCCCCACACCTAGGTTCTCTAGGTGCCATCCATTCAATGGGGGAAACCAGAAAACAACAAACTCAGTACAACACAGTCCTACCTCTCACTTCTGAATACCCAAACCAGGACTAGGAACCCAAACAAATACACACATTCTTTGGCCTTCAGAAGTTGAATGTCCATCCCCAGGCTGCCTATAGGGGATACATTCTAGTATAGGGGAGACGTTACTGTCAAGAGGAACCTTTCCAGATTCCACAGTAAAGAGGAATTTGTTCCCACTGACTTGAGCGTGGCATGAAAACGAAAGGTTCTTCTCAGAGCAAGTCAAGACACAATTGAGGGAACATGTGGCATGCCCTTGGGGAAGTGACACCACTCATGAGGGTGAAGGTGGCATTATAAGTTCATTGTGACTTCTTCCATCTCTAAGTTCTGGTTTAGAATTCCTGGAGCACTGTCCCCAGAGAACACCAGCAAGGCTCAAAACATCTCTAGGGACTCTTATTTTGCAAAAGACCCTCAACATCCCAAGCAAATTCCTTCGAGTTTCTTTGCTGGTGGAATCTTTTCATACCTTTGGGGTAATATTCGAATTTGTGGGGAGAAAAGTCATTCAGAACCAAAGTAAATGAACGATGTCAATGACTAAGCTAGGAGTAGGGCTTGTGATCAAAAACAGTGTGTGCACGTACATGGACACACACACGCACGCCCACTTCATACTTTAGTGAAAGATTTTGTAAGATTCCAAAAGTGGGTTGCACCATAGCACCATGGGGAAAATATGCATAGAAATCACCATGTGAGATTGCAGTGTAATACTTATTTGGAAGAATACATTAATCATAGCCAGAGTAGTCTCATCACCTGGCAATAAGCACAAGGGTAGAGTGGTGACCCCAGTTATCAATTATTTTGCACACTGAATGCTGTTCGTCAATCACCCTTCTTTTCCTGATATGATGATGATGGCTGTCAGCGTAAGCCTACCATCACTGAGTCTTTCTCTTCTGTGCATTCCATTTATACGTGTGTGTGTGTGTGTGTGTGTGTGTGTATTCCTAAAGAAAATATTACAAATTTCCACTAGAAAGCTGCAAGTATAATTTCTTCAACAGTCTTTTCTCATCTCATTTTCTCTTCTCTGAGAAGAGGTTAGATTCTTATTATATTAAATAATAATTCCTGACTCTCAATTTTTGCTTTATGATCATCTTGGATATAGAACTATGTTTGCTCTGGGAAAATGGGTCACAGATTGCTAAACTAGCTTCTCACCGTGCAGTGGTTAAGAGCTGTTTGTTTTTCAAATACCTTAATTGTACGGTCTACCAGAAAAGAGCAGCGCTGGAAATTATACCTCTGGACTAAATGCAACCAGATGGACAAAAACAACAAGGCGTTTGAAAAGATAAATGCCCCACAATCCCCCTGTGGTTGGTTTTATCGCCAGTTAATTTTATAATGGCTTCTTCTGGAGCAGGGGGATATTCCCCAGGGGTAGGAGTGGTCCCTCAGCAAAAATCAGGCAGACTTCAGAGAGAAGGGTCCTCTTTGCCGCCTATTTGGGTAGAAGTGGAGTAAACCTTTTGGCTTGGGGGCTGGGGTAATGGGTGGAGCTGGTGGGAGTGGCATTCTAAGCATAAGAAGAGCAACACATCCTTCTTTGTTTTACATTTCTCACTGATCTTCATTTTGCAGTGCCTCTTGGTTGACATAAAGCAAGAGTTTAGTCCAGAATTGGTGACCAGAGCTGAGAATGTGGGAAGCATGGCACTTAATGGCCTCGTCAGTTATCTGCAGGTTAAGGTTCCAGAAGCCAGAGTTGCTACTGGAAAAATATCCCATGTTGGATGAGAATCACGTGAACGCATCAACGGACTCAGGGTGAGGCTGACCTCTGGATCTTTGTTGCTTTTCCCAGGACCATGGTGTCCAGGCTAAAAACCAGCTTTTGTGGATATGCCTTAAAATCCAGACAGACAACCAGGCTGCTGGACTGTTTTCAGGCCATAGGTAATTATATACCATTTCTTGTAGTATATCATAACCACACTAGATTCATGGTTGGTCAGTGAGGGAGATGTGGGGAGAAAATCCAGAAAGAAATGTAGATTGAAGACCTCATTGACCCTCTTCTCATGAAATGGTTGGGATTGTTGAACATCTCATCATTTGGGAAGAGTTTCCTCTCTCCCACTCCTTCTCCAACTCTGCCACCATTTCCTCCAAACACAAGTTCTTGAAAATGGAGGGCACGGAATTTAAGGTACTCCAAGTATGTGTATTATAAAAAAGATGGATTGAAAGAGAGAGAGTCCTGGGGTCTCCTGAAGCTCGGGTAGTCCAATGGGGTTAAAATAAAACGAAGTAGTTAACATGTCTTTCTCTTTCCTTCTAGAAGAGCTTCAGCTACAGCCTGTGGTCTCTCTGCCTGTGTAATCTAATATTAAGTCTCCCAGCCTCCAGGGATTACTTCATGTAAATACCTCATTTCCGCATCAGATCGTTGCCTTTCCCTGACGTCTCCCTGGAAGTCCTTCATGAGTTAACCTCCGTCAGAAAACATCAAATTATATACCTCAAATATCTTCACATTATTGTCTGTCAGTATTTAATTAACAAAGCTGTTAAAAACAAACCTCAGGTTTTCTTGCTGGTGTTAGACTGGGTGATAGTCATGCCTTTAAAATACTAACTTTAAAAAAATTATATAAAATTTACATAAGATGAAATGTACAGCTCTCCACTATCAAATCTGGTGAGCTTTGGTAAATGCAGACATCCATCTGGTTCCTATTCCAATTATTAATTGGACATTTCAATCACCCTCAGAACATTTCAATCACCCTCAACATTTCCCTCATGCCCCTTCCAGTGAATCTCCACACCCCGTAAGAAAACACTTCTGAGTTTTATCACCACATGTGTTAATTTTGCCTGTTTTTAAACTTCAGAAAAGTTTATTAATTACGTAGTATTCTGGGTTTTCAGCCTGTCCCCTCTCATTCAATTTCATGCTTTTTTGAATTTAGTCACATTACTGTTGCCGACTTATTCTTTATTGCTGTATCCTATGCTAGTGGATGACTATTCCACAATTTGCTTATTCATTCTCCTGGCCATGGATTTTTGGATCAGTTCTAGTTTGGGGATGATATGAACAAGGCTGACCTGAATATTCTTATACAAGTCTTTTTGTAGGTGTAAGCTTTATTTTCTCTCAGATGAATATCTGAGTGGAATTGCTCATTCAAAGGTAAGATACATGTTCAATTATTTGTTTTTATTTATTTTTTATTTTTTTAATGTTTTTATTTATTTTTGAGACAGAGAGAGACAGAGCGTGAATGCAGGAGGGTCAGAGAGAGAGGGAAACACAGAATCCGAAACAGGCTCCAGGCTCTGAGCTGTCAGCACAGAGCCCGACGCGGGGCTCGAGGTCATGGACTGAGAGATCATGACCTGAGCCGAAGTCGGACGCTTAACCAACTGAGCCACCCAGGCACACCTATGTTCAATTATTTTTTAACGAGGTATAATGTGCATACCATAAGCTTCACCCTTTTAAATTATTTAGTAGTTTTTCACAAGATTGTGAATATCAAATTCAGAACATCTTTATCATCCCCCGAAGAAGCCCCATACCTGGTCACTCCACATTCCTCCCCATCTCAGCCCCTGGCAACAACTAATTTATTTTCTATCTCTGTGTATTTGACTTTTCTGGATTTCATATAAATGGAATGATACAACATGTGGCCTTTTGTGTTTGGCTTCTTTCACTTACCATGTTTTCAAGATTTATCCACGTTGTAATATTGTTAAACAAATCATTCATTTAATGGCTGAATAATATTTCATTGCATGAATACACCATATTTTATTTATCCAGTCATCAGTTGATGAACATTTGCACTGTGTCACTTTTTGGCTATTATGAAATGTGCTGCAATGAATATTCATGTATGAGTTTTTGTGTAAATCTATTTTTTTCGGTTCTCTTGCATTACAACTAGGATTGGAATTGCTGGGTCGTATGGTAACTCTATATTTAACTAGAAATGCCAAACTGTTTTCCCAAAGCAGCTGTACCAGTTTACATTCCTACCAGAGCTGGAAATTTTTGGTTATGGCCATCCTAATGGGTGTGAGTTGTATTTCATTATGGCTTTGATTTGCATTTCTCTAATGGCTGATGATGTTGAACGTTCTTTTATGTGATAATTGGCCACTTATATATCTTCTTTAGAGACGTGTGTGTGTCTCCAAATACTTTACATATTTTAATTGGGTTATTTGCCTTTTTATTATTATCATTTTTTAAGTTTATGTGTTAATTTTGAGAGAGAGAGAGAGAGAACGTGCATTAGGGAGGGGCAGAGAGCAAAGGAGAGAGAGAATCCCAAGCAGGCTCCATGCTGTCAGCACAGGGCTTAATCTCACAAACCGTGAGATCATGACCTGAACTGAAATCAAGGCTCCAACACTTAACCAAATGAGCCACCCAGGCACCCCTGCCTTTTTATTATTGAGTTGTAAAATCTTGTTATATATGCCCGATACTAGACCTTTATCAGATATATGGTTTGCAAAAACTTCTCAGTTTCTGGATTGTAATATTGCTTTCCTTTTTTTTTTTTCTTAAAGTGTATTTATTTATTTTGAGAAAGAGAGAGAAAGCATGAGTCAGGAAGGGGCAGAGAGAGAGAGAGAGAGAGAGAGAGAGAGGGAGGGAGAGAAAATCCCAAGCAGGCCCCTCACTGCCAGCATGGAGCCCAACACAGGGCTTGAACCCACAAACTGTGAGATCATGACCTGAGCAGAAGTTGTACGCTTAACCAACTGAGCCACCCAGGTGCCCTGGATTATAATTTTACTTTCTTGATAGTGTCCTTTAAAGCTTTTCATGAAATCCAATTTATCTGTTTTCTTTTGTTACACATGCTTTTGGTGTCATATCTACAAACAAAACAAAACCAAACCCCAAAACATTGCCTAATCCAAGACTTTAAAGATTTATCTCTATGTTTTATTCTAGGAGTTTTTAAAAAAAATTTTTTTTGGTTCTTACTTTAAGTTTCTGATCTGTTTTGAGTTAATTTTTGGATATGTTGTAAAGAAGAGACCCAGTTTTATTCTTTTGCATGTGGATATACTGTTCCAACAGTATTTGTTGAGAAGACTGTTCTTTCCCCCACTGAATTGTTTTGGCATACTTGTTGAATACAAGTTGATCACGTATGGTTATTTCTGGACTCTCAATTTATTTCGTGATTTATATGCCTATCCTTATGCCAGTATCATACAGTGTTAATTGCTGTAGCTATGTAGTCAGTTTTGAAGATGGGAACTGTGAGTCCTCCAACTTCATTCTTTTTCAAGATTGTTTTGGCTATTCTGGGTCTTTTGTATTTTCATATGAATTTTAGGCTTAGCTTGTCAATTTCAGCAAAAGGGCAGCTGGGAATTTGGTAGGAATTGCATTGAATCTATAGATCAATTTGGCGAATATTTCTCTCTTAACAGTATTAAGTTTTCCAATACATGTACATAAATGTCTTTTTACTAATTTAGGTCTTTTTCTTATCTTACAGTGACTTGTTTGTAGTTTTTGAGTCTCACTCTTATTTTATTAAATTTATTCCTAAGAATCTTATTTTGAATGTGTCATAAATGGGATTACTTTCTTAATTTTATTTGCAGATTGTTTATTGCTAGCACATAGCAATGCAACTGATTTTGTATATTGATTTTACATCCTTCAACTTTTGGGAATTCACTGAGTATTCTAATCATTTTTTTTTTCTGTGTATGTTTTAAAAATTTTCTGTGTATAAGATCTTGTCATCTGCAAATACATATATTTTTATTTCTTCCTTTCTAATCTGACTATCTTTTATTTATTTTACTTGGTTAGTTATCCTGGCTAGAACTCCCAGTACAGTATTGAACAAAGGTAGCAACATTGTTACCTCTTGTCTTGGTCCTGATTTGAGGATAAAAACTTTCATATTTCACTATTAGTGATGTAATGTAATTACATTAGTGATTAGTGATATGATCTTTGGGTTCTTGTAGAACTCCTGATCAGATTAAGTTCCCTTTATCCCTAACAAACACTTAGTTTGTTAAGTTTTTTTTTTTTATCATAAAAATGTGTTGGATTTTATGGAATGATTTTTCATCCTCTATTTATATGATGTGAAGTTTTTGTTATTTATTCTATTAATGCCATGTGTTACATTGACTTTTATGTTCAACCAATTTTGGATTCTAGGGAAAAAATTCTCTCTCATCGTGATGTATGATCCTTGTCATATGTCACTGGATGAAGTTTGTTAGTATTTTGCTGAGTATCATTGGTATCTATATTTATAAGGGGTGATGGTCTGTGCATTTCTTTCCTTGTTATGTCTTTAGTGGATTTTCATATAAAGTTAACATTGACCTCATAAAGTATGTTGAGAAGTATTCTATACTCTTCTATTTTTTGGAAGAGTTTGTGACAGATTAGTGTTAATGCTTTACACATTGCGTAAAATTCACCAATATATCAGTGAAACAATCTTGTCCTGGGCTTTTATTTGTGAGAAGTTTTTGATTACTAATTATATCTCTTACATTAAGTCTATTCAGATTTTCTATGTCTTCTTGAGTCAGTTTTGAGAGTGTTTATGTTTCTAGTAATTTGCTTATTTCATCAAGACTATTCAATTTGTTGCCATAAAATTGTTCATGTTGTTCACTTATAATTGATTTTATTTCTGCAAAGTTGATAGTAATGTAACTTCTTTCATTCCTGATTTTATTAATTTGACTCCTTTTTTTTTTGATCAGTCGAGCTACTGCTTTGTCAACTTCATTGATCTTCTCAAAGAATTAACCCTTGGTTTTGCTAATTTTCTCTCTTGTATTATATCCTCTGTTTCATTTGTTTCCTCTCGAATGTTTATTATTTCCTTACTTTCGCTTGCTTTGGGTTTCGTTTGCTTCATTTTTCTAGTTTCATATGGTGGAAGTTTAAGTTATTGGTTCAAGATTTTAGCAAACATATTTTTAAAAGTACTTGTTCATTTCTTTTAAATTGCAGAATTGTTGGCTTAAATTTATTTTATTGTCTTTTTAATATCTGTAATCTCCATGAGATGTCATCTCTTTCATCCCTGGTATAACACTTTCTATTTTCTCTCTTTATTTTCTTCAACTGTGCCAACGTTTATCAATTTCACCAATATCTTCAAAGCACAAGGTTTTTTCTTTGACAATTTTGTCTACTATTTGTGCACTGTTTGTTTCATTATTTTTGCACTCACTGATAGAGGGGTCTCCTATCAGTTCATTGTGTGGACAACCTTAAATGAATTTCTAGGATAACATTTGTTCTATTTAATGCAACTACACCTCAGTTTGTCATACTGAATTCTTTTTTGTTTGTCACTTTCTTTGGCTCAGGACACGGAGAAACAACGTCCTCTGATCTTGTATCCAAAATGTCAAAACTATCATTTCCTTAGCCTCAACTTACATATATCTAAAACAAGAGAATAATGACTAAATAAATGGATCTGAAAAGGATGGAACATAGTGGTCATTTTGTGATAGTTGACCTTGGGGACCAAAGAAGTTCCTCATTGTCTCTGTGATCTGTGGACCAATAGGTTGTTAAATTGATGTATAATTGACATATAGTCTTATATTAGTTTCAGGTGTGCAACATATTTGACACTTATATCCACTAGAAAATGGTCATTACAGTAAGTCTAGTTATCATCCATAACCATATATAGTTACAAAAATGTTCTTTCTTATGATAAGGCTTTTAAAATATACTTGCTTAGCAGCTTTCAAACATGCCATACAGTATTACTAACTACAATTACCATGTTGTACATTACAATTCCATGATTTATTTATTTCATAACTGGAGTTTATTCCTTTTGATCTTCTTTTTCCATTTTATTCTCTCCCCATCCCCAATAGCTTTTATTTAACTTATAATTTGATCGTACACATTTCAGATCTATCTAATCCATGATGGAAATAATTCCCAAGTGGAAAGCTGCCCAAAGGTATTTATAAATATTCTCAAGTACTTATCTTTCTGTCAGTGTCATCTGGAGGATGCTAAAGTCAACTCTACTGAAAATTCAATAAACATCAGCCTGCCGTTCACAATGAAATTCTGTATTCTTTTCGTTTAATTTTTGTGATAACCTCTTGCCTTGGAAAATCCGTAAACTGGCTGCTTCAGTTAGCTTTTCCCCTCCAAACTTATTCGAATGAAACAACAAATATTTATTTAACCAAACTGTGGCTCAACTATTTAGGTGAAGCTCAGTTAGGTGTTTTTCTATTGATCTTAGCTGGGTTCACTCTGGGCTTTCAGTCAGCTGTCGGTCAGCTGAGTAAGTCTGGCTTCTGGAGTTTGGCTGATTACTGACTGGTACAATGAAACATTGTGCTACTTGCCTCTCACCTTTCACCACAATAACCCTTGTTCTATGGTGGCTTGTTTATTTGGTGGCCCTGGATTCCAGGACAGCAAGAGGGCGTGTTCTTATGTGTAAGTTCTTGCCAAACCTCTGCTTGTGTCACATTTGCTAATGTCTCATCAATGAAAGGAAGTCACCTGGCCCATCCTAACTCAAAGGAGTAGAGAATAGATTCCGCCATTTGCTGGGAGTCAGCTGCAAAGAACCGTGGCTATTTTTGTTATCTACTACATTGGCTCTGGATGCAGTAAAAGGAATAGGAGGCCAAGGAAGAGGTGTTCTCATCAGTATCTCTAGGATATTAACAAAAGTATGCCCTGCGTCAGAAGGATGGTGGGGACACGCCCACATCACCATCCAGCTAGGGCTTTAATCTGCAAAGAGCTTTCCTGGCAAATGAGCAAATACATTCCACTTAGAGGCTGCTAGCAAAGCATTTGATTCTCCAGAGAGCAAAATATAAACTTTTCTTTTTTATCTTTCCCGTGTTCTTATTCCTCTTTCCTTCAACCACCCTACTCTCCAACCCATTTGATGTTTTTTATAAAAGCCTGCCCCTGACGGTCCTGGACTTGGTCCCCTGGGAATGGTTAGGAAAAGTGCCAAATGACTGCTGCTTTATCTGAAATAGGGCATGAGGCTCCTGAGCCCAGAAAATAAGATCAAAGAGGTCTGACAGGCCAGGCTAAATTCTCAGATCCAATTTTAGATCCTTTTAGATGGAACCCACAGCATGAGTGTAAGGGTACATACTTGAACACTCACCACACCTCCGGCCACGAGTACCTTGAAACACACTCAAACTGAAACATTAATTTCAACACATTTGCTGTCTAGAAGGGGGTATTGGACAAGCAGGAGGGAAGCAAAAAGGAGATGCTCTCTCCAGTACCACAATGCCGCATTTCCTTCTCTCACACTGGAGGCATCTGTCTGGCTAGCATTTGTGCTTACTCTCTCAATATTTCTCTCCAACGTTATCCCACCATTATCAGAAGGTTTATCAGTCAGCTATTGTGAAACACACCACATCAAAACCCAGTGGCTTGAAGCAACAAACACTGACTGTGCGTCATGAGTCTGTGGGTTGGGTGGGAAGTTCTGCTACTCTGAGCCAGCCTCAGCCAGCTTCCTTGGTCTTGCTCGTGGAGTTTATCACCTGCAGATTGCAAGGGGACCGGCTAGTCTAGGATGGCCTCTGCTGGAACAAGTTAGCTTTCCTCCATGCACCCCTTACATTCCTCCAGCCAGTTAGCCCAAGCACATCCTCATGTTCATGGCGGAGGAACCAATAACCAATAAGGCAGGAAAGCAAACACTAGTTCACAAGCGTTTTCAAGACTGGGTGTGGGACTTGTTTGCTCAACTCTCATTGGCCAAGGCAAGTCACATGGCCGAGCCCAGAGGAAAGGGGTCGGTCAGAACATCTTGCCCACAATGGTTGTAGTAAAAAACCGGAGACGTCAATGCTACCGATTTGCCATCTTAGTTGTGTACAAGTGTGGGGATTACCAAAATAGTCATACACTTATTTTGTCATATTATTGAATGGTCCGCAGTCCTAGCGTTGCCCTTGATGGCATTCATCTGGCTCAGTCATTCCTGTGGTATTTTTTTTTCCCACGCCTCAACATCAGTGGGTTTTTTTCTGAGACTCAAGTCAGCTTGGGTTGTGGGGGATGGGAAGGAGGGAGGTGGTGGTGACAGCTAATCTATTCATATTCCCTTGTGGGTGTACTAGTGTAAGAGTCCTGCATGGTGTTGATTCTGTGTCTTCTCTCCTTTGACCAAATGACAAATTGTACCCCAGAGGACTCACTTGTAGAAGAAAAGCTCTGTTTATAAGTAGCAGAACTAAGCCCTATGACTCACAGACTTTCTTGATCCAGCCTAGGGTTCCCCTCTCTCAGCGTCTGGTTTCCCTGTATGGATACTAGAAAAAAATCGACCCCCCGGGGGGGCTTCAGATATATACGTGTGCAGAGGGGGTGCTAACCTGAATACAGGGTACTGTGCTAACGGTATATAAGAGTGTGGCATTCACCAGAATGTACACTCTAATCTAGCAGAGTCTACACCAGAATCTGATAAGTTCTCCAAATTACCACTGGCTAAGAGCTGTAACCATGATGTAATCAAGCACGGATGCAACAAGAGGGATTTAGATTAGACGGTAGAAATAATCCTGTGGCAAAAAATAAACAGTACATAGTGATTCTCTTTCCCTCTTCCAAAGCACAGAAAGCCTCCAGGGTCCCACTCCAGCCCGCACCAACCGTGACGCAGCTGAAATCCTCACACCCTCAGCCTGCCTCTAGCATGAGGTCACGAGGTATTTCAGTCCTGTGACTGAGGTGTGAACCACAGCCAAAGGGGAGAAAGTGCTTCCAGAGCCTGAGTACAAAGGTGTGATAAGACTTCAAGGTTTTGCAAGCGGTTCAGGGTTTTTTCCTCCTATTTTTCTTTTCGTGTCTCTCTCTTTCTGTCGTGGGAAAATAGTTGTCTTATTACTTTCAGGAAACTTCTTCCTTTGGAAAGCATTAAAGTTTTAAACTTATTTTTAGCTTTGAAATCAATGTGTTTTGAGAGTCTAAGCATACTCTTCTCGTCTTCTTGTAGCATGGACATAAGGAAGCGCTTAAAAGCCTATTTTATTTGGGATTCCTCAATGTCCTGAGATAGGTACTTGATTACCACAATCGTTGATAAATAACACATAATTATTGGCCTTTTATGGGTTCCACTTTCTGCTGGATGCCATGGAAGATGGAAAGAAGGTCAATACCTGGATGCCATCTCTACTGGATACATGACTGAACAGTGCAAAGTATGATAAAATCATAGATTCCAGAGCTGAAAGGCATCTTTCAGATTTCAAAGCACTTATTTTAATACAGGTGAGGAAGCAGAAGCCCAGAAACACATCCTCCAAAAAGCTGATAAATCCCAGCCACAAATTCACCAACAATAGTTTAGTGTAACTTCTACAAACAAAAATGCTTCTCTCATTGGATTCCTTTCTAATCCAAGAATAGATTATATCATATCCTGATACTGATTTGTTGGACTTAACTTCAAATCTGTTTTCATATATCATCATGTAGAAAAAAATAGGGGTGCAAGTCTCATTATCCTATTTGATGGAGCTGATACAGTGATACCGCAAAGCCAGAGATGCAACATTTCCTTAGTGAAGAGTTTTCCGTTATGTACTTTACCTTGGATTTCAGTAGGAATGTATGTTATGTGGATACAGGATGGACATGAGGGATACTATTAGGAAGGCTTCAGTTTGGGAGGCGGGCCCAAAAGTAGGTGTCCTCTCTCACTGGCCAAGTGGTGTCTCAGGGCTATGGCTATTCTATGGAGAGAAAACAATGAGAACCTAGGTAACAAGGAGAGTCACCATGGAAATCTTTCCCTAATCTCATACATAGAAGGTTCTGTGCTGGACTCTATGCCAGGTCTTAACAGTGAGAACAATTGATACAAGCATAGAGTCTAGGAACATCGTGGACACCTCTGCAGAATGGGCTTCCTACTCACTCTGTCCTCCACCTCCCCAGACCATTCACTATTCAAGAGTTTATCATGAAAACATATGAATATGACCAAACTTGGTCTTTAAGCCAGGGTGATTGGCTTAGAGGTGGGCACATGAACACAGTCCTCTAGGAGGCCCGTTGAAACTGGACTAAACAGTTTATCCCCATCACACATAAAGCTCAGATGTTGTTGGTTGTATATATTTTGCTTTGTGACTAGAAAGAAAGAGAAGGTCTACCAAGTGAAAGAAGAAGGAAGCAGATATATGAAAACAAAAACAAAAACAAAAACAGAGACTAAAGAAAGGGAGAGAAACCTACATGTTAAAGCCCTTGCTTTCAATTGTTTCTAATGCCCAACCATATTCTTATTGTCAGCGTTTTGTGAGATACCCCAGTATATATATGGTAAATGATCTTTTATACTTAAGCTGGTAGAAACTAAGTTTCTAATATGAAGAGTGAGCACATGGTAGTGAAATATTTTTGAATTCTATTAAACTCTTAGATTAAATCAATAAATTTGGGGAAATGAGGAAGTGAAGGTTAGTGTATCTGCCTAGGGCAGGTTGAGACATAAAAACCAGATTGTTTCAATAAGATTCAGTCAGAAAAATACACCTGGAGAGCCTTCCTGATGTTGTCAGTACGCCTTGGAAAAGGGCAGCTTTGGCTTTGGCAAGTAGAAGATAATTTGCCACCAGGTCACTGGGGCTGAAATTGAGGACATCTCTGCAAGGAAAGTCCAAATCCAGAAACGTCCAGGTTTCAAAGAAGCAAAGAAAGTCTTTCAAATGGTGAGAATTTATCTTGCCATAATGGAGGGTTGGAAATTAGTGAGCTCTTGAAAATGGTGATGTCTGAGTCAAGCCAGGGCAGCCTTGTGGCAGGGCTACTATAGAAGTGATGGAAACATCTGTTGGGAGATAAGGGAATAAGCTTCCAGCATTCCTTTTCCTCAAGATTTTTGCATTTTGGTTTAGACTCCAAGTAATAAGGCAGATGAGTTGGATGAGAAACTGGCTTCCAAGGGATCTGATTCCTCCTTTCCAGCCTGTGCTTTGAAAACCTCAACTGGGACTAGTCACATTTCATTTCCACAATCCCAAACAACGTCACTCCTTGTCCCTTTCCCGGTCCCTTCCTCTTCTCAGCTCCCCTGCTCCTCTCCAACAAAATCATCACCCCCTCCTCTCCATAAGCTTTTTTCTAGGCTAGGCAGACTACCATCCCTGAGACATTGCTTTTCTACCTCCTCCTTGAAAGGTCTGACCTCTGTCATTTTCCCAGCATCTTTCAAATAGAGCCCTTTTTTTCCCATAAAATCTTTCTCCTAGGATGTTCAGGGAAATAAAAGATAACAAATCCTTCTTGCTTTTTCCTGTCTGATTAGACTGTTCCTTCTTTAATGCTCTATCGCATCCAAACCTAAATGACTGACTTACACAAAATTGTAAATAATTTGCTTTACTTACTTATAGATATACTTGACTTGAATTATGCCATTGTCTGTCCTTTGTGTGTTGAGATTTTAGGGTCTCAGAGGCTTTTAGAAACATGTGGCCCCTAGAACAATCTATGTGAATCCACCTTGGATGGCGATGGGGTTTGGATGGCTCTCTTATACGCATAAGAGAGTTTCTGCTTCTAATGTAAACTCTAGTGATTTCAGACACACAATTGCTGTTTCTATTGGCCTGATCATTTGCTGGTTTCTACCACATGTCTCATGTTGTTTCTTATTCAAGAATTTAGATTATAGTGTATCTTTAATTTCCTTTTTAGCAATTTACACACACACACACACACACACACACACACACACACACATTTCACGACCACATAATTTTAGAGATTTCTTCCCACCTTAAATAAACGTCCTTTCTTCCCCCATATTTAGTCAGTGTACTTTACCTGGCACCAACATAGAAGCTCTTATGAAACCCATATGTGCCTTATAACATAATTCATTACTTTCGCAGGAAAATCCCAGTGACCGCAATTTGATAATGATTGTCAAATACTTTGCCAAGATTCCCATCACCTCTCCAACTGGATTTTGAGCAAGTAAGAGTGAAATACTTATGGTTATTTCTTTTACATCTATAGTCTGTATTACCAGAAATTCTAGAAATAAATTATATAAACAAATTTAGGAAATATTTAATTTCACCAAGACGGAATAGAGATTAATTTCTTCTTAGCAGTAATAATAATTTTACAATTTTGAGTCTATAGATCTTCAAGATAAACATTTGTGAATAAAATTTGCCAAATATCCATATTGATAAAATCCAGATCAATTTTTTTAGCAGTGTAAAAATACACATTCTCTAAAAAGCTGATAAAACCCCCACCACAAATTCACCAAAAAGAGTTCAATGTAACTGAAACAAATAAAAAATGCCTGTCTTATTTATAGCCAAAGAACATAATATGTTTTGTTGATATTAAGATGCTGGACTTAATAAACTTCAAGCCTACTTTCAGGTAGGGTAAGAGAAACAAATGTGGATGAAGTTCTCTTTATCCTATTTGAAGGAGTTGATACCACGGATGACACCACAAACCAGGAGAAGCAATATTTTCATAGCGAGGTATTTTTCATTGTGTATTTTACCTAGGATTTTGATGGGAATTTATGTGGTGTGGATACAGGATGGGGATGGGGGATGTTATTAAGAAGACTGATGATGGACGAAAGGAAGTAACTGACTAGCTTTGCCTAAAGATTCCAAGGCTTCCAAATGTTCTCCCTCTGGAAGAGAATAGCCATCTGTTCTTCTTGTCCACTGGGGAATGAGCAAGGGGATATTGGTTAATAACATGGCTAAAGAGATTCAGGGTATGCAATGAATTTCACAACTGACAAGTTTCTTGGACAGTGGACCCATTGACCAAGTGTTCTGTGAATGGGGTGAAATGCCCTTCTCTGGAGGCCATCAGACACATCTGTCTAGCAGAATATAAATGCTGTGCTCCCAGAGGGTTAAAAATGGACAGTTGATGGCTGGATTCCTGCATTCCAGCATGGCAATATTTATTTTAAATCCCATTTCTGTCCTGAGGAGGAGATCTAGATTTCCCACCATGATTTTGAGGATGGCTTCCCTTTTTACTTCGTTCTCCTGACAAAGAGAAGAATGAAGGAATTTCTTAGAGAAGAACGTGTGATTTATTTACAGAAAAAGACACGTGGCTCATATTTCAGCTATTCACATGAATACCATGTATTTAAAGACATAAACATTCACACTGGAACAACTATCTTTGTTCTTTCCCCTTATAAAATGTGTATGATGTGGAGAGTTTTGATTTTTCTCTTGACACATTTTAATGATAACCCAAGAAAACAGATTTAATGATATTTAGCTCAGAATCATAGACTGGAAACACTTGAAGACATCTCTCTCTCTCTCTCTCCTTTTTTTTTTTTTTTAGGTTTTATTTTTTAAGTAATCTCTATACCCAACATGGAGCTCAAACTCATAACCCCAAGGTCAAGAGTTGCACACTCCACTAACTAACCATCTTAAAATTTATCTGGTGGATAGGAAACTGAGTCACAGAAAGGTGGAATAAACTGAGGGTCACAAGAATGGTTCACAAGAATGGTTCACGTTTGGTGGAAAGTCATTACAAAAGAAGAAACCTAACTGTTTTTACTCAGGATGAGGAAGAGCAATGGGGAAGTCTTACAGAGTTAAAATACTGCCTTTTAAGGAACAAAAGGGATAAATGGTTTCAGAAGTGGGCAGTGACTTGCAAATACTGGGGACATAGTTTCCCAAACAAAGATGCAAGATGGGTAGAGAAGGAGTGATAGAAACAATTAAATCATGTGCCACTTACAACTTGTGGATAGCATCTCTTTGGTCAAGACATACCCAAGCAGCATCTGTTTCTTTGGAAACTGATCGTGATTACATTACATGCACATTTAATTCCAAAGCTAGGGGTAAGAGAGTAACTGTTATGGCAAAATCGTCTCTGATGTAGAAACGTTCGAGAGGATTTTCTATGCTAATTTTATTTTACACTTTTTTTTTTAACTTTATGAGAGCAAAAATTTCACAACCACACTAGTTCCCTCTATCTGTAGGGACACATTCCAAGAATCCCAGTAGCTACCTGAAACTGTGGATAGTACCAAACCCCACACAGATGGTCCCCAACTTAACAATTGTTCCACTTATATATATAGTTTTTGATTTTGCAATCATACAAAAGTGATAGGCTTTCAGTAGAAACTGTACTACGAATTTTGAATTTGGATCTTTTCCCAGGCTAGCGATATGCAGTGGATACTCTCTCAGGATGTTGGGCACCGGCAGCTCCCAGTCAACCACATGATCATGAGCGTAAACAACTGATAGACTCAGCAACCATTCTGTACCCAGGCACTATTCTGGTTTTCATTTGCAGTATTCAACCAATTACATGCGATATTCAACACTTTATTACAAAATAGGCTTTGTACTAGATGATTTTGCCCAGCCGTAGGCTAATGCAAGTGTTCTGAGCATGTTTAAGATAGGCTAGTCTAAGCTATAATGTTTGGTAAGTTAGCTGTACTAAATGCATTTGCGACTTAATATTTTCAACTTATGATGAGCTTATTGGAAGGTAACCCTACTGTAATAAGTCAAGGAAGGTCTGTGCCTACTATGTTTTTTCTATGCATATATATCTATGATAGGGGTGCCTGGGTGGCTCAGTCATTTAAGCATCCGACTTTGGCTCAGGTCATGATCTTGCAGTTCGTAAGTTCGAGCCCCACGTCGGGCTCTGTGCTGACAGCTCAGAGCTGGAGCCTGCTTTGGATTCTGTGCCTCCCTCTCTTTCTGCCCCTTGAAGGCTCATGCTCTCTCACTCTCTCTCTCTCTCTCTCCCCTTTAAAAATAAATAAACATTAAAAAAATTATATATCCAAAATAAAGTTTAATTTATAAACTAGGCACAGTAAGAGGTTAACAGTAACTAACAATAAAATACAACAACTATAACAATATACTTTAATAAACGTTATGTGAATGTGGCCTCTCTCACCCTCTCTCTCTCTCTCAAAATATCTTATTGTTCCATATTCACCCTCCTTGTGATGATGTGAGATGATACGCCTCCACGATGAGATGAAGTTTTGGGGAATGGCATAGACATTGTGACATAGCATCACGTTACTAGTGATCTTCTGACCTTATATCAGAAGGAGGATCATCTACTTCTGCACAGTGGTTGATGGTGGGTAAATGAAGCCTCAGGAAGTAAAACCTCAGATAAGGGAGGACAACCGTAAACTTCTTAAACCCCAGGCAGGATGTGATTTCACACTAACAGCTAATTTCTCCAACTGAACTGACTGTTTAGTAGCCAACACCAATCCATTCAATATAAAATTAAAACAAGAATTATTTCCACTTTGGGCGCCTGGGTGGCGCAGTCGGTTAAGCATCCGACTTCAGCCAGGTCACGATCTCGCGGTCCGTGAGTTCGAGCCCCACGTCAGGCTCTGGGCTGATGGCTCAGAGCCTGGAGCCTGTTTCCGATTCTGTGTCTCCCCCTCTCTCTCTCTGCCCCTCCCCCGTTCATGCTCTGTCTCTCTCTGTCCCAAAAATAAATAAACGTTAAAAAAATTTTTTTAATAAAATAAAAAAAAAAAAGAATTATTTCCACTTAAAGAGTCTCTAGTCTAGAAACTACAGTCAGAGAGCTACACTGAGGATATTAGTCTGTGTTGACTGGTATTCTGATTTGTATTAGACAACGAGCCATCCTTTTGCCTAGTGAGGGACACCAGCCCATTGCTGGATCTCATCTGTAGCATAGACAGCCTGTGTTTATGTACCTACACTGAAAGCTCTTTCTGTGACATGATAGGTCAGAAGATTTGGCCTCCAGGCCAAGCTCAATCATCAACCCCCTGTATGATTCAGGCAAACAATTAACCAGAATAAGGGCTTCTCTTCGCCTACCCACCATCTAAAAAGGCTCTTGAAGCATTTTGAAGAAAGCTCTAGCTGATGAGTAGACAGACACCCTTATTAGAGGCCTCTTTAGAGCCCATTCAACTTTGGTTTCTAAGAACCTTGCGTTCTTGACCTCATAGCTTCTGGGACTGCACCAAAATAAAAAGTTTCTGCACAGCAAATGGAACAATCAACAAAACTAAAAGACAACCTACTGAATGGGAGAAGGTATTTTCAAGTGACATATTCAATTAAGGGTTAGTATCCAAAATATATAAAGAAGTTATACAACTTGAAATGAAACCAAACAAAAATAATCTAATTTAAAAATGGGCAGAAGACATGAACAGATATTTCTCCAAAGAAGATATCCATATGGCCAAAATATATATGAAAAGATGTTCAACATCATTAATCATAAGGGAAATGCCAATAAAAACTAGAGTGCTATATATCACCTCATACCTGTCAGAATGGCTAAAATAAAAAACACAAGAAACAAGTATTGGCAAAGATATAGAGAAAAAGGAACTCTTGTGCACTGTTGGTGGGAATGTAAACTGGTGTGGCCACCATGGAAAACAGTATGTAGGTTCCTCAAAAAAATTGAAAATAGATTTACCATATGATCCAACAATTCCACTACTGGGTATTTTCCCAAAAAATACAAAAACACTAATTTGAAAAGATGTATTCACTCCTACGTTTAACACAGCATTATTTACAACAGCCAAATTATGGAAGCAACCCAAATGTCCATCGATACCTGGATGGATAAAGGAGAGGTGGTACACACACACACACACACACACACAGTGGAATATTACTCAGCCATAAAAAAGAATGGAATCTTGCCATTTGCAACATGAATGGATCCAGAGAGTACGCTAAGAGAATAAGTCAATCAGAGAAAGACAAATACCATGATTTCACTCATACGAGGGATTTAAGAAACAAAACAAATGAACAAAGAACAAAGGAGATAAACCACAAAACAGACTCTTAACTATAGAGAACAAAATGATGGTTACTAGAGGAGAGGTGGGTGAGAGGATGAGTGAGATAAGTTAAGACGATTAACAGGGCATTTATCATGATGAGCACTGAGTAATTTATACAATTCACTATCTTGTTTACCTGAAACTAATATAGTACTGTATGTTAACTATACTGGAATTAAAATAAAATCACCAAAAATAAAAAATAAAAAATAAAATAAAACTCATAGAGGTTAGGTGGTTTCTCCCAAATCATATTGTTAGTAAATAATAGAGTCAGGATTCAGCTCTAATGTACCTGACTACGTTACGTTATGTCTTTTTTCCCCCTAGTATATAGGTACACTCCTGAGAGATTTAATACCCAAAGAAAATGAAAACACTAATTTGAAAAAATATAGGCAACTCTATGTTCATTGAAGCATTATTTACAATACCCAAGATGTGGAAATAGCATGATGTCTACTGAAAAAGAGAAATGGATATTACACAGTCATAACAAAGGATGAGATCTTGCCATTTGCGACATGGATGGACCTAGAGAGTATTATGCTAAGTGAAATACGCCAGATACAGAAAGACAAATACCATATGATTTTGCTCGCATCTGAACTCTAAAAATCAAACAAAAAAATGAATGAATAAACAAACAAAAAGCAGAATGAGACCTATAATACAGAGACTAGAAAGATGATTGTCTGAAGGGAGATGGGGCAATGTGGGCGAAGGAGAGAGGCGGATATAGGCTTCCAGTTATGGAATGAATAAGTCATGGGAATAAAAGACACGGCATAAGGAATACAGCCAGTGATACTTTAATAGTGTTGTATGGTAACAGATGGTAGCTACACCTGTAGTGAGCACAGCATAATGTATACACTTGTTTCATCACTATATTGTACACCTGAAACTCAGATAACAGTGCGAATTAATTGTACTCAAATTAGAAAAAAACTAAAAAGAAAAAAAATGCATTTAATGTACCCAACCTACTGGATGTTATAGCTTGGCTTAGCCTCTTTCAGACATGCTCAGAATACTTACATTAACCCACCATTGGGCAAAGTCATCACAAAGCCTATTTTATAAAAAACGTTGAACATTTCATGTAAAAAAAAAAAAGGAATAACATTCCTTCTGCCCTCACCTCTCCCTTTATTCTGTACCAAAGGAGATAATGGCTGCAGAACAATGAGGTCAAGGTTGTTTCAAGCCTCAAAAGAGGGAGATGTATTCTCCAGACTCAAACCTGTTTCTTTTTTTTTTTTTAACTGAAGTGTAATTAACATGCAATGTTATACTAACTTCAGGTGTACAAGCTTTGAATCTGGCAATTCTATACGTTACTCAGTGTCCGCCATAGTAAGTGTAGCCACCACCTGTCACCATACAATGTCATTACATTATTGACATATTCCTATGCTCTACTTTCCATCTCTGTGACTTATTTATTTTATAACTGGGAACTTTGTACCTCTTAATCCCCTTCCATCCAAAGAGAGTAAAATACACATTCTTTTCAAGTGCACATGGAACATTCTCCAGGACAGATCACATGTTAGGCCACAAAACAAGTCTCCATAAATTTAAGAAGATTTAAATCACTATCAAGCGTCTTTTCTGCCCACAGCAGTATGACACCAGAACTCAATAATGAGAAAAAAAATCTGGAAAGAACACAAATACATGGAGGCTAAACAACATGTTACCAAACAATGAATGCATTAACCAAGAAATCAGAGGAAATTAAAAAAAATGCATGGAGACCAATGAAAATGGTAACATGATGGTCCAAAATCTTTGGGATATTTATAGCAACACAGGCCTACTTCAAGAAACAAGTAAAAATCTCAAATGAACAACCTAACCTCACACCTAAACAAACCACATTTCTTTTTTTTTAATAGGATGGTTAATATTTTTTTAATATGAAACTTATTGTCAAATTGGTTTCCATACCACACCCAGTGCTCATCCCAACAGGTGCCCTCCTCAATGCCCCTCACCCACTTTCCCCTCCCCCCCACTTCCCGTCAACCCTCAGTTCGTTCTTGGTTTTTAAGAGTCTCTTATGGAACAAACCACATTGCTGTTCAAAGGGCCAGGCTCTGCACTCCCCCCCTTCCCGGCTGTCTTCAGCGTCCAGGTCGGCTTTCATCACCACCTCAGGTTGAGAGATTTCCAGGCAGCCCTGGGCTTGCTGAAGGTACCAGTAACATACTTTTGGACTCTAAGCCAAGAGGCACAAGACATACATCTGACTGAAAGAAGAGAAGAGGAGCAGGGCGGAGCACGCCAGGTTGTGTCAGAGCCACCCTTTCCCCCCCTGCAGGCTTTAACTCTATGTTCTGAGGTTTCAGAAGGAGCTGACAGGTGTCAGCTACAGCATGTCAGGCACCATGTAAGACACTTCACACGCAATGTCTCTTTCCAGAATCCTCACCACAACTCCATCCGAGCCCACGGACTCTTCTGTGAAATGAAAATATTAGATTTCATCCCAGTCACAGTCACTCAGACAAGAGAGAAGATTCTGATATGAGCCCATCTGCCTTTATAGCCCAGGGGCTTTCAACTACGCCGGGCCACCTACCCGTACCAGGAGCCAGGAGACTAGGGTCGCTATTCTAGCTCAGTGCCCCACTCATCCCGGAAGTTTTCAGTGCCTTCCTCTATCAGATGCATATGTAAACCCACCACCCCCTCCACCTCCCAGTTCCTTCCACCCTCAGATTATTTTTGAACTGTATGTGCCATGATGGGCAAAGGTATCAAACATTTGGTGGGAACAAGAAATGAGAGAAATTATTGCTGCTTTTCTGTTTATGTGTCTGCATGCTCACCTCTTACTTCCTCAACTACCATAAGATTCTTGAGCTAGACACCATAATGTATACAACCGTTCGTGGTGCTCCTTCCCCCACCTACAAGTCCCTTACGGCTTGAAGGATACAGGAGGTGCTCAAAAAATACTGAAGATGGAACATACTCAGAATCAGGTGGGATGATAGAGGTCTTTCAGACCAACCTCCTCTCTTTGGAAATCAAAGTTCCGAGGGGCCCAGAGAAGCCAGTCTTGGGTCCTTGCCTACCGTTTCTCAGTAAAGAACTCTATGTACAACCACATTCGTCTGCAGAGTTTTCCAGAAGGCAGAAGCCAAGGTGCATAGACATGCAGCTAATTTCAGGTGTGGGCTGGTGTCGTTCTCTGAGCTAATAGATCTTTTATTTTATACATTTTTATAATACTAATATTATACTACAAAGTAGTACCAGTTAAGATGTCCAAGGAATGTTGGTAAGGAAGTCAACCAAAACCAGCCACCCTGATCGTTTTGGTTTAAATTCCAAAGTTTATTGGCCTGAAAAGTTAAAGTTAACTAGATGATCATACTTCAAACACAGGGTTATTTCTTTACATTATGAAGCGGTCTTTGTATTACTGCATTTGCCCTTTCCCAAAACTCTGTGAGCTGGGCAGGGCACGGATTATCTTTATTTCACAGGTGAATATCCCAAGGCTCAGACATGAGCAGGCATGGGAGGCCTCTTCTCTGATTTCCAGCCCAGGTCATCAGGCAGGTGGAAGGGTAGGCCCGGTTGGGCTTAGTTGCAGGTTGGAGAATGTGGGTAGGCCACACTGGAGAAAATACGGACGTGTTCCAGTGTGAGTTCCTGCTGGCCAGGAAGGACCCCTGCTCTGCGGGCGCCATATCCCAGGACCTCTCTGTCCCAGCTTGCTCACTCGCTTTGAGCCCAGTGCAGAAGGATTCTGCCTGCTTCCAAGCTGGCCCTTTCTACTAGTGGGGATCAGGAGCCAGAGTTTTCTGCTGGTGACTGCTCTTTCCCAATATTCTCCTGTGGTATCATATTTTCTCAGCTTGTTCTTAAACTCATCTTCCTGACCGTCTCAGTCCTCATTGACCTTTTCTCAGGTCATGGAAAGTGAGTTCACCGAGGGACTCCAATACCGCCTTGCCGATGCATCTCCCTGGAGAGGGAAGCTACTTCTCCGGTTCATGCCCACTCCCGCCCCTGAAAAAGAGACTCAGTTCTGTCCATCAAGCACTTTTCACACACCCCCTCACACACCTCTTCTAGATACTCGGCCTCGGCAGAATAGCCAGGACTATCTATTCATCGTACCTTCAAGTCCCAGTTCTGTAACCAAATAAACTTTGTAGGTTGACTTGATCCATACCCCACACCTACCCCAACACCTTACAGTTGAAGTATCAGAGACTGGGGAGGTTCAGGGATTTCTGTCCAAGTTCCAGCAGTCCTTCCATCGTTAAGCTAGAAGAAAACCCCTCGGCTCCCACATTCGTTCTGTCACTGTGACTCACTGCCACCGTCACCACCCTCTCCTCTGTCTTGGTTCAGGGACTCTTCATCATCTTTCAGTAGAACCTCAGTGAAATCCTCCTAAGGTTACTTGCTCCCAGGTTTATCTCCTTCGAATCTATTCCACTGGGAAGTGTGATTGGATCACATTTGAGATGAAGACAGATCATTCCATATCAAACTTCTGAGACGCATCCTGTGGACCACAGGATAAAGTTTACATCTCTCTGCCTGACTTACAAGACACCCTTGCCCCCACGCCCTCCTGTCCCTGCATGGTTAGCTCCGTCTCATTCCATTTCCCACCGTGTGGCTTATACCCCAACCATGCCAGCCTCTTTGTGAGCATGCCTGGTGTTTGCATCCTAAGTATGATATTCCAGTGCCTTTGCACGTTTCCTTCTCAACCTAGACTGTCCTTCTCCGTATCTTCTTCACAGAAAACTCCTCTTTAAAAATTAGTCTGACATCACAGCTTCTCTGAAGTCTGCGCCTACAGAGAGAAACACGTAAATGTCTCTAGCTTTTCAGTATATATATTTTTTGTTGCACATATAACATTTAATCATACTGCATTTTGTGGAGTGTTGGCTTATTTGTCTCGTTGTAATCTAAGCACATTAAAGGCAGAATTCGAATTTTCTTTTTTCTTCTTTATATCCCCTACCGTGTCTAGGTCAAGGTTGTGCTAACGTTAGGAGCTCCTTACGTGCTGCTATGGCTGGGCAAGGCACAGAGGCTGCACATTAGAGAATTTCAGACACCGTTCTTTTTTTTTTAATTGTTTTAAAATGTTTACATTTATTTATTTTTGAGAGACAGAGAGAGACAGAGCATGAGCAGGGGAGGGCAGAGAGAGAGAGAGAGACACAGAATCCGAAGCAGGCTCCAAGCTCTGAGCTGTCAGCCCAGAGCCCGAAGCGGGGCTCGAACCCACGAACCGTGAGATCATGACCTGAGCCGAAGTCGGACGCTCAACCGACTGAGCCATCCAGGCGCCGCTCAGATACTGTCCTTTAAAGGAAGTAGAGGGGCGCCTGGGTGGCGCAGTCGGTTAAGCGTCCGACTTCAGCCAGGTCACGATCTCACAGTCCGTGAGTTCGAGCCCCGCGTCAGGCTCTGGGCTGATGGCTCGGAGCCTGGAGCCTGTTTCCGATTCTGTGTCTCCCTCTCTCTCTGCCCCTCCCCGTTCATGCTCTGTCTCTCTCTGTCCCAAAAATAAAAAAAAAAAATAATAAAAAAATAAACGTTAAAGGAAGTAGAATCACTCACAACCAAAGCTTTCATCCCTATCCTATTAAGAATATTCTATTGGGGCAGCTGGGTAGCTCAGTTGGTTAAGCGGCTTAGTCTTGATTTCACCTCTGGTCATGATCTTGCAGTTTGTGAGATCAAGGCTCTGCACTGGTAGTGTGGGGCCTGCATGGGATTCTCTCTTCCCCCCTCTCTGCCCCTTCCCCTACCACACTCTCTTGCACGTGCCCTCTTTCTCTCAAAATGGATGAATACATTTTAAAAAATATTTTTAAATTTTTATTTATTTTTTAAAAATTAAAAAAAAAATGTTTATTTACTTTTGAGAGAGAGAGAGAGTACAAGCAGGGTAAGGCAGAGAGAGCGAGACACAGAATCAGAAGCAAGCTCCAGGCTCTGAGCTGTCCGCACAGAGCCCAACACGGGGCTGGAACTCACTTACTATGTACTCTCCAAATAAGTCTCACTTTGTTTTCTATGCAATGTCCCGTGAGTAGCATACTTAACAGCATTTTATTTAATTGTGTATTTTTCCCCAAGTGGAGATGAATTCTGTGATTATAAAGGTAGCACATGCTCACTGTAAAACATCCCAACAATGGAAATGTGTAAAAAAAAGACTAGACTCTACAATGATTTCGACACCTTGAGTAAACCACTGTTAACATCATGAGGAATATCCATTCAGACTTTTTCCTGAGAATGTGCACTTAGAAACATGACACACATTTTCCTTAAGTAGGGTAGTACTACATACACATGGTTTGTAACCTTCTCCTGTTTTCCTTAAAATATGATAGCTATATTTCCATTGGTAAGGCATATAGATCCATGCAATCAGTTTGGAATGGATGGTAATATCCCAATACACCATATGCCATAATAAGGCATATACGTTGTTTCCATGTTCCATGTTCTGCTATTATAACAATGCTATGATAAAAATATCATGAAAATTTGTCTCTTCCCTTTTGGCCAGGCTCAGAAGTAACCATGAGAGCCTATGTTTAATTTGTATTTCTTTTCTTTTTTTAATTTTTTTTAACGGTTACTTATTATTGAGAGAGAGAGAGAGAGACAGAGCATGACCATGGGAGGGGCAGAGAGAGAGGGAGACACGGAACCCGAAGAAGGCTCTAGGCTCTGAGCTGTCAGCACAGAGCCCGGTGCGAGGCTCGAACTCAAACGCGGGATCATGACCTGAGCCGAAGTCAGAAGCCCAACCGACTGAGCCACCCAGGCGCCCCTAATTTGTTTTTCTTTGATCCTTAATGAGGTTGAGTTCATTAAGTTGAGTTCATAAGTTCACTGACCGGACATAGTATTTCTTTTGTGAATTACTTTTTTTTTTTTTTAATTCCCTTGTTTATTTTCTCATTTGGGTGTTTCTCATTTGCTTTTTGGTTTCTAGGATCAATTTAAATGAAATAGTCATCTCTGTTCAGTCACATATGTTACAACACATGGATAGAAGTAACCTCAGACGTATTTTAGCATAGCCCTCCCATTGTACAGATTAAACTGTCTAGAGAAAGGGGGTGAGTCACTGAGGTCTCATGATTATATGGCCAATTTTTCCAGTGACTCAGTAAGATTTATTGACTCACATTACTTACATTTCTATTGTACCACCCAGCCTTTCTTTATAAAACAAAATATACTTCTAAATTGACCAACGTTTGATATCATAGAAAGCTTCCTGTGGGAAAAAAATAAAAATAATAGCATTTTTTTGGTCTATTCTGCCATTTGCCCTTTTCTAACCAAGGATTCTTTTTACTTGAACAGAAGAAGGAGGCACTGGGGAGGAGATACCAGCGTTACAAATGTTGCTATTTGGAGAAGAAAAACAGCCGTGGTAACCCCTCAGTAGTCTTTGCGAGACTGGTGAAAACTGCTTAAATTTTGCAATTACTTTTTTATTAATAAAAAATGTTTTGACTTTCTTTGTGCAGCTATTATGTAGATGGTTTCTTGGCTGCCATTTTTCAACAGGGGATGAGGGCACCTCTAAGAAGCTGCTAATTGCACGGTGCCCGTGGCTGGGAGAATATTTGAGGGCTGCTGTCTTGATGGGAGGCATACTTGCATCTGTTTTTTATGCCTTTCCAAAATGGAATTCCATTTGCTTCCCCCTTTGTTATGGGGAGGGAAATGGCAGAACCCCATCATCATTCATCATGATGAGTAAAATAAACACTTGCCTATCAGATTTTTCTCATGCGTCATTTATCCCGGGAGAAGAATATTATTAGTACCGAGCCTAAAAGCTGGGTTGAGGAAGGAGTAATAATGATCAGTTGGAGGGGGGAAAAAAAAGGAATAGAGTAAGGGGTACGGAAGCCACCGAAGTGCATTATTTGCTAATAGATGGTTCCAGACTTCCTCTCTTAAGAAAGATTGGGACACTTGTGCACTGCAGAACGGGGGAGGGGAGGAGAGCCAGACTCCCTAAAGGGTAAAAACCAGGGAAGTGAAGCAGGTGTTTCCTGCTACTTGTACCTCAGAGGAAACCTCAGAGCCCTCGGAGGGAGATTTCCACAGTGGCCCGAACCAGAGGAAGCCATACTTTTCCATCAGCCTTAATTCAGAGGTCAGACGCATCAGCCGTCACCTCTCAGACTTCCTCTCCCTGTCTCTCTCAATCTCTGACAGTATCCCTAGTTTTAAGTCAGGGAAAAGTTAATACACGTGTTCGCACAGGTTATTGTATAGACGATTCTTGCTACCCTCCTTTCTCAGCTTCTCCGCTCTTTTGTTTATTTACCTGTATCCACCGTGACTTTCTTTCTTTCATTAGTGGGAGCGTTGGTATTAGTGCTTAATATGCTTCATTTTTCCTCCGACATTAAAATTTTAAAAACAGTAAAATATGCACGTGGCACGTTACCTTGAACTTGCGCGCTAAGACACTAACGTGTGCTTGCCATTTAGCTCTAAAAAGAGGCTATTTACTTTTCTACAAAATCAGTTGGAAAACCAAGACACGTGGGAAGCAAACCGTAAATACTTGTGTTAATGTATCAGCTAGGTCTTTTTTTTCTTTTCTTTTTTTAAAGATTATCTTTTTTTTTTTTTAATTTTTTTTTTTCAACGTTTTTATTTATTTTTGGGACAGAGAGAGACAGAGCATGAATGGGGGAGGGGCAGAGAGAGAGGGAGACACAGAATCGGAAACAGGCTCCAGGCTCCGAGCCATCAGCCCAGAGCCCGACGCGGGGCTCGAACTCACGGACCGCGAGATCGTGACCTGGCTGAAGTCGGACGCTTAACCGACTGCGCCACCCAGGCGCCCCACAGCTAGGTCTTTTTAAATGTTTCTCTTCCTGTTCTCTCTCTTCCGCCCTCCTTCCCCCGTTACGTGTTTTTGCAGCGCTCTCTCTGTTTCTTTCTAGCAGTGAAGTGCCCAGGAAAAGAATAATAAAGTTGACGTGTGTCGGTGCGGGTGTGGGTGTGTGTATGCATGTATAAGCCATACACCCAAATACTGGAAAGCAATTAAAAAAATGTTAAATATACATTTGAGTATTTCAGATTAAGGGAGAGTAAAACGGGGAAGAAGAAGGAAAGGGAAGCGGAAGGAGAAAGAGACAGAGGACTGAACAGAGAAAGGAAGAGCAAGATGGATGAGCTGGGACACTTGCTACACAGAGAAAATGCCATATATCATCCAGATGTTTTGTCTACGGCAGACCAAACATCAGGCTTTTGGGAAACATTTGGAAGATACAATGCTCCTTTCACTGCACAGACAACTGTTGACAGTCTTATCGCCTCTTTCTCTGTGTGTATGTGTCTATCCCTTTCAAGCCTTTTTGTGGTCAAATTATAAAGGCCTGTTTAGTGGGCGGGTGACGTCACACTGACCACAAAAGCTTATATTTCCTGCTACTAAATACACAGCCCCTGCTGACGAAGTAATCATTACAGAGCGAGCTTGTTCCGCCGAGGTCACCCCAAGTGGGGATAAAGGCACTGGGGGAGGGGCCCAGTTGAGAGAGCAGAGCCATTATTCCCAAACGTGTCTGTCTGTCTGCTGATCCTCATCTTGTTAGAACCGAATGATGAAAATAGAGGTCCCTTTGTGCTTCCTCCAGACCTTTGTCTCTAGGGATGCTGGGGCATACTGGGACTCAACATGGTGGAGAAAAAGGAACAGACGAAATCCAGGTCTGATTCCAATCTTCCCATTTATATGCTGAGTGCCTTTTACCTCTCCAGGTCTAATCATTATAATACCCGTTTTGCTGAAGAGGAAAGAGCCCCGTGTAGGGATCAAATGAGAGCATGCATTTTTAAATGGTTGGTTTTATTTTTAGGGTGCTATTCAAATCTTCATATCATTTCTTCGGGGCTCCCACCCACTTGCCTTGTGATGAACAGGAACTACAATTCTCGATTTTGAGAGTAGACAGTACAGGGTAGGTTTTCGTTTTGCAAATTCCTTTTTATTTTACTTATTTATTTTTCCAGAGGTCACTAGGAAAGAATTTTTTTTTTTCAATGAAGAGAAATAAATGAACCTAAGTGCTAAAACAAAGGCTTGTCAAGTTGAGCAAAGGAAGCCACACCAAATACTAGGGAACCCCAAGAAAACAAGAGAGGATCTGGGGGAGACCTCATGGGAGAAATACTATTGGGGTTGGGTAGAGTGCAGGATAGGCCATGTCCACGAACTCTTAGGTACTACCCGACATTAAACTGGACTCATCTAAGGGCTTATGCCAGAAGTCTTTGGCATCCCAAACCTCAGATGGCATGAAACCGTATGAATGCACATTTTGAGTATTTTATGCATTCAGGCTAATTTCAACATTGAGAGAAGTGGAAAACTACTGCTCAGCCAAGATCATACAGAATTTTCCTACTCTCAGTCCTGAATTTTTGACGAAGCAGGATTCAAATTCCCTACATTTTTTTCTTATTTTTATTTTTTCCCCCTTCTGGTGAAAGACTATTACACATAGGGCCTCAAACCCAAAAAGTACTTTGGAATGAGTCCATGTGACATTCTCTGCAAAAGGAAACGTTTGCCATTATCCATATAATTTAGGTGGTCTGGACAACCAGTCTGAATATTCCAGCTGCTGACAAATTTCTGTAGGCCAGGATTGACTAGGTTGGTTCTCTATATAAAGTAAAAAATCGGACAATTGCCATGTTCCTTTGGGCCGTGTATGCCCACCAGGCCCATACTGGGGCAGCCTTTCTGCCAGAGCTACTGGCTAAGTTTAAGGCCTCTGGTAGGCCCAAAGCCAGTTCAGTTCACCTGATCTGAGGCTATGGTTGAGTTGGCGCGTCTCAGCTATTCCCCACAAGCTGCCGCCCCCTGGCTCAGGCATAAAGCCTTGGCTCCATTAATCATCCTTTTCCTGGAGCACATTAGACGAGCTTCTGGCTAGGAGTAGAACTATCATTTTCATTTCCTAATTTTAAAAAGTGTGTGTTTGGTAACAGAGGGAAGACAGGCCAGAAAGGCCACTTCAAAGTCCCACCATATGGAAAAAAATGCAGAGAGAAGGTTCTGGGCCACTTTCCTCTGAACTCACCTCCCCTGTAGTGCTGGGGAACATGCCAGAAGATGAGGTCTGTGTTGGGAGGGGAGCCTGAACTTGCAGAGAGGATGGCCACCATCAGTTTCGGGTGGGTTCAGCTGTTAAAGGTAGAGCTCTGAAAACAGAACTGAAGGAGTCAAGATAGAAGTTCAAGTGTGGTGTTAAGCTAATGAAAGAGTCAAAAAACAGAGAATATGCAGAAATTGGTGGCCAGAACTTAGCAAAATATAAAATCCTGAGGAGGAAAAAAAAAGTCACTTAAAAGATAGCAGCCAAGCAAGCAAGTTGATCAAAGCCAAGTCAATTAGTCAAGATATCAGGCTCAGTATCTCTGACACCAAAAAGGACCTAAAAATGGAGACAGCGTCCTATATAGAGCACGTCCAGGAAAAGCGAGATTTCTGAGGAGAAAGATTGGGATGGAGTCAGAAAGCAGAAGGGGAAGGCTCTATTTGGCCCACAGTGGAGGAAGGGAGCCACAGGGCAATGCCTGGGCCAAATGTTAGGATAGTGGAAGCCAGAGGATCAAAATCAGGAAGGTTCTGACACAGTACGAAAATGAAAGTCATGGATCCATAATTCAGAATATAGGTAAATTAACTAGAGATTAAGAGCAGGAGAGCATCCTCCTTAGTGAATTCAGCTGGCTCTGCAAAAAACCACTTCTATGACTAGAGACTTCTTTCACAGGGACTAGTTGCCGTGGGGGGTGTTCATTGCCACCAAGGAGCTAAACGCTGCTTCAGAAAAATGAAAGTCTCCTATCTTTTCTATTGCAGCATGAACCCAATCAAGCAACTGAGTTCTTTCTTTCTTTCTTTCTTTCTTTCTTTCTTTCTTTCTTTCTTTCTTTTTCTTTCTTTCTTTCTTTCTTTCTTTCTTTCTTTCTTTCTTTCTTTTCTTCTTTCTTTCTTCCTTCCTTTCTTTCTATTATCTATCTATCATCTATCTATCATCTATCTATCTATCTATCTGTCATCTATCTTTCTATTTATCTACCTACTTATTTTTATGGATAAGCACATTCCATACATAGTTATGATACCAAAGAAGTCCTTTTCAACACAATATTCAACTTAATTGTTATAAGTGAAAAGCTTAGGCCCTCAGTCTAAGGTATAATTCCCATGATTCCAAGCAACCTTTTTGATTATTTTTCCCATTTTGGGTTCACATTTGGCTGAATTAACTTGATTGACTGTTTTGGCCTTGTGTAGATGCTTCCTCATTGACCCAAACAATCCGTTGGTTAATATTACTCAGGATAACCTACAACTTAATTGGCTGATTTTTTTTTGTCTTTTTCAAAGTGTAATGGCATTATGTAGACTCATTTTATATTTGTGAGAGTTTCCTCAGTGTATTTTATTTAGCCTGAGATTAGTTTTCCTGGAACCTTAAGTACAGAGCACTTCAGGAGCAGAGACAATACCTTGGGTGATGCCCAATGTAAATCTCATGGTTCAGAGACAATCTTGTGGCCAAACATGAGGCTCATCAGATGTCAGGCTTTCCAAAAGTAGATGCAGAAGGCTCCCATCTGTCTAACTCCTGCTGCTTGTCCCCGACAATCATCACGTCGCCCATGTTGTTTTCAGAATTCAGAGCCTAAAGATCCACCTTACTTTTTCTTAGAAACTTGGGAAGCAGACCTTACTCCTTTTCATTTTTTCAAATTGCATGTGAATTCTACTGTATTTAGCATAACCCAAGCTTAGCATCTGAATACATGTTTCATAGCCAATAGCTTTGTCTATTACCCATAATTACATACTGTATCTCAGGACACACAACCGATGTGGCCATCTACTATTGTCAGTCAATGTAACGTCAATACTGACCCTTGCTTTGTGCTTTGGGTGAGAAGTAGAGCGAGGTCCATGTAGTAGTCTAGTGCCCTCTTGTGGCTTTCAAACCAAGAGTTTAAAGTTCCTTTATAGAATTAGAGCTATATGTAGAATCGCGAGTTTGTGTTTTGTTTTGTTTTTAAGTTTATTTATTTATTTTGAGAGAGACAGAGATACCATGAGGGGAAAGGCAGACACAGAGGGAGACAGAGAATCCCAAGCAGCCTCTGTGCTGCCAGCACAAAGCCCAACTCAGGGCTCGAACTCGCAAAACTGTGATAACATGACCCGATTTGAAACCAAGAGTTGGACGCTTAACGGTCTGAGCCACCCAGGAGCCCAGAGAATCACAGATTTGAGGCCATTGTGAAGTTAACTTTTATCATCTGTCCTTTGTCTCAGTAATACTACCTTCTTCTTGCAAAGAATAGTAAGTAATGGTAGACCCACTCTACTCTGATCTTAGAAGAGCCCTTAGAAGTGTGGAGATTGGGGCGCCTGGGTGGCGCAGTCGGTTAAGCGCCCGACTTCAGCCAGGTCATGATCTCGCGGTCCGTGAGTTTGAGCCCCGCGTCGGGCTCTGGGCTGATGGCTCAGAGCCTGGAGCCTGTTTCCAATTCTGTGTCTCCCTCTCTCTCTGCCCCTCCCTCGTTCATGCTCTGTCTCTCTCTGTCCCAAAAATAAATAAATGTTGAAAAAAAAAAAAGAAAAAAAAAGAAGTGTGGAGATTAATTCAGGGTGTTGGGCTTTTAAAGGGACCTATAGAACTTAGTACACTGTGGACACATATTACGTGATCAGTAAACATTGATTGAAATCCCTTTACCAACCTGATGATGCCTGTTAGTTTTTCCATTTACTCTTACATTTACTTACTCATTTGGTATGAATACTTTGGTATGCTTAATCTGAAATCCAGAGAAGAATTATGAAGGATATAACAAGTGAACCTGAAAACTTTGAAGATTTGTCCTGTGAACAAATGAGATATTATGGATAGCTCCAGTGCAGCAAAAGTGAAAATTATAGGTATTGGTTTAATATAAGGAAGAATTTTTTTAATGAAGGCAATTGTATGACACCAGAACATGTCTGGGGATATGTTTCCATCCCTTGAAACAGTCTAGCCAGGGTGAGTTAATTTGATATGGAAATTTACAGGGGAATTTCTCTACTGGACTAGTTGAACTTTGATAAAAATCTTAGATTTTTAGAATTTGAAGAGTCCATAAATACATCCAAAAAAAGAACACAGCTTCTTTCCACTACTCAATTGAATAATTCTCATTGGTAAAAGTTCTCTAATTTCAACGTGGAACCATCCCAATACATTGCAAGTTCATATGTACCACTACCATTTCTAGAAAATCAAAATGTGTACGTATGTTTGTGTGTCCACATGCATGTGTTTGCCCAATCTTGTTTTCACTACTTACCTTGTTCTGATTATCTAAAATGGAGTAAGACCTTTGGTCTTTTGCTTCCAAACCTGACAAGCTGTCACTTAACTTCTTTTTATTTTAAGCAAACTTTTTACATTAGTGCCTGATTGCATACGATGGCAACTTACATATTAGAAAAAAATATGCAAATTTACTTGGTTCCAGTTGTGTGGCATATGACAGGTATATTAATACCTATTAATTATGTCTTAATTAACTAATACATATGAAGGCAGTTACTCGCTCATCGTATGGCAAAAGGAGGAGGCAAAAAGTTAACTTGAGAAGATTATTCATGAAATGAAAGAGTTTAATTTTGGTACCGCAAATTGCAGAGACAGTGAAAGTCACCATCCCTCTCTAGTTCATACTGTTTTTTTTTTTCCCAACGTTTATTTATTTTTGGGACAGAGAGAGACAGAGCATGAATGGGGGAGGGGCAGAGAGAGAGGCAGACACAGAATCGGAAACAGGCTCCAGGCTCTGAGCCATCAGCCCAGAGCCTGACGCGGGGCTCGAACTCACGGACCGCGAGATCGTGACCTGGTTGAAGTCGGACGCTCAACCGACTGCGCCACCCAGGCGCCCCTAGTTCATACTGGTTTAAACTAGAGGCTGGAAGACAAGACTTATGTCTCTTTCCAGCATAATTTCTTGCTTTTTTAAAGAAGTAGAATTATTTTAGAGGTACTGATTGATTGGGATTTTTATTGCTGCTGTTGTTTTGAGTATGTTTCATATTTAGTCAGCGCAATCTTCTCTATGCTTTTTTTCTGTACCCTAAACATCAGAGACAGGAAACAGCTAGTCCATCCCATCCTGCCAAAATGAGGTTAACATTAGAAGCCACCAAGTGGTAATCCCTTGGGCCCACAGTTTAAAGCTAGGTCCCAGAGCTGCCTTCCCCTTGTTCCTTCTCTCCCCCAAAGACCTCATCACACTTACTAGGTTGGAATTGGGTGGGAAGGGGGTTGAGGGTTTTCTGGGGTGAGAAGCTGATCTACCCTTGTTAGGCCAAAACTTCAAAAATCTTGAGGTTCAAGGAAAGTTCAGGTCCAGGACTCAAGCCGGTTTGAGACTTTCTTCTCTTCTTCCTCACAGTACTTTATCCACCCTTTGTCCTGACAGAAAAGCCAATGGCCCATGTCACAAACCTTGCTGACAGTCCTAGGTTATAGGGAAGAATTCTCTCCCCTCTTCATCTCCGTGGGAGAGAACACACTGGATTGCCACTAGCCTGTGAAATAAACCACCCACCTGGTTCATGGAACCGTTTCAAGGCCAGAAAAGCCAGCCTTACTCAGCTGTGCCATATGGGAGAGAAGAAACCATGTTTTTCTCCATATGGATTTGTCACAGATTACTAAGAGGCATTTGCTCTTTGTCTCAGCCAAATGCCTTGATTCCTAAAACACATGAGAAGACGTGCTTGCTTAACTTGCCAGGGAATTGGATACGTACTTCATAAAGCAAATCAAAACTAAAACTGTGTTGGGCCATTCTGTCCCTACCTCATTGGAGAGACATCCCTGCAAATGGACAGCTAATCCTTTTAATGAGCAAAATACCCGAAGGCTTTTCTGGGGCGAAGCCAGTGTTCAACTGCCCCTTGCTGCACAGCTACAGAATACAGACTTTTTGAGCAGGGAAAATCTTAGAGATAATCAAACCCCTCTCCCCCACCTCACTTTCCATGTGAGAACTGAGGCCCAGAGAGGGAAGGTGACTTATGTAAGACTGCTTAGCCGTGTTGTGGCATACTGGACTCATGGTCAAGTCCTTCACTCTTTATTCTCTTCTCACATGTTGTAGTTCCCTTCATCCTGTCTTCTAGAGAACCCCCTAGAGTGAATTTACTGCTATTTATTTTCCAGACTCTCACCCCTTGCTTACAAATCCAGTGGATAAAGGATTATGATTTCCTTACTATCTTTCCCTCCATGATAAAATTTGTATTGATGCCTCTATTGTTTTCTTAGCTACTGCCATTTTTACTCACTACCATGAAGCAGGAGCATAAGACAATAGGGTGAACCTCAGCATTAGCAGTAAAGACCTGTGAATCAAATAATATAAGAAAGCCACATCCTTTGACTAACAGCAGAAAGAACCAATTTCCTAGGTGGGTGCTACACCTTAGGTTCTTTTCTTTATGTCCTACATGCGTGAGAAAGTATTACATCCTTCCAAAAGTCATGCCAAAAGTACAAAATGACTCAAGGCCTTCATAGCTATGGCTTTCTCAAGGAAACAAGAAAGAATTTTCCAAAGTTTCCTGTCAGGTGTGGTCCCTGACCAGTCTGAGCATTCTCCTTTAGAACCAGAGGCTGCCATATTTGGACATGCTCTTGAAGCAGTGTCTATACAGAGGAGACAGCCCATGGATCCACCATAGAAATTCTTGATTTGAATCTATTGTGCTGTGTGTGAAACCCTGAGCCCTTCTTCATTTGTAAAATAAGAATAATAGTATCAACTTCTTAAGGTAGTTGTGACTAAAGAAGATATGACATATATAATGATTAGCACTGAATAACTGCTCAAAATTTGTTATTTATCATCCTTTTCTTCTTTCCAGAGTAATCTAAGCTTAGCGACTGCTTCATTGGGATAGTTTTCTTTACTAAGGGACCCAAAACAAATTGTCTCATAAGACTAGTGGGAAAGAGTGCTGATTGCCAGTGAATTGCTCCATAAAGTTCATTATCTCTAGAATTATTCTTACTCATCATATAGAAGTTTCTTTTTTTAAGTTTATTTATTTTTCAGAGAGAGAGAGAGAGGGAGAGAGAGGCATAGAGACATGGAGAGAGAGAATCCCAAACATACTCCACACTGTTAGCACAGAGCCCAACATGGGGCTCAAACTCACGGACCATGAGATCATGACCTGAGCCAAAATCAAGAGTCGGACCCTTAACCAACTGAGCCACTCAGGTGCTCCTCCTATAGAAACTTCTGTAAGCAGATTAGTAGAAAGGAGAGGTAGGCTGTGAAGGAAGACAGAGGAGAACCATAGCAGTAAAGGTAACTATTCCCCACAAAAATTAGGGCTGCCTACTGACAGTGTGTGTGTGTGTGTGTGTGTGTGTGTGTGTGTTGCACATACATGAGTATAGGTACCTGGGTACATGTGTGTGTTTCTCATCTGCCCCTTCTTAAACTTGTTCTTAGAACCATTTTTTTCTCTTTCATTGTAACATGTTTGGCTTCCATTAAATCCATTAATCACTTCCAGAATTAGTGACCATATTCAGCCTCAAGAAAGAGTTGGAAGGGTTAAATAGTTAAATACAAATGTAAAGTCTTATATGTCCAGTCAATTAGGAATCTAAAATTAAAAGGCAAAGGATGCAGAACAGAACATGAAACCAAAGCTCAATATTTGGAAGCATGACCAATGCCATTACCTCTCCATTTTATTCAGAAATGCTTTGGCCTATGATCTCAGAGAACCTCTACTACCAAATTCTTCCTCACTCCTACTCCTACCAGGTGTGAATATCATCTACAGGAGAGCAAAATTAGTTCCTGGATCAAGCATTGAGGATAAAGTACAGAATCTTTAGTTCTATAAATCGATCTATCTTGAAAGAGGCAGCACTTTCTGTTACATGTTCCCATGATGGCACAGACAGAGTTAAGTACAGAGAAGGAGAGAAAAAGAGAAATTCAGGTCAGCCTTCGAGGTGGCACCTCTTTTCTTTTTTGTGTGTGTTTATTTATTTATTTTGAGAGAGAGAGAGAGAGAGAGAGAGAGAGCATGAGTGGGGAAGGGACACAGAGACAGAGAGAGAAAGAATCCCCAGCAGGCTCCGTGAGGTCAGCGCAGGGCCTGACGTGCGCTTCATCTCATGAACTGTGAGATCACGACCTGGGCCAAAGTCAAGAGTTGGATGCTTAATTGACTGAACCACCCAAGTGCCCCACCTCTAATTTTCTTTTCTTTTTTTTTTTTTTTTTTTAATTTTTTTTTCAAAGTTTATTTATTTTGGGGACAGAGAGAGACAGAGCATGAACGGGGGAGGGGCAGAGAGAGAGGGAGACACAGAATCGGAAACAGGCTCCAGGCTCCGAGCCATCAGCCCAGAGCCCGACGCGGGGCTCGAACTCACAGACCGCGAGATCGTGACCTGGCTGAAGTCGGACGCTTAACCGACTGCGCCACCCAGGCGCCCCACCTCTAATTTTCTTTATCCACATTCTTTTCAAGTGTTGAGGAGCACAGCTATCGGTGCAGTTGGTAGATGAAGGTACATGACTGAAGTATATTCAGGAGCTGATGTCCATCCGTGTTGTTCCGATTAGCAGATTGTAGTTGTGATAGTAATTGAGCTGTCCCTCCAGTGGTGCTTTAATTTCTGAAATAATGACAATTCCTTATTGGGGTTTTGTATTGGGAATGGAAGAATGATAAAATTCCGGGACACCTAGGTGGCTCAGGTAGTTGAGCATCGGACTCTTGATTTCAGCTCAGGTCATGATCCCACGGTCATGGGATCGAGCCTTGAGTCGGGCTCTGTGCTAAGCATGGAGCCTGTTTATGATTCCTTCTCTCTCTCCCTCGGTCCCTCTCCCCCACTCGTGCTCTCTCTCTAATAAAAAAAAAGAAAGAAAGAATGGTTACATCCCAATGCCTCATGTTTTCAAGTTATCTCTGTCTTTCTCACTTCTAAAAATGAAGCTGGGAGAGGTTAAGTGAGTAACTTGTCCAAGGCTACTCTCCTAGTACACAGCCATCTGTCAGTATGCATCCAGAGCTCTCATTACGACTTACAAAGAAGCTGAGTTATCAATCAATGTAAAAACAGAGCCAGTATTGAATCAGGATAATATGTAGTTTAGACATCGAGTAGAATGGAGAGATAATTTGTCTAGTCTGGTTTGAGATGTGTCCCCCAAAATTCAGGGGAAAGGCTTTCGAGGAACATGGTCTAAAACACTGCTTCTCAAATATCAAGGTACATAGAAGTCACCAGAAATCTACTGATTCAGTAGGTCTAGGGTAAGGCCTGAACTTACGCATTTCCAACAAGCTCCCAAGTCATGATGAAGCTGCTAGTCTACACTCTACACTTTGAGTAGCAAGGGTCTAAGAGACAGCTGAAGAGTGTAAAGGAGACAACCCAGAATTGCTGGAGAGAAACCATTCCTGGAGTGTTGGCAACATTACATCATGAATTCAACTTGTTGTGTAGCTACATAGGTTCCTGGGGTGGGTGGTATATTGTCCCTCTCACCTGTTATTCTCTTGCCTAAGCTCCAAGGTCTTGGTTCTGGAATCTAGAGAGAGAATCAGCCAGCAAAAGCTGAGGAAGGGCATGTTTATACTTCGGGGAACTCGACCCTGATCAGGCACTTTTACAGAGGATCGTTTGGAGAATATTAGTGAAAATACACTTGGTTCAATCGTTTGTTTTATAAAGGAGAGCAACCATGATGAGAAGTGACCTATTGGCCTAATGGATATCAAGCATCAACAAAAGGCTGGCAGTGGAGAACACGTTGAGCTCTTTTTGTCCACCGTACCTGAAAGACAGGATTGTGAGACGGAGACTTTGCATCACTTTCAATTATTCCCTGAGTCTACAAGGTGGGAGCTGATGGGATCTGAGGCATCTCAGGTGACATGTAGAAAAGTAGAAGGAAAAAGATCGAAACATATTAAAATGCTAGTAATTACTGCCTTTGAGTGGGGACATCCTTTTTTTTTTTTTTTTTGCTATGTGAACGTTTATTTCTTTGTCCTCATTTCTTACGTAGAATGATTACACTTTTTTTTTTTCCCTTAGAAACACAGCTTGGGCATTCCCATAAGCAGTGTTCTATATGTTACATAATGTTCTCTCAACTGAGTATATCCAAAATGCCTGACTAAAGGAAATTCATTAACTGATGATTTGTTTTGAATGTTTTGCTCTTAAAAAAACATTGCAATCAACATCTTTGTGCACGATACTTCAGAGGCCCTAGAGGTGGGGTTTATGGGGTTTAAGAAAATGGCTCTAACATTTACCTCCACATTTCTTTCTCTTATTGATGGCGATGTAAGCTGATGTAAGCTATTTGGTAAAGGTGTCTCGTTTTACCCCGCCCACTCATTCAGATCTAAAGTTCGAAGACGTTGTCTTATTTGAGGTTTCACTTTACTCTTCATGAACTTGAGGCCTAGGAAGTTGGAGATACCTTAGCTAGATGATGACAGAGCTGCAACCTGAACCTGTCTGAGCCTCTGCCCTTATTCTTGGAAACTACAAACCAACAGCTGTCCATGTTTGAAGGTCCCGGGGGTTCGGGGCCCTGAGGGTAATCTGATGCCCGTTTTTGTTTGCCCGCCATCACTTCCGGTGTCTCTTATTAGGTTCCAGGTAGAAGGATGTGACGAAATGTGCAGGATCAGGAAGATGTAAATAATAACGCCATCTCCACTCTATTCTACCTGCAAGAACTTGAATGTGGCACTTAACCTCTCAGAGCTCACTGCATTTATTTGTAAAAATAATACCACGCTCCTTGCAGAATGCTCATGAGGAATAAATGACATAAATGCATAAAATGCAGGTGACCTAGCACCTATATTAAATACTGTTTTTGAATATTGAATGGCAACGTGCTTGAGGAGCTAAGAATTGTCTTTTTTTGTCTTCTTTTACTACTACAGCTATTTCCCCATTGTTTTTCCCGCACCCCAGATTTGTTCTCATTTGGGTGCACGCATCTTCGTTATAAATAAACCAACATAAAAACTCAATGAAACAGTCAAATCACCAAAATCTATGCATTCATTGAACTAGATGTTAAAGGCTTGGGTTTTTTTTTAAAGAATATTTAATAGTGGCATTTGATAAGGACACTTTTTCAACTTAGATGCTTCTTACCTACCTTATCTGAAACATACTTTGGCATGTCACTGTGCAGAACGTCACCATATTTGTTTTATTCTTTGAACTTTCCTAACCAAGGTGATACTGGAACTGATATGCAAAAAGCCCACAAAAGCACAATTGGACAAGCAATGAAAGTTTTTGCTTTTGGGATGATGTCCTTAGCTGTAAGGTAAAGAAAACGGTAGTATCTAACTTGTAAGATTGTCATCAGTTTCAAAAGATGTGCTACGCATAAAGTAATTTGCATAAGACCCAGGCCATAAGAAGCATTTGCATCCACAACAGGGACAACAGTCGTGGTTAATGCTATCTTGCTCCTTTGTCTTCTCTTTCTTCAGATGTCTAAGACTTTGGAGGTTGTAATTCAACATTGTGTGTTTTTGAAACAGCTTTCTTGAAAAGTAATTAATATACAAAAGACTACACACGTTTGATGTATACAATCCATTTTTTTTTCTTTTTAAAAAATGCTGATTTATTTTGAGAGAGAGCGGGGGAGTGGCAGGGAGGGAGAGGGAGAGGGAGAATCCCAAGCAGGCTCTGCACTGTCAGCACAGAGTCCTACACCGGGCTGAATGCCACGAACCATGTGATGATGACCTGAGTCAAAATTAAGAGTCAGACGCTTAACCAACTGGGCCACCCAGGTGTCCCTTGACATGTACGATTTGAAAGATTTGAACATACTACATACACTCATTAAAGCATCACCACAACTGAGATAATAAAATACCCATTGCCTCCAAAAGTTTCCTCCTGACCCCTCCTTTTTGCTGCTAAGAACGCTTAACTTGAGATCTACTCTCCTAAATTTTTTAAGTGTACTATGTTGTATTTTTACCTGTAGGCACTACATTGCATGGAAGATCTCTAAAACTGACTCGTCTTGTATTACTGAAACTTGATGCCAATTGAATGTTCCCTGTTTCTCCAGCCCACTCTCAGCCCCTGGTAACCACTGTTCTTCTCTCTACTTCTGTGAATTTGACTCCTTTAAATACTTCAAATAAGAAGGATTATGTAACATTTGTCTTTCTGTGACTGACTTTCTTCCCTTAGCAGAGCGTCCCTCCAGGTTCATGCCTATTGTTTCATGTGGCAGGATTTCCTCCTTTTAGTGCTTTTTCCAAGATTTATTGAGAAACAATTGATATACATCAGTCTATAAATTTAAGGTATGTAGCAGGATGATTTGATTTGCATATATTGTGAAATGATTACCACCATGGGTTTAGTTAACATCCATCATCTCATATAGACCTTCTTTTTTGAAGAGGGAATAATTGTCCATTTTATGTATATACCAAGGTTTTTTAATCTGTTCATCTGAATTGACGAACATTTATTTTGGCTATTATGAACAATGCAGCAATGAACATGGGAGTGTACCTCTTTGAGAGCCTGATTTCAATTCCTTTGGATAAATATCCAGAAGTGGGATGATAGGATCATATGATAGTTCTAGTTTTAATTTTTTGAAGAAACTTTGTAATAGACATGTCTCTAAACAAGACATACAAATGGCCAACCAGTATATGAAAAGGTGCTCAACATTGCTAATTACCAGGGAAATGCAAATCAAACCCACAGTGAGATTATCCTCACACTTCGCGGGATGGCTTTTTCAAAACAAAAGAGAACAAGTTTTAGAAAGGATGTGGAGAAATTGGACCCCTTGGACACCATTGGTAGGAATACGTGTGTGTGTGTGTGTGTGTGTGTGTGTGACTGGAGAGCTTATAGTTTATGTGGTTATTTTAGAAGAAAAACACCTTGATTTAGGCTCACTAGAATTGCCACAATATTAAAACCCAAGACTTAAGGATGTCTGTGTTTCTTTATTTTTTTTTAATGTTTATTCATTTTTTAGAGACAGAGACAGAGCATGAGTGGGGGAGGGTTGAGAGCGAGAGAGACACAGAATCCGAAGCAGTCTCCAGGCTCCGAGCTGTCGGCACAGAGCCTGATGTGGGGTTTGAACCCACAAACTGTGAGATCATGACCTGAGCTGAAGTCGGACGCTCAACCAACTGAGCCACCCAGGCGCCCCAAGGATGTCTGTGTTTCTTTTGACTGATGATTGATGCACATTCCCAATTTACTTCTGTTCTTATTGGGAAAGTGCTCTCATCTTTTCTGTCAAGTTTGTCACGAGGAGTCTCTGTGACAGCACTGTGTCTATCAAAACTTGGGAAGATTTGGGGCGCCTGGGTGGCACAGTCGGTTAAGCGTCCGACTTCAGCCAGGTCACGATCTCGCGGTCCGGGAGTTCGAGCCCCGCGTCGGGCTCTGGGCTGATGGCTCAGAGCCTGGAGCCTGTTTCCGATTCTGTGTCTCCCTCTCTCTCTGCCCCTCCCCCGTTCATGCTCTGTCTCTCTCTGTCCCAAAAATAAATTAAAAAAAAAAAAACTTGGGAAGATTTCTGGTTCCTCTGCTTCTTTTTCATTATCTGGTGTATTTTCACTTACTTCAAGCCTACTCTTTAAACCATCTGTTTTTAATTACTGACTTACGTTCCAGTTGAAATATACTTATTTTTTTTTTATTTTTTAAAGGCAGATGAATTATGATAGCAAAATGACTAAGAGTGTTCCATACATTTGGGTAATCATAGAAATCACCAGGTCAGGGAAAGCAAATATCCATAGGCGTATGTCTACAAACAACACATTAAATCACGCATGATGCTGGCAGGAAGTTGAAATGATTTGTGAAAGCCAGTGGTATTATTTTGCAATCAAAAGTAAAGAAAAACAAATTCTGGTTTGTAAGGTGAATAATTCAAAATGTGCTAGGACATGTGCACAAACACGCACATACAATGAGGTGAGCAGTGCATCTGTTAGCTTTGGATACATGAAAAAAATCACCCCAAAAACAGTGGCTTAAAGAGCAATCATTGATTTAGCTCGTGGTTCTGTGGCTTGGTAATTTGAGTTGGGCTCAGCTAGGCCGTACTGTTGATCTTGCTTGGTGTCTCTCATGACGTTGCAGTCAAAGGGAGGTTTAATTGGGACGCTGAGGATTCTCCCTCTCTCTCCCTCTATTCTTAGGTCCTCTCCTCTTCAACTGGCCTCTCCACATGGTCCTTACACATGGTCTCCTCAGCAGTAGGTAGTTGGGCTTCTGACATGAAGGCTCAGGGTTCAACAAAGTGTGAAAATGAAGGCTGCCAGGGCTTTCTAATGGCTGGATCAGAAATCCTGCATGGTCACTTCTACTGCACTCCCACTGATTAATGCAAATTGCAGGCTAGCCCAAGTTCAATGCCGGGGGGAGGAGGTGCTACATAAGGGCATGAACACCAAGAGGCATGGCTCATCTCATCAGGGCCATTTTGGGAGACTAGCAGTTACATTCCTTATATTGACTTAAAATTTATTTTTCCTTTGATTCTGTTCTACATTCTATGCAACACAGAATAAGTCCATTTTATATGACAGGCATTAAGATGATGGGAAACAGCGATTATACTTCCCGTCACTCCCAAATTTCCAGGGAAATGTTGTCAGCTTTTTCCAATACTCCTCACATGATACAGTTTTGAATTTTCTAACCACTGTGGTCACTCTCTCATAGATCCACCCCAGATTATCAACGGTGGCACTCTGCAAAGAACAGAACGGTTCAGATAAGAGGACAGTGTAATGACTCCCTAAAGATGCCCATGCCCTAATCCTCAATACTCTGAATATGTTACCTTATATAGCAAAGGTACATTGCAGATGTGTCTAAGGTTATAGACCTTGAGATGAGGCAATTGTCCTGGGTTGTCCAGGAAGGCCCATTCTAATAGGATGAGTCCTTAAAAGCAGGGAGTCTTTCCTGGCGGTAAAGAGAGAAATTTAGTGATGGGAAAAGGGTCAGAGAGATGTGCCATGAGAAAGACTCACCCTGCCATTGCTGGCTCTGAAAATGTAGGAAGGTGGTCATGAGCCAAGGAATGTGGTGGCCTCTACCAGCTGGTGATGGCGCTCTGCTTACAGCCAGCAAAAGAACAGGGACATTGGTCCTTCAAACTCAAGAAACAGAATTCCACCAACGTTCTGAACAAATAGGAAGTAGATTCTCCCACAGGGCCCCAGAAAACAATGTGGGCTCTGCTAATACCTGGACTTCAGTATATTGGAGTTCTGACCTCTAGAACTATAAAAAAATTATTTTGTAAAAATAAATAATAACAACAATAGTAATAATAGTGCGTCATTCTTAGCCTCTAAATTTGTGGCAATTTATTATAGTGGCAATGGAAGGCTAATACAATCTGTTATGATCACTTTTGAACAAAAAGGTAAAGCCATCCTCCATATTTGGAGAGAAGTATGTCCTAGGTGTGCCTTAGCTTGTTTTTGGAAATTCTATGTTGATTCATACAGAGCTTACATTCTACAAAAACAAGAGACCTTTTTCCCACCAGCAACTGTGATAGTGAACGCTTTCTCCTTTAATAATCAAATGCAAAATGGTACATTTAGCCCAGTTCATTTCCATCATGTTAGATTCGGTCTATCATTGCAGCCTGTCAAGATATTTTGGGGTCTGGTTTCTGTCATCGAAATATTTAGCCATGCCCTCCCAGTCCTGGGTCATTTCAATATCTGATCTGTCCTATGGTGAAACATGTCTTACAGATGGCTTCTGCCACCCTTGGTTGATGCTTTTCTTTCCATTATAGTGCTTGCACGTGGACTCCCATTGGTTATTGAAAACCTACATGTTCTTAAGACATAGCTCGAATTCCATGTTTTTCATGGAGCCTTGCCTGATAGCACCAACCAAAAGTGGTCTGTCCCTCTCTGCTCCTATATGAGTATCTCATTTGTGCCATTGGTAGAATACAAATTGACTTATACAGTAACTGTTTGTGTTTTTTCTCTTAAACTCTAGACATTTTGAAGACAAGAATTGCCTTTTAAAAATTTATATCCCTTAAAGCCACTGACATTATGTCTAGTCTGTAACAGGTGCTTTATGGAAAACAATAATTCGTTTAGCAAGTCCTAGTTGAGCCAAGGTGCAATACTCTAAAACATTCCTTTTTACTTTAAATGGAATGAGAAAAATATACATGCGGTGAGTACATAATTGTGAATAAGCAATCTGAGACACAAGGAAGCAGAGGTTCTTTTGTGGGAGAAATTATGACTCAGGGCCACATGTATATACTTCATGGTTTGTGAGAATACAGTGCCATGTACTTGAAATTACGGGAGCACTAGATCTTGGGCTCCTGTAGAGCAGAAATTGAGTCTTTAACTCAAGAACCTCGCATGATGCCTAAGACAGAGAATGCAATCTGTTTGACACGTGATTCAACTATGATTTGTTTCTGTTTCTCTACCTGGCACCCACTCCACCCACTTACCTCCCATCACTCAGTGTCATCTCTATACCATCACAGTCAGCATCAACTTTTAAGCATATGTGGCAGATGAATCAGTTAGGATAATATTGGCTGCTAACCCCCAATTCATTGGATTTATATTACGGGGCTGTTTCTAGCTCACGCAAGAAATCCAGAGGGAGGGTAACGCCAGGGTTGGCTGTTCAGCCACCCAATAATATCATGAGAACCTCTTTGCTTTATCATAGGAGTCTGTTTACTCTTCTGATTTGCCATCCTTAGGGCACCTCCTCTCAGATCATGAGAAGGCTGTCTCGTTTCAGCCGTGACATCTTCGAGCAGAACAAAAGTCTACATCATGAAATAAACGAAGCGATCATTTCCACAAACTTGCCACAAGACTTCCTTTCATGTATCAGTGTCTAACCAAATGTGGGGACACATGCCCACTCAAAACCAATCACCGGCAAGGCAATGGGATCACCATGCTTGTGACGTGAACCATATGGCTTTGTGGAGAAGGGCGTAATTCCCGTCCCACTGCAGGGTTCCATTAAAAAGGAGGAAACGGTGAAATGGCACAAAGGCAACCAATGCAATCTACAGTCACTAAAGCCAACAACTAAACCTAAACTATATATACTCTTCTTTTTTTTTTTTTTCCTTTTAATTTTCCTTGTGTCCCTTTCTCTGAAGCCAGCCATGTTTTTCTGGAACTGTGTTCAGAAAGTAAAAATTTCACATCACTATTATTTACTGTTCACATCACTTTTATTTACTGTTATCCTAAAATGAAAAAACACTTGCACGCACATGCGCGCGCACACACACAGACAGCGTTGTTTTTTGCCAATACGATTCTCGCCACAGTTTTTTGAAAATAAAGAATCTTTGTGAGTTGCCAACCTCTTGAGTTTCCGTCCTTGTCAGAATTTATTCCTCTTGCCTTCCAAGTAGAGAATGATGGCTTATGGCTCAGATGAGGCCTTTGAAATTGGGATCGCTTAATGGAAACAGACATTTACCCTTCCAGATAGAGTCAAAATGTTTATCCCACAACTGAAATTTAACTTCTTTTTGTAATTTTCAAAGAGTCTCCAAAATGGAATGTGAGTTGAAGGAAATGCTCTGGGAGCATTTTTTTTTTTTTTGGTAAAGAAAGATTTGCTTTAAATTTTTTTTTTTAATTTTAGAATTTTTAAAAAAACTTCTATAAATGTGGGCCTTTTAATGTAATGATTAAATCAGTTGTGGGCCAGTCTTTGTCATTCTTAAGACACAACCCTGGTTTGCATTTGGAAATACCTTTTATATTATTTATACTGGGTTTTCAAGATTGGTGGGACCAGTCTTGCCATCCGTGTAACTGGGAAGACTGAGCTTCTGAGATGTTAATTGACTTCCCATAAGTCACAACGTGCTGGTGGCAAAGCATAGTCTGATTTTTGAGATATGATAGGTTTTGAACTCTATCTGCTGAATTGTAAGTAGCCATAGGCCAAGGTGAAAACCTTTCAACTAGTGAGGATTAAGAAATCTCCAAGCAGATTATCAAAGTTATAGTCATCACCTTTCTTGCTGGCAGGTATAAATATTGAAAGTAGTCACCTAACAAAGAGGACAATTTCGTTCCTGTTTAGAGGGAAAAGTTGACCCTTTCCGAGTGATGAATATTACAGGAAAAATATTACACTTGCCATGAGACCACATGCACTGTGCACCTCGGGGTGGGTGTTTTCTTTCTTTCTTCTTTCCCTCTACTCATTTCCTGGCTATGTGTTCAATTCTGGAGCCTCTTTCCAACTGCAGAGGCTCAACCTGCAGCCCTTTGGACGGGAGCCTGGCCCTCTGTCTGTTTTACCAGCCTGTGCACCTTAACTCCTTACTCATAGTTTCCACGTGAAGTCACCCAATTTGCAATTCGTGTCTTTCTGCAGTAATTAGCTCCCCACTCGGTGAGAGCACAGCTGCGCATTAAGTCCAGCTGATCCAACGGCAACACGTGGCTTATTGCTGTGCTGGCAGGCAGATGCTTCCTACTGCACCTACAAGCAAACACACAGATCCACTCTATTTCCCAGAAACCAGCCTGGATACCGCCTTCTGTTTGTCAAGACCTGGAATGGGCTGGAAGCACCAAATCGGATGTTATTCTTGGTTTCTGCTCTTCTTCCTCCTCCCTTTTTTTCCCCCCACAGTTGCTTAGAAAACATACCACATGTTTGCAGACATGCCATAGGATTTCTAAATCATTATTATGATTAATATTTGTAATCTCTGGTAACAGCTGGCTCTGGTGCCTTTCGCTCATTTGGAGAAGCATATGGAGATCCAGGCAGGTTGGCTCTACCTTATGGAGGCGTCAGAGGAAGAGGAACTCAGGAATGGCAGGACAGTGTGAGTTCCACTTCCAGAACTCTGGCCCAGAGGTGAAGGAAGGCCGTGTCTCGGAGGTGTGCTGACCGGATTTTGTGCAGAACGGCTCATTGAAAAGGAGACTAAGCGCTGTAGTCCATACACTGGATTAAGAAGCTCATGAAACTGAGCTCAAATAAAAAATGACGAGAAAGGAAGGCGTTGAACCTAATGGAAGATTGTATGCACGTGGCATAGGAGCATCAGAGTTGTATAGAAAGCACTGGGTAGAAGACTAATATTGGAAGTTAGCTCTATATTCTAGAATGATGCTCTACTGATTATAACCCCCATCTTCCTCATCAAAATATGTCATTTGGTCCTCCTGCTCAACCTAATGGTTCCCTGGCTTCATTCAAATAGTGAAAACACGGTCTGCTACCAAAACTCCTTTTGAGAAGGCCGGAGTCATCAGGCAGACAGATGTACAGGGCATTTTCTATATGTTGCTGATGGTTGTGGACTGACGGAGATACCACTATATCTCCCTAAGTTAGAGATTCCTCCCATTAGCACTTGCTGGTTAATCACTCATGCCCAACATATGGTAAGAAATGCCATATTGGATTCTTCAAGAACCTATCATTTGTCATACCTTTCCTTCTTGGCCACATATCTGTTACCCCAGAGCATTCTGGAAAGACATCCTTAGAACGAAATGTGGGAAAAAATAAAAGTTGGACCTTGCCAGTAGATCCAGGGTGGGATGGTTTCTATATCACTTCTTTCTGATCTCAAAAGTGTTCCTCCCAGTACAAATGAATGGAAAGTACGCCTTTGGCTTACAAAAGGGAATATAGGAGGACAGAAAGATGAGGGGCAGCTGGGCACTTTGGGGGAAACGTGTCTATAATAAATGCCATTGCTTCAGAGGAACCCTGTAGTGAACAATTAAAAAAATGAATCATGTGGAATCCTGAGTCATAAGTGGGATGGCTATAAAACTTATCACCCAAATGGGACACTTATTAGAGGAAACTGGACACTTGATAGAGGAAAGTGGACACACTGGTTATAATTATTCTAGACAACAGACATCAACTGGGCCTGGCCCTGGTGACCCACGGAAGCGATTGGATGGATGAACTTTAAATGAGAACCCGCTCCGTGTTGGTGGCTGTGTCAGGCCTTTTCATTTCTGCCATCGTGTGTAACACTCACCAAAGGCTTGTGAGGACAAAAGAGGGACTTTCCTAATGCCCTGTGCAAGGAACTGACACAATGGGGACCTCAACTTCTAGCGCCCCAAACTAAAAGCTTACATTTGGGATTTCAACAGTTCACCATAATCCAGTTGTGGGGAAAGGCAGGATCCTTTACGATTCTGGAAGATATGTGCAGAAACAAGTACATATGTGAAGGCAACTAACGTATTTATTGGGAGGAGAAATGACAAGGTAACATTACCTTCGGTGACCAGGTCTTTCTTACAAGTGTCACCTAGCCCACTTTCTATGAATAAGTCAAGCGGGGGGAAAAGAAGGAAAACTGATTCATGGACCACATTTAAGTTAATTCCTCCAGTCAGCAGGCCTAAGTCCTACCCAGTTATACCACACGATATGTCCAGATTCCTTCTTCGGGGGAATGCCCGCAGCAGAGAGCAGCTCAGTTATGACATATCTCGTGACTTTCCCTAATCTGCTTCATCCTAATCTGTTCTCAGGATATTAAAAAATAATAATCAGGGAGCATCCCGAGGCCAAGAATATCAAATCCGGCTTCCTCCAAGCTCTGCTTCTCTGCTAGAACTGGCTCAGAAACTGCAGGACTCAATATCCCCCGCCCCCCCCCCTCCCCAACCAGGGCCAGGATGAGCTGGACAGGCTGGGACAGGCTTTTGGAAGCAGGAGAGAGGCTGATCTTCGAAAACAGAATGTACTCAAAGCAGTTCTTGGAAAGTCAAAGGAGGTTAAAATTGCAGTCAGCATCATTTTCCCCCTGGTGGAGTTAATGACCTTTCTCACTGACAATTCATGGGTTGGATGTGAACATCTGTCCCACAGTGGGAAAGAGATAAATAAGTTTCTGAATTAAAAATTAGAACCAGAAGCAAACGATCATCAGTCTTGCACCGTTTCTTGGTTGGTTTAGGTCACATTTGTTCACCAATTAATCCATCCAGGGGTCACTGTCTCAGTTTCTCCCATGTGCTCCTGCTCGTTCAGAAATGATAGTCTGGAGAGTGAAGATGGATCATGAAGATGTTAAATGAGCAAATATGTAAAGTGAGGTGTATTCTTTGACAGAACAGGATGCTGTGGGGGTGCCTACTAGGAACTCCCAACCTAACCCACGTGGCCAAGGGACGTTTCTTAGGGAAAGTAACATACCGGTTGGCATTCATGGGTTTCATAGGGGTGGCTCAGCCCAAGAGAAAGTGACTCGGGAAAGGAGAGTACTTGGGGCCTGGGAGCAAGAGAACATGGTCACTTGAGAAAGCGTAAAGAGCTCAATAAAATGTGTCCAAGGGATACAGGAGTGCTAATGCAGGGGGGCGCATGCACCCTAATGTTTATGGCAGTGCTTTCAACAAGAGCCAAATCATGGAAGGAGCCTAAATGTCTATCAACTGATGAATGGATAAAGAAGTTGTGGTTTATACATACAATGGAATACTACTTGGCAATGAGAAAGAATGAAATCGTGCCGTGTGCAGCAACGTGGATGGAACTGGAAGGTGTTATGCTGAGTGAAATAAGTCAGTCAGAGAAAGACAGATATCATATGGTTTCACTCATATGTGGATCTTGAGAAACTTAACAAAAGACCAAGGGGGAGGGGAAGGGGAAAATAGTTACAGAGAGGGAAGGAGGCAGACACTCTTAAATACAGAGAACAAACTGAAGGTGGATGGGGGCTTGGGGGAGAGGGGAAAATGGGTGATGGGCACTGAGGAGGGCACTTGTTGGGATGAGCACTAGGTGTTGTATGTAAGCAATGAACCATGGGCATCTACCCCTAAAACCAAGAGCATACTTTATACACTGTATGTTAGCCAATTTGACAATAAATTATATTTAAAAAAAAAGAAATAAATAAATAAAGTGAAGAGATTGGACTAACCCAGGGGTTCTCAACCTGGGGTTTAGCAGATCAGTGAACGTGAGAGAAAAACATTCCCTCTTCATTTTCAGTGATTTCCAATGAAATTGTTTCCTTCAACTATAAATATAAGTATCAAATCACAGTCCTGTTAGCAGGAACTGTGACTTGTCACCAGTAGAAATCACAAATACATTTATATCACATGACTCTTGTTGCAGATATCAAAATATTGTTTATGCTCACTGCTGCTTCAAAATCATGGTAGTTATTGGACTGCTGTTAGATCTTGTATTTAGTAGATTAAATGAAGAAGTACATTAAAAAAAACCCAACAAACCTGTATCCTGAAGGATAAGGGGACAGGAGAATGGGAAGAGGTGCCAATGGGTAACCTTCCATTTCCTCTTTCCTTTTCTTACCATCATAGACAAGGGCACTAGTCCTCTTAGAAATGGACAAATGTAAATCCACAGGAAGAAGTCGACTTGCTCAACAGTGTAATTTTTTTAAATTGGAAGAGTACACAAGCCTGACTTCAGTTCCCTGCTCTAAGTCTAGTGTTCTTGTCATGGTCTGGTTGTTTTCCCTTTTTTAGAATAGTTGAAACCATAAGAACTTTTGACTGAACATTCTTGGGCTATTAAAAATTGGGTGCTTGAAGCTTTTTGAAAATCTAGCTAAATGACTTAACTTCTTATATCCACAATCTTTGATTATTTTCACAGGGTTTTGACTTAGTGAGTAATTTGAAAGTGTTTATATTAAGTAAATGCATCTTTTGCTCTTTTCACAATTGGTTAGACCCTCATTGTATGCTAACACCTCTGGCCAAGATACCCCATGAGCAAAACATAAGTGCGTGTGTGTGTGTGTGTGTGTGTGTGAGAGAGAGAGAGAGAGAGAGAGAGAGAAATGGAGGGAAAGAGAGAGAGACATGGAGGGAAAGAGAGAGAGGAAGAGAGAGAGAGGGAGACACTAGAAGAGAGAGGAAGAGAGACAGACAGAGAGAGAGAGAGAGAGGGAGACAAGTGGGAGTTGGGAGGGAGCATATGTTGTAACCAGAAGAAAAGAGGATGTTTTAGGTAGTCAAAAATTTTTAAATTGTCCATTGCATAGGATGGTGCAGAGAGTAAAGGTGAGAAGGATGGTGAGAGAGTAAAGAGAGACGGGGTAAGGGCCAGTTGACCCAAGATGCAGGGATAAGTAGAGGTTAGTCATGGGTGAAGGACAGCTGTCCAGTTTCACTGGACCAAAAGGAACATAGAAGAAAGTAGTAGAAAATCAGTCTAAAAGTATAGTTCAGGTGTAGACTGCTGGATTCCGAATGCCAGTCTGTTTGGTGGATGGTTGGGGAGAAGGTGGACTCACTTTGAAGCCTCAGGTAGCAGTAAGGCTGCATTGAAGCCTGTGCTGTGTTGCCCACACCCTTGTAGAACTGAGCACTGATTCCATAGATGCTGAGAGTGCTGGCCCCGGAGAGCACACAGTCAAACGCTGGGAATTGCTTCACCCCGGGCCACACCCTTCCCAAGGGCCTGGTACCCTTGCCCCCAAGGGGGGCACGTGTGCAGGACCTCCCCAGGTCCTGAGCTCCACATGGGGTCCACTGAGGTCTTTGTCGCAACTGTACCAGAGCCTAAGCTCTCCTTCTGCCCCATCCTACACCCTTCGCTCCCCCGGATGTTGACCCTGGGTGACCTGCCGCCCCACCTTCTTAGCCTGTCTCCTGGGAAACCTCATCTGCTATGCAGGCGTAAGCAGCACAGGGAGACTGTAAGCCAGGATTCTGATCAGCAAGCATTAAATGATGAAGGCTGGGAGCGCCTGGGTGGCTCAGTCGGTTAAACTTCCACCTTCGGCTCAGGTCATGATCTCGCGGTTCATGAGTTCGAGTCCTGGGTCGGGCTCTGTGCTGACTGCTCGGAACCTGGAGCCTGCTTCAGATTCTGTGTCTCCCTCTCTCTCTGCTCCTCCCCTGCTCACGCTCTGTCTCTCTCTCTCTCCTTCAAAAAAATAAAATAAAAACATTAAAAAATTTTTTTAAACCTATCAAAATAACCCTGGAAACTTTCAAAAAATAGTGTTCTGTGACCTCACTCCCATATTCGGATTCGGTATTCTCTGGGGAGAGATCCAGAAAAATAAAATATATACTCCTGCTTTAGTTTACAAAACACACTTTCAAATGCATTTTCTTATTTGATTTGCGCGAGGGCATGCACACACACACACACACACACACACACACCAAGGTGGGTGTAATTATTATTATCTCCATTTAACAAATGAGGAACCTGGGGCTGAGAGAAGTTTAGCAGCTTGCCTTAGGCACCCAGCTAAGTAAAGAGACAAAATCAATATGAAAGACAAGATCTGACAGCCGCCTGATGTTCTTTCCATTTCACCTCCCAGCCTCTTTCAGCTCTGGGGAGGCCAGAATTCTCAAGGCCTGTCCTTGCATGTGCTGGTTCTATTCTCCCTATCTTCGCTGAAGCTCTTCCCCAACATACCCCGCTCCTGTCCATGATGCAGGCCCTGAGAAATCCTCAAGACCAACGCGAGGAATTTATAAAATCATTAAAAATAGTGTTACACAAGGCATTTCCAAAGCTGGGAACATCCATGGGGAGCTTTCCATGCGACGCTCACAGAGCGTCGTCCTTAGGTAACTTTGAACCCCCGAGAATGTTCCTGATTCGTACGTAGCCTCTGTCACATCCCCCAACCCTTGATCATGCTCAGTTACTCAGTTGAATTTTTTTTAATTACTTTCAAAAATGTCTTTTTTGTCCTATTTGCCCAACTAGACTGGACGCTTTCAGGGGAACGACAAGCTTCCAACTCAAGTTAACAAAGTTAATCAACTTTTCTGGCCCTTTTCATGTATCAGATACTGGAGTAGAAAACTAGTAAAATACGGGTGAACATGATACAGCCCCTGCCCTAAAAGTGTTTATAATCTCTCCATTTCATCTACAACTAGCCATCCATCTCATAAACATAAATTTATTTGTATGAACAGTGTTACATGGATACGGAGGAGGGAGTGGGTGAAGAAAGTTATGAGGGTTTCTCAGAAGAGGAGCTATTTGAGTAGAGCCTTGACAGTAAATTGGAAAAGTAATCAGTAAGCCTTAAGTTCATGCCTTAAAAGGAATAGTTCTTAAGGATGTCTATGTGTTCCAACTGAGGGGCAGAGTTTCATTAAATGATTCAACAATATTTATTGGATACCAATAATCCTAGGAGTTTCTATTTACACGTTCCTCTTTCTCACCACCACCACCCCCCACATGCAATCCCACAGCCCATCCGATCTCTCCTACCCTTCGAGTATCTTTCCAACCATCCACTTTTCTCCGTCTCCATTACCCGCACTCCTAATTAAGACCTTGTCAATAGCTTACCAACGGGTCTCTTCATCCAGTAGCCACTCCCGCTGAATTGTGTCTCCCCACCCTGCTTCCCGAGACTCTTAGGATAAAAGGCAACATTTTAACCTGACTCTACAAGGCCCTACACATTTGGGTCCTCCTTATTTTTCCAGCCTCATTTGGAACTTTGCTTAGTGTCATCTCTATAATCTAGCCACATTAGCTTTCTTTCATGTTCCCCTCTGCCACATGTCCTCTGCACGTGCTTTTCCCTCAGCTGAAGGTGCTCTGCCCCATACTTGCCTCCCTTTTCTCCTTAACTCAGACTCTTCTTTCTGGACTCAGTGAAATCACCATTTCTTTGGGGACATCTTCCCTGACCTCCCCTTACCATATCTACAACCCCAGTACTTACAAGTATGATGGATCCCTCTCCTCCTATTTTGCTGCGTTTATCACAGTTATAATTTTACACTTATTTGACTTGTAAAAATTAGAGTCTATCCCTTTCCCACCCTTAATATATTAAATTCTACAAGAGCAAGGACTGTGCCTATCTTTGCATGCAATTGGATCCCTAGAACCCAGTTGGAGAAGTGTGAATCAACGACTGAATGAATGGACTGACACGTGTCTGACTTGTTAGGTCCTGGGAATTCCAAAGGTGAGTAAAACAGACCCAGTTTCTGTGAGTGTGGAGCTTCTAGACTAGTACTGGTTAAGCATAAGAGATTGAAAAGTCAGGGTGTGGTCGTTTGGAATTTGGACAAGCTCTCCATGACTCTTCCCTGACCCCATTTCACACTTCTTGTGCTGGAGATTTCAGGATCTGGGTTAGGAGTTGAAACTGAAGCTGAGTCTAGAGTCGTTTTATTTGTTCTTGGACATTCACTATAAGGCACTGATGCCAGGATTCAGAAAGAACATGCCCCTTTATATTCAGGAAGATTTTGTAAAGGATGGAGATGTTTTTGTTTTTGTTTTTGTTTTTGTTTTTCTGGTGGCTCCATATCCATTTTTCCTTCTTTTTTCAATTTTTTTAAAAAAATTAAATGTTTTTATTTATTTTTGAGACAGAGACAGAGCATGAGCAGGGGAGGGGCAGATAGAGAGGGAGACACAGAATCTGAAGCAGGCTCCAGGCTCTGAGCTGTCAGCACAGAGCCCAACGTGGGGCTCAAACTCACAGGACTGTGAGATCATGACCTGAGCTGAAGTCGGACGCCCAACCGACTGAGCCACCCAGGCGCCCCCCATTTTTCCTCCTTGCTAGAGCTCCTCAGCTTTTGTGTGGGGAATCATCTCTCCTCCCTTCTGTTCACTCATGCCGGGACTGTCTATGAAGCGATGGGTTCATGGCCCAATTAAACCAATGAGACTCCCCGTTAGAACTTACTGGGCTTTCCTAATCAGGATACCCCAGGGAAATGGTATACCTCTCTGGAACTTTCCAAGGGCCTTTCTTTTCTGAATCATTCTATGAGACCTTGAATAATTCTCTTTCTTCTTCAGTACGTTCTGTTGCTTGCACCCGACCCTCTTCAGTTACAATTCCACCAAAGCGGAAGTGGGCGAACAGCTTGCAGCCCAAGTCAAACCACTGCCTACTGTAGTGTATATAAAGTTTGACTGAAGCACAGCCACATCCGCTCATTTACATAGTGTCTCCTGCTGCTTTCATGCTACAAAGGCAAGGCTGAGGGGTGTGACAGAAACTATAGGTTCCACAAAGTTGAAAATATTTACGGGAAAAGTTTGCCGGCCCCTACACTACAGTAAAAACCCCAGTATGCTAATTAGAGTAATTGATTAAATTCTCCTCAAGGCCTCTAAAATGGTACCAGATATGTGCCATCCCTCGAAGAAGTGAGAAAACAGGTAAGTCGGTTTCTGTAGGGCTTAAGTCTTGCATAAACCTTGGCCGAGAAAGGGCACTTGCACCAAGGAAACAATTATGAAATGGACCTGGAAAGAAAAGGGGCAGTAGGTAGCATGGGGAACGGCAAAAACTAGTGTGTACTTGTGTGCAAAGTTAGGGGTGTGTGTCTGTGTGTGTGTGTGTGTGTGTGTGTGCGTGTGTGCGTTTTAAGGAGCAGCCAACATATGCCTTCGTTTGAATACTGTCTTGTCTGGAGCCAATGGGAAAAACCAGATGGCCTGCAATTCTCATTTAAGTTCCAAGCTTAAATCCATGGTAAACAGCCTATTAGTGGGAAATTTTGGGACAGTCCCTAAGCAAAGTTTGTTTTGCTTTTTACTCTCAGACTTGCTCCAAAAGCTCAGTGGAAATTACAGCCTAGAAAGTGCCTACTTAAATTCCTTTAACAAGCAATCCCCTCTCAGCAGACACAAGTGTGGGCCTGTCCACTCACCTCAAACAGACCATCCCTCTGAATTGTTTGCAAGGGCCTCAGGCTACAGGTAGTTTAAAGTGCCACTATCAGATTGCTTCCCAATCTTCTCCTCGAGACTAAATAGTCTTGATTTTTGTCAGCAGCTTTTCATATTCTAGGGCTCCCTTATTCACTATGTTTGCACGGAGCTGGATTTTCATCTTACTCCATGCTGTGCGGGCTCTGCCCCTTTTAGGAGCTCAGGGGCCAGACCTGGGGTGGGCTGGCTCCCGCCCCCCCCCCCCCTTTTGGCCCTTTAAACGTGTTCGGATGATCGTGTGTTAAGAGCTAATGACAATCGTCTGCCCAGAATGCTCAAGCATAAACTTGCATCGCGTCTGGGGGATTGATGAAATCAGCCTCAAAATCCAGAACATCTATCCTATAATTAAGATCCACTAATATATGGACAAGCAGGTCAGCAAGACCTACTTACGGTCTCCGCAAATTAAAGGGCTTCAAAGAAAATATTCCTTTCTTCCAGAGAGTGATTTTTTAAGGAGCACATTAAATAAACATTTATTGAGCATCTATGTTATGACAGGCACTGTGCGGGCTCCTGGGATACAGCAGTGAGTAGGAGGCGTGGGGCCCCTGTCCCGATCAAGCTACCAGCCGTGGGAGGGCAGTGGAAAGGGAACATCTCACAGAAGCACCTGCAGGGAGTGATCATGGAGAGAGTAAGTGCTGTGGCTGGGAAAACAGGAAGGCCTCTAACTCAGAGTTGGATGGAGCAGAGGTGAAGGAGCCCTGGTCAAGGACCTGAGACGGCTTCCGCTCGGCTGGCGCACAGAACAGAGAGGCAGGGTTGGGAGAGAAGTCCACAGAAAATGGCAGATCAAAGCAGGACCTTGCAAGCCAGGTGAGAAAATGACAGTGCTCTAGAACGATGGCTCTTCTTCACCAGGGGACACTTGCCAACGTCTCTTCAGGCGTTTTGGGTTGTCACACTCAAGAGGGGTTCCTGGCATCTCACGGGTAGAGGCCGGGGATGCTGCTAAACGTTCCTCAGCGTAGGGGGCAGTGCCACGATGCGTGGCCTATTGGGCCCAAAATGTCAATAATGCCGAGAAGCCCCTCTCCACAGCAGGGGGAGTGACCAAGGAGAGAGGGCCAACGCTGGAGTTACGTTTTGTACCGTCCACTCCAGACACAGAGAGGCGGTCAGGGCATACTGCAAAGAGCACAAGTGAGGGGAAATCATTTATGCAGCTTCCTGATAAAAGACGAGTTACGCGGAAAAAGCCCCTTCGGCCAGGGGCCCCGCCACGGAAACACATCTCGCTTTGCGACGCAAAATAAAAATGCCACCACACGAGTTTTTAGGCACCATCCTTCCATGATGAGTGAGAGATGGGAAACTGACAAGCAAATGTAGTAAAATAACTATTTTCGTCTGCTCATTTGTATAGCTCGCTATTTTGCTGTCCTCGAGCTCGCGGCGTAGAAACTAAAAGGTTCTGGATGAAAGTGTTAGCTGACTTTGACATAAAGTGGTGGCGTTGAGATATTTTCAACACCCCCTCCCCCCGCCCACACACACACACACATACACACACAGAGGGCATGATCCTAGGTATTTGGGGAGCATGTTTTGCATTCTTTGTGACAGGTGGGGTCCTATAAATGAAGACAGTGACAGCTGCTTAGCATGATAATGTGTTCCATATTGTCAGACCAATTTGGAAAGACTCGGAGTATCTATTATGAAGACCACTGTAATATATACGGAAAGTGTCTTTGCACAGGGGAAAGCACAGTGATTCTTACCTACCTCCTCCCTGATCACTCCTGGTGCTTGATGGAGCATCTAATAATAACTGGTATTTATTGAACACTTGCCATCCAGCAGACCCTGTGCCAAGCACTTTATGTGTGTTTTCTCACATGATCGTCACAGTCCTGTACAGTAGGTACTTTTCTTCCAATGTTGCATTTAAGGGCACTGAGGCTTGGAGAGGTTAATAGTCATTTGTCCTGAGTTGAGAAGCTGGGAGAATGAAGAGTCTAGATTTCAGCCCAGGAATGCAGTTTGGCCCCAAGAGTGTGCTCTTCTGGTCAACAGCAATGAGTGATTTCAAGAGGCCATCTGGAGTGGGCTTCTTTTCTGAGCGTCTGCTCCTTGGAGGTAAGGCCGACCGTTCATTGAACTCTGGCCATCTTCTTGTTGTTCGAGGAATATTCAGGCCCAGCAGGATCCAGCTGTCTAAGCTGCAGCCACTTCAGGGCTAGACACACGGTTCCCCCCACACAACCACCACTAGTCTTTCCATAGGGCTCTAGGAAAGTCAGTAACTTGGCATCTCTTTCCAGAAATTACTACAACAAAGAGATGACCGCTGATCTCCCAATACCAAATTGGCAAAGCCCATTACTCCTCTGTGGGTTGTTTAAAAACTATTCAAGTCCCAGGTTCAACTAAGGCAGTCAGGAAAAGAAGAAGGGATTCCAGCCAGAGGTGCAGACCCAGGATCGACCACAGAGTCTGCATTTTTGTTCCCCTGTAAGAGCCACGGGATGTTTTCTTGTTACTCAAGAGATAAGAACTTCTTATCACTCTTGGCACTTACACATGTTTTCCTATTTTTCATTTGGAAGCATGCATTTCTCTGTGGTCGGCCACCCATCCCCGGAGCACAGCCACATGTCCGAGGCTTTCAAAGAAATGTGCAACCATCCCTTGGGACTCCATGTATTCACAAGGACCCCAAACGGCTGACCTTCCAGAAAACACACACGCCACACCAAATAAGATACTTCCTCCTCTGAACCTAAAGTGTATTTTCCCCAATCCGATGGCCTAACCTGTAGATAGGAACACATGGCATTAAGTTTCCCGTCTCCCAAGAGCCAGCTCACCAACCATTGATGAGTTGACTCCCATTGCTAGGAGGCAGGCATAACGAGGCCTCCATCTAGGCAACCCTTTTTCCCGAGTTATACACATGGACATCACAGTGCCTAGAGATGCACACATGTTTCCTATTAAAATTGGAGGGAGACCTGAGGAGTTGCCTATTTTTCCACTACAGACCATTTTGGAGCTCAAAATCCATCACCAGAAGTATCCTGCGTTGTGACACAAAAATGAATGTCAACAAAGGCCATGTCGCTTCTGCTTCCCTGTCTTGGATCTAGTAGGTTATGTTTGTCCTGACACGGGTACACACCCTCCTGGAAAGACTGGAATCTGGCCCTGATCCTTGGGAGAGCACTGTGTGAATTTCCCGTGGCTATTGTAGCAAATTATCACAAACTTGGTGGCTGAAACAGCAGAAGTGCCTTCTCTCACTGGTCTAGAGGCCAGAAGTCCGAAATGGGCTTCGCTGAGCTGAAATGATGGCGTGGGAAGGCTGCACTCCCTGCAGAGGCTCTAGGGGGAGCGGGTTCTCGGCCTTTCCCGGCTCGTGGCGGCCCCTGGCTGTTGGCTGTGGCTGCGTCGTTCCAACAGAGGCCAATATCCTCTTCTCCCTCTGCTTTCACCCATATTGCCTTCTCCTCTGTGGGTGCCAAATCTCTCTCTTACAGAGGACACTTGTGATGCCATTTGGGGCCCAACAGAGAATCCAAAATAATCTCCTTAATGTAACCTCATCTGTGAAGACCACTTTTCCTTAGAAGGTGATCTTGATTAGGGATTAGGACCTGATATCTTTAGGGACCTTTATTCAGCTGACCGCAAACACCTCTGCGGAAAGATGAGGGAGCACAGGCTGATGATGTCCTTTCTGGAAGGGTCTACGTCAGATAAAGCGTGCAGACGTAAATGCATGTTAACCCCCTTAGGAGGGCTGCGTTTTCATGTGACATGTGTCATGTTCAGTAAATCTGTTCAGAATTCCCAATGATCTGTTCTGTAACATCCAAACTGTTCTCTTGCTACTATCTTCCATCAGGCTTCTCAGCCTCAGCACGAGGGACATGTAGGTTGAATAACTCTTTGTGGGGAGAGAGGGCACTATTCTGTGCGTTTACATGGTCTAGCAACATCCAGCAAATAAAATACAGAAAGCCCACTTAAAACCGAATTTCAGCTAAAAGACTACTTCTTTTTAGAGTGAGTATTATGTGTACAATATTTGGGGCATTCTAATACCAAAAAAAATTTTTTTGAAACCAAAAAAAAAACCCCCAAAAAACAGAGTTCTTTGTTTACCTCAACTTTATTTTTTTTTTAAGTTTATTACTTATTTTGAGAGACACAGAAATAGCATGATTGGGGAAGGGCAGAGAGACAGGGAGAGAGAGAATCGCAAGCAGGCTCCCAGCTGCCACCATAGAGCCCGACGTGGGGCTTGAACTCGCGCAACTGCGAGATTATGACCTGAGCCGAAACCAAGAGTCGGACGCTTAACCGACTGAGCCACCCCGGTGCCCCTGTTTATCTCAACTTTAAATGTGACAGGGTGTCCTGTGTTTTATCAGTCAACTCCACATGAGGTGCCAGTAACCCACACCCACCCACACCCCCGATTGCAACAAACAGTAACGTCTCCAAACATTGCCAAATGTTTCTTGGGAGCAGAATCACCCTTGGTTGAGAATCGCTGTTGTACTTAAAAAAAAAAAAAAAAAAAAAACTTATAAAATAGGAAAGACTGAGAAAAATATGTGGAACTGTTTTAAATATGTGCAAGCAAACTGGCAGTCGTTACTACTTATCGGCAGACCTACCGGATCCTAGAACCGTCGGCTGAACGGATAGCAGCATCGCTCCGGGAGGAGAGGTGCGTATCATCATGATGGAGACATGGTTTGGGGAAGATGGTCTCCTGGGAATAATCCTACCTGGCCCTCCGCCTTTCAAGCCTTGGAGCCTCGGGCTGAGCAGCAGGACCAGGCATGATCTCCCCACCCCACCCCCACTCACCCTCTAATTTATTTTAATTATTCTCCTTTTCCCTCTGAGTCCTCAGGCTTCGCTTAGGATCAAGTGGCTCTCTCATTCACGCAGCTAAGTTTGAAGGCACCAGGAGACAGTTGTCTGGGAGAGCTGGGCTGTGAGGTCCCTTCACCAAGACTTTTGAGTTTCAACATGTCCCTACTGGTAGAAAACGCTAAACAAAAGAGGGGCTGAAGGGGTGCGTGCCTGCCTGTCTCTCCCCCCTTCCTTCCCTGCATCCTCAGTCTCCCTGTCCCCACTGAGTCCTTGGCACTTGGTATTCGAAGCATCCATGCCTCTCCCAGGCTTTCCATACTGATAACCAGTGACTCTCCCCCTGGGCCCCTCTAACCCACCAGCTGCCTCTGCACTGTATCAAATTTGACCCTGAAAAGGTTTCTCCAAATATAAGCCTGGTGCACACACAGATAGCAATCAGGTGCACATATTGTATGCCTTTATAAACCAAGCCGCATGTATTTATAGACCCGTATCAATGACAGATGAATATAGAGAGATAATGGGGGTTTTACAGACCAAAAAAAAGGAGGGTGAAGCTTCGAAGCCTCTGACCCAAAATAAAATCAAACACCAAATAATATTAAGCAACAAATCCCTTAATAAAGGAAGACTGTTATCTACCCCAGGACTGGTGGAGTGTAGATGGGAGGTTTGTTTGCGAGGGCTCAGACCCTCACAGGAGAGGAACAAGGTTTAGGTTCTGTTCCAGAGTCATCTGCTGAAGGATGAATATTTCATTTATTTGCTGCTGTGCTTCTGGTTGCTTGGTGTCATTAACACCATCTTCAAAGGGTTTGTATTAACCAGCTACGCATGGCCTCATAGAGTGGTACAAAACCAAAGTTGCCATTTGGGAAGAGTTTTTAAGAATGAATGGATGAATTCAGCAAAACATCATTTGTTGCTGCTGGAAGTCAGACGCTAGGACAAAAATGCCTACAGAGGAAAATACAGGAGATATAAATAAAGAGTAATGCTGGAGGGAGAAAGGGTGCCAGGATTATGGCTCCAGTTATTACTCTCCACCTAGCCCGGGAGATAGGGCTGGTTTTGTTTGCTTAAATGTTTTTTTAATGTTTTATTTTATTTTTGAGAGACAGAGAGAGACAGAGCATGAGCGGGGCAGGGGCAGAGAGAAAGGGAGACACAGAACTGGAAGCAGGCTCCAGGCTCTGAGCCATCAGCACAGAGCCCGATGCAGGGCTTGAACCCATGAACTGTGAGATCATGACCTGAGCTGAAGTCGGTCACCTAACCAACTGAGCCACCCAGGCACCCTGGGTGGATTTTGTTTGTAAGATGGGTTGGGGTATGTGCATCATCAGGCCAACTCTAGGGACAGCGACAGTGACTTACAACCAGGGAAGACGCTAAGTGGAAGGCGCCACCTCTGTTGAGGCACAGCCACCATACTCCACGTGCTCCAACTCCAGCACGTCCCTGCGTCACCTCTCAGGCCTGCCATTTACCAGCAGAAGGACATTGGTTTGAGGGCATGTCTGTCCTCTAAATGCTCACATCCTGGGGATAACCCTTTGAGTCTTACGTAAAGAAATAGATATAAGTAAATACATAATACAGTGTTGTCAGTGTTTTTCATTAAATCCTCAGGCCTTGTTCATCTTAGAGCTAAAAGTCTGGACCCTCTTCTTTCTCACTGAGACAAAATTTACACGCAATGAAATATGCAGATCTTAATGATATGCTGCAATGAGTTTTGGCTAATGTGTATACCAGTGTAAATGTCGCCTCTACCAAGATGCGGGGCATTTCCATCACCCTGGAAAAGTGCCAGGGGGCCAGGGGTATGCTGGAGCCAGCCCCTCCCCAGACAGTTGACCACATCTCATCCCCAAATCGTGTTGTTCTTTTAACGACGGCCATGGTGGGAAATCAGCAAATGCTACAAACCAGGTCACCAGCACACCGTCGTTCACGCCCCTTGGTCCAGTCGATCCTCTGTGCCCACAGAGGTGAATCCCCACAGGTTTACTTTTGCTTGTTCTTGAACTTCATGAAAATGAAATCACAATTTTGTCTTCCTTTTTTCCATCAACATAGTGTCTGTGCGATTCACTGGTGGGGTGATTTGTTAGTAGTTTGTTCCTTTTTTATTGCCGAGTGCTCTTCCACTGTACAAATAAGCTACATTTGATCTCATTTCAAGTTGAAGGAGATTGGTTTGCTTCTGTTTTGGACTATTCATTTTTGTTTATTTCCTTCCATCTCAATTGAGGAATAATTGCCAAATAAAAAGTACGCAACATGATGATATAATAGATACATACACTGTGAAATGAGAACCCAAATCAAATGAACTAACATCCATCTGTCACCTCACATAGGCAGCTTGAGTGTTTGTGATAAGAACGCATAAGATCTACTCTTAGCCAAGGTCAAGTGTATAATACCATATTCTTAAACTGTAATTACAATTAAATACCATATTATTAAACTGTAATTACAATTAAAATGTAATGCTGTACATTAGATCCTTAGAACTTGTTTATCTTATGACTGAAAGCTTGTCCTCGATTTTTAAAGTACTCCCACAGACATTCTTGTATTAGTATTTTCATGATCGTGTCTTCATTTCTTTGGGGTAAATCCCTAGGAGTAGAACTGATAAGTCATGGAGTAGGTTTGTGTTTAACTTTATCAGAAAATGCCAGAAAGCTTTCCAAAGGGATAATGCACAAGCGATATATGAAATTTCCAGGGGTTCCATATACTTGCCTGCAGTTGGAATTTTCACATTCATCTTAATGAAGCAATATCTCTTGGTAAGATCGTTTTTTTAAGCTTTATTTATTTATTTTGAGGCAGAGAGAGAAAGCACAAGCCTATGAGGGGCAGAAGGAAGGAGAGACAGAATTCTAAACAGGCTCTGCACCAATAGTGGGAAGCTGGATGCAGGGCTTGAACTCACAAACCGTGAGATCGTGACCTCAGTGGAAATCAAGAGTTGGGTGCTTAACCCACAGAGCCATCCAGACGCCACCCCCTTTTTTTCTTTTTTAAGAGAGAGAGAGAGAGAGAGAGAGGCAGAGGGAGAGCGAGAGAGAGAATCCCAAGCAGGCTTTTGGCTCTCAGCGCAGAGGCTGACTTGGAGCTCGATCTCATGGAACCATGAGATCATGACCTGAGCCAAAATCAAGAGTCTGAGGCTTAACCCACTGAGCCACCCAGGTGCCCCTCGTGGTAGGATTTTTATTTGCATTTCCCTGAAGACTAATTATATTAAACATCTTTTCATGGACTTATTCTCTATTCATACACACACACACACACACATACACTCTTCATATATATATATATATATATATATATATATATACACACACACACACATATGGGTTGTTTTTGTTTTTGTTTTGCTGTTATGTCTGACAGAATTTTGAGAAGTATTCGACAAAATTCTCCAGCAAGATGATCTGGGCCAGAAGTTATCTCTTTGGGAAAGTTTCTGGTAATGAATTAAATTTCTTTAATAGATATAAGGCCATTCATATTTTTCTAATACATTTTGTGTTCGTTTGGGTAAGTTGTGTTTGTCAATGAATTTCTCCGCTTTCTTCTAAGTTGTTGAATTTATTGGTCTAATGTTTGCCTTTCATAATATTCCCTTGTTCTCTATTTCATATTGTAGGATTTTTAATGGAATCTCCTTTTTCATTCCTGAAATTCACTCATCTGTTCCTTTCTCTGCCCCTGCCCCCTCGCTAGTCAGTTTCACTAGAGGTCAATTAGACCAATTTTATTCATACTTCCAAAGAAATTTATTTCTTCTATTTTATTGAGGGTTACCGTTCCTAGCTTCCTAGATGGAAAGCTAGATCACTGATTTTAAAACTTTATTTCCCTAATGTAAGCATTTGATGGCGTAAATTTCTGGCCAAGTGCAGCTTTAGCTACATCTCACAAATTTTTACATTTTGTATTTTAATTAAAAAGATTTTAATTGGGGCGCCCGGGTGGCTCAGTCAGTTAAGCAGCCGACTTCGGCTCAGGTCATGATCTCGCAGTCTGTGAGTTCGAGCCGCACGTCGGGCTCTGTGCTGACAGCTCAGAGCCTGGAGCCTGCTTCAGATTCTGTGTGTCCCTTTCTCTCTGCCCCTCCACCATTCACGCTCCGTCTCTCTCTGCCTTTCAAAAATGAATAAATGTTTAAAAAATTTTTAAAAAAAATTTTAATTACCCTCACGATTTCTTTTTTATTCCTGGATTATTTAGTAATGTGTTGTTTCATCTCTATAATATGTTGGGATTTTTTGGCATCATACGATCTCTAATCTCATCACGCCATGCCCAGGGAACATGCACTCAAGACTCTAGTCTTTCTAAATTTATTGAGACTGACATTATTGCCCAATGTTTGGCCTATCTTGCTAAATGGCCCTTGTGCACTTAAAAAGAATATGTGTTCTACTGTTGTTGGGTGAAACGTTTTATAACCTTCAGTGAAGGTCATGTTCATTGATGGTGTGATTTAGACCTGCGATATCCATGCTGACTTTCGGTCTAGTTGATGTATCAATTAATGAGAGAAGTGTGTTGAAATCTCAAACTCAAGCTACTGATTTATCTGCTTCTCCCTTTGATTCTGTCACTTTTTGATTCTTGTATTTTAAAGCTCTGATATTAGATACATATGCACTGAGGATTGTTATGGCTTTCTGGGGAACTGGCTCTTTTGTCTTGAAACATCTCCCTTTATCTTTGCCAATCCTCCTGCATTAAAGTGTAACCATCTCTTTGTGATTACTCGTCACATGATAATTCCCCCCATTGTTTTACTTTCAGCTTATCTGTGTCTTTATATTTAAAGTGCATCTCTTGCTTTCTGACAACCTTGCCTTCTGATTGGAGCATTTAGTTCCTTTATAATTTAATATATATTTTTTGAGTGTAATTCTACCATCTTGTAATTTGTTAAATATTTCTCTCGTCATTTTTTTTTCTGTTCTTCCATTCTTCTTTTCCTTCTTTCAAAGAGGAATATTAATTGAATAATATTCAATTATAAAGTTCAATAATCATACTGAACAGAATATTTTTGGTATTCTTTGTTTTTCCTCTATTGGTTTTTTAGCTACACTTCTTTTGATTTTTTTAAGTTTATTTATTTATTTTGAGAGAGACAGTGTGAGCAGGGGAGGGGCAGAGAGAGGGGGAGAGAGAGAATCCCTAGCAGGTTCTGTACTGTCAGCATGGAGCTTGACACAGCTCAAATCCACAAACCGTAAGGTCCATGACTTGAGCCTAAGCGAAAGTCAGACACTTAAGTGACGGAGCCACCCAGGCCCCTACCTTTTTGTATTTTTATTCAGTGTTTCCTCCAAGAATATGAGACGTTAACTTATCACAGAGTACCTAGAGTTGGTACGGTACCATTTCACTTCAAATAAAATGTGAAAATCTTGGGGCACCTGCGTGGCTCAGTCGGTTAAGCGTCCGACTTCGCCTGAGGTCATGATCTCACGGTTCGTGAGTTCGAGCCCCGTGTTGGGCTCTGTATGGACAGCTCAGAGCCTGGAACCTGCGTCAGATTCTGTGTCTCCCTCTCTCTCTGCCCCTCTCCCACTCACACTCTGTCTGTCTGTCTCTCTCTCAAAAATAAATAAATATTTTAAAAAATATTTTTAAAAATGTGAAAATCTTACCACTGTAAAATTCATTGTATCCTACCCCCATATTTTTCCCTGCAACTTTTGACATCTATTCTACATCTACTTATGTAGGAAACCCTAAAACTTAATGTTATCACTTTTATTTAAACAGTGTGCTGTTTTTTACAGAAGTAAAGAGAAGAAAATAACGTATTCTTTATATTTACCCATGCATTTATTATTTCGGGTACTCTTTGTCCTTCCTGTAGATTGTTTTCATCTGATGTCGCTTCCCTTAAGCCAGAAGAACCCCCTTTCACATCTCTTGTATTGCAGATCTGCTAGTGATGAAGTCTTCCCAGTTTTATTTATCTCATGTGTTTGTCCTCTCTCAAGGATCACAAGACTGCACTGCCTGTTGTCCAAATGTTTACAAGCAGTTCCCTCATATATTTTGTTCAGTTTCATAGTTGTTTTCAGTAGGAGGGTACTGGGGTTGCCAAACCCCATAAACTCGGTGGATTAAGAAACAGAAATTTAGTGTTTCACAGTTTTGGAGGCTAGAAGTCCAAAACTAAGTTGTCAGGGAGGTCAGTTCCTTCTGGAGGCTCTCCCTCTCTCCTAGCTTCTGGTAGTTTTAAGTACTCCTTGCCTTGTAGGTAAAATATTTCCTGTATCTGCACATGTTCCTTCCTCTGGTTCCAATTGTCCTCTTTTAATAAGAACACAGCCATATTGGATCAAGGCCACCCCAATGATCTCACCTTATCTTGCTGACCTGTAAGGATTCTCTTCTAAAGAAGGTCACATTCATAGGTACCAGGCAGTAGGAATACAACATCTTTTAAAGAGGCACCATTAAATCCATAACGAATAGTCAGTCTAGTGTGACTTTTTCTGTCATGGCTAGAAGCAGAAGATACCCTTTCAGTCTTCTTTGCCTCTGTCAATATGCTATGAATTTCTTCATCTTTACATACTTTCAGGCTAGATACTTTCAAGGTCAGTGGGGAAGAGGCTTATGGATTATGAAAGGAGGAAGGATGGGGAGGGGAACTGGTAAAGCATGGGCCAAAGGTAGAACTTTGGGATAAAAGATTGAGAGGAAAGTATTTCCACTTACCCGATTTTCCCTTAGGTCTGTGATTGGGCCATGCCTACGGTGATGGACTGAAGATGGAGACAGGAGCTGTTATAGCTATTTGCTCATTCATTTATTGAATGAGCATATACAACATATACAGAGCTCTTAGGTGTACCAGATATGTATCTGCTAGCAGAAGACAGAATAGTACAGGAAACACACGTGGCCCCTACCTGTGGAATCTTCATTCTAGTAGAAATTCAGAGTCTATTTATCTGTTTAAGATTCAGTAGTTGGGTTGTGGCTTTAAGAAATTAACAAGAGAAGACATTTTTTTTTTTTTTTTGGTCAAGATAAATACAGTACAGGGAAAGATTGAGAGGGGGTGATTTTGTATTCATTCCTTGGTTCAACAAATATTTTTGAATACACGTTGGACCTGAGGATAAAGATTTCAAAGGATCTGCTTGTATATGAAGAGATATTTATCAGATAATAATTACAGCTAATACCTTTATAACAAGTTCTGTGCGGCAGGCACTGTTTTAAACCCTGGACTGGTCTTCACTCCTTTTGTCCTCTTAACAACTAACTGCCACTATCATCCCCTTGATGAGGTTAAATAACTTGCCCGAAGTCAGCAGCTATTAAAGGGTAGAGGCATAACATAAGCCCTAGCACCGTGGCCTTAGAGTCTGTGCATTTAACCTCTACCCTGTTCTAACTGTGAAATGTACAGGATCTGTATATCCTGGATTTGTTTTAGGTCCACATGTCTCCATTTTTATTTTTTGTATATATGTTTAAAATTTTTTAACATTTATTTATTTTTGAGAGACAGAGCATGAGTGGGGGAGAGGAGGAGAGAAGGAGACACAGAATCTGAAGCAGGCTCCAAGTTCCAAGCTGTCAGCACAGAGCCCAACGCAGAGCTGGAACCCACAAACTGTGAGATCATGACTTGAGCCGAAGTCAGATGCTTAACCGACTGAGCCACCCAGGTGCCCTGGATGTCTCCATTTTTAAATTATTTGCCATCAACTGTCTCCCATAAAGACGCTTCTATTAATCTGATCTACGATTTTGGAAAAATAGTTGTTGTAGATATAAGAAAACATGTTTCTCCGTATTTCCTAAATATTCCCTCTGGAACTTCCTGAATATGTGCAGTAATGCAGACTCTCAGGAAAGTATTCCATTACGGAGTACGCCGGTTGTCTTGAAAGCATCCATTCTTTTCTTTCTAATTTCCAACTTCCTAGAGAATTGGCTACTTTTTTTCTTATCCTCCACCATAAGGTCAAGTGTTTCAGGAGAGTCACAATTAGTGTGCCATGGTGGTTTCATGATCCTGGCCATATGAGAAAAATATGATGACATTCTGGCTTGTAAATCATGGAGGAAGTATGTGGGGGACTTCCTACACAGGAAGAGAAACTCCCTCTTCTTCAAGTTGTAACATCTGCATGTGATGTCTGGAACTCCAGCAGCCATCTTTTGATCATGAGGCAGATGAGCCTGAGGACATAACTGATAGACTGAGGATGACAGAGCAGAAAGAAGGACAAAGCAAAAACAAAAACAAAAACAAAAACACCCAAGCCCTGGATCCATAATGATATCTTTGAGCCACTGAATGGGCCAATTTTGAAACCACACTAATTTGAACTTCTTGTTCAATGAGAGGGAAACTTGATAAATTAACATTTTTAAGCCATTTAGAGTTAGATTTTTCTACTTATGATCTTAATTGAGTCAAAAAGTAAAAAACAAGAAGGAAGCCCTAAGAATTTTATGTTTTAATCCCATTCCTTCCATTTGTCTCAATACAAGAAGAACTTCCTGCTCTCAGAATATGTTCATTCTCCACTAGATCAGTGTGATGCCTCATATTTAGGGAAAGAAAAGCAGATATGTACATCTTTAAAATATTCAAAGGCAGCTGAAAGGTTAGCAACTATCTAAAGCCCATGATAAATGTCTAAATTCCTCAGCAGCATATTTCTGTGTTTGCAGATTCAGAGACAAGAGACTTTAATCACAGCTGCTAAATCTCTCTTTTAAAATTGAATTTAAAATAACATTCAAGGCTGTGTATATTGGCTGCAGACTTCTTCCCATATTCTTCCTGGGAATTTCCCACCCTATAATAAGGTAGCTTTCTCTCTCTCTCTCTCTCTTTTTCTTTTTTAAATAGCTGCTTATTAAGGCAGAGATTCTAATATTAGCCTGCTGTTCCACTGAATGAAGGGACTGGATGTCTTCTGCACAAACTTGAGAGTCTGGATATATTTCTGCACTTTTCCTCACTGCTTTACAGAAACTGAAAATAGTACTCCCCACCCCCCCTTCCCTCAACTCTGTACAACCACAACAGAACGTGGGGGACTGGTTTGGGTTTGGAACCCGCATATGCTGTGTGCAATTTTATTTTCCATGCTTAAATGAAGTTAGTTCCTCTTCCACTTTGGATGTAAGGGGGAAGCGAATATCATTTCTATAAAGATGACTGGGTGTTGTCTTGCCCAAACCTGTCTGTGGGCAAGGACGATGCCAAGGGGGGGAAATATGGAAAAGGAGGACCCCGCGAAAGCATTTTGGAGATCCCTTTGTTCCACTGGTAACGTTATACAGCCTTGGTGTTCACCAAAGGGAAAGGACAGTGAGCAGTGTGTGGGTGGGTTGGAGCGACAACCCTAGGTAAAAGTTCTGATGCTGTGGCGGTTTGGGGACGCTAATGAACGTGGAATCTCACCAGCTTTGCTGAGAATTGAAAAGAGCGGGCTTTATTTAATCTTCCTTTGCATTGGAGAACTGAAAGAGCTACAAAGAGATAAAGGTGGAAGGAAATGTACAGACTACGTCATTCACCCCGTCACGTAGCAGACAAGGAAGGTAACATGCAGATCCAGGGAGCAGATGGTCCGGGGTCGCCCTGAGCTGACGGCGGAGGAGGCAGGTAGTGTGGTACAGTGGTTAGAGCATCGTCCCACTCCCCTGACTGGCACGACCCTGCTGGGACTCAGCTGTGTGTCCAGGGGTTAGTTTCGCAGCCCGGTAGAGCCCCATAGTCCTCCCCTCTCCCATGGGCTCCTCACCCCTACAGCACCTTTCTCATGGGCTTGCTCTGAAGACTGGGCAAGTTAATGTCTCTAAGGAGCGAAGCGCCTGACAGATGACGCGCACTCCATGGGTACAGTTTGTGTGAAACCCAGACTCAGGAGAAAGCCCTGGAACACATGCTGCTGACCTTGGCCTACTCTCCCTGCCCTTTATCCTTGTCCTCCCAAACACTCCATTTATGGGCTGTTGAGGTGCTCCTCCCAGGAGAAAGAGGGAACCGAGACTTTCACCTGTGAACTTCAGACATGAGGGAGAAAGGAAGGAATCAGTTGGTTTATTTAGCATTTATTAAGCAGCGTGCTGTATCCACCCCTCCCCTCCGCCATTCTTGCATTTCGCTCGATTTGAACTTCCCCAGGGGCTTTCTCCATTGTCTCTGGTCTGTTTTTCCCTCCTTTGAATTCATTTCTTCACACGAAGAATGTAGCTTGCCAGACGCTGGCTTAAGTGATGTGTGACAGAAGAATGCCTGTGCTCAGGTAGATGGGTTTTAAGATCCGTTAATGGACTTGGCGAAAGGGCGAGGTAAGATATCACTCATTTGGGGTACGGGAGACAAAGATCAGACTGTGAGGAGGTGATGAGAGATCCCTCTACCAGCAGAGTTGGAGGCTCCTGTGTATCAAATGTCTTGTGACTGGCAGGCTCCACAAATCCCCAAGTATGTGCCTCTTTCTCTCCATTATGGCCCCTAATAGGTTAGATAACAAAAGCAAGAGTCATGTCTCAGAAGGGCTATCACTGCAAGAAAGCACAGCTGTCACCCGACCCTCCTGTTAAGCCATGCCTCTGGTCGAGCTCGAGGCACGAGTGAAGGAATGCGAAGGAATTATCAGAGAGCAAACCCTGCTGGAAACGAAATACCGTGAAGAGCTGATACGGAGCCTCGACAGTGTGCCTCACACCGATTCAGGACCCCTCCCTCCACTCTCCTCTGTGAACAGTAATTCTTACGCTCATTTTCCAAGTGGACAAGGGGCCATGGCGCGTCCAGTATCCTCCGGCAACTCGCCCTGATGGTCCCTGATGATCCCCACCCCCTCTGCTCTGAGGGGGAAATCCAGGCTCAGAAAAGTCACTTGTGCAAATTGGCACAGCTCATCGGCTCTCTGCCTATAGGCCAGATACAGCGAGACGCCTGCTACCTCCCACTGTTCTGGGCAGGTTTCAATAGGCGTAGAAGGGGAGCGATCTCTGGACTGCTGGGCAGAGAAGAAGCATCTCCAGGCAGATGGAGTGCCCAGGGTCCTCCCGGAGAGAGCCAGAGGGCTTGTGACTGGAGGCAGGGCTAGAACCAAGAGCAAACGCAACCCCTTCATCATGGTGACTGGCCCAGGCCTGACTCAGCTGCATCTGCGTGCGGTGGAGGAAATTGGGGCTTTGGGCAGCTGGGAAGCTCTTCAAGATCCCAAGCTGGAGAAAGAGCTCAGTCCTCATCCTCAAACCACTGCATGGGTCTGTTCCACACTAGGCCAGGAGCTGGTGGGCAGGATCTGAGGCCCTGTTTTCCTTCCCTTCAGGGGCTTTCAGCCCGAGAGGAAACACTCCTCTGTTATCTGTGGTTTCTAGTTCTTTCTCCCTTTGGAAGTGGAGGGGAAATAATAATAATAATAATCTTCCGTGGGTTTGGGAGTCTCCTTGGTCGGCTGGGGCCAGAGTAAGCAGAACCAAGTTACGTTGGTAGTGATGCCTTGTCTCCGCGAAATCAGCGGCCCGGAGAGAAGAACCCAAAGGTGAGCCCAGAGTGGAAGGTAAGATAGGCAAGTAGGGACTGGATTTGTTCAACAAATCATCAGGGTTTCTGCCTGGATGGGCCCTATGGCATGATACGTAGAACTTGCCGTTCTTCCTTATTCTTTTCTCTTTTCTTTGCTTTTTCTTGCTCTTTCTGTCCTTTTCCTTCACCGACTTTCTTAATAACAAAAGGAAAACGTTATATATTTGAGACAACAAGTCCAATTATATGGAGACATATGAAGAAAAAAAATGTCCCCATTCCATCCTCCTGAGGAAACAATGCTAACAGAATGACAGATATGCTTTGGTATCTTTCTGTCATCTAAAACTTTAAGATTTGTCCCTGTTCTGGGGGGGGAACTTACTCTTTTTAGAGGAAAGAACACATCTATAAAGAAATAATTACAGCATACGTAAGAGCTTTTGGAGTGTCCGCCATGATAGGACCACTGTAGAGCAGGCTGGAGATTTGGGGAGTGCCTAAATAAGACTCTTGGGAAGACTAAATAAGACACAGAAGTTTGCAGAGAGTGAAACAGGGTAAGGATGTTCCAAGACACTGTTATTTAAATTCCCTTTATTCTCAAGGAATCTCAGAATTGGGAAGGTCCTTTGAGACCGGTAGCCTATCCCATTACAGACGTGTCCACATTAATGGCCATCCAAAGCGACTTCTAGGTCCAGACAACTTGATGAGAGTGTTCTTGTGAGAAGCCCACTTCAACCCCAACTGCTGGTCAACCAGCCACCTGGACTCTTTAAAATACTTTTTACGTTTGATGTTTTTGTGTTATACAATCTTTTCTTTAATTATTTTTTAATGTTTATCTTTGAGAGATAGCGAGAGACAGAGTACAAGTAGGGGAGGGGAAGAGAGGGAGAGAGGGAGACACAGAATCTGACACAGGCTCCAGGCTCCAAGCTTGTCAGCACAGAGCCTGATGTGGGGCTCGAACTCATGAACTGTGAGATCATGACCGGAGCTGAAGTCGGACGCTCAATCGACTGAGCCACCCAGGCGCCCAATGTGTTACACAATCTTTACGTAATTCTTCTCTTCCCTTTTGTCATAGTGTAAGCAACCTGAGGGCAGGGCTTATGCTTCATTTATTTTTGCTGCCCAAATAACACATGAGTTACTAAATTAACTCAAGAAAATAAAACCCAGCACACCTTGAACCCTCCTATTTGAGGACGTTGGACCGCACATGGAAAAAGATTCAAACCTGGACTTCTTCATGGGCCCTCAGTTTCCTCCGTATGGGGCCGACTCCTACATTTCTCCTGTGATCCTTCCTCCAGCTGCAGGAAAAGATTCCCCTTTCTTCCCTAAAGCTGTGTATATGTGGTTTCTCTAGCAACTCTTGATATTTCCACATAATTTCAGGTGAAATACAGTGAGTTGTCAAAATTAAAGTTTTAACTGGGTTTCGATGTCAAAGCCACCTTTTGCCAAGATGATAGAAAAATCAAAAACAGCAACAACTTTGGTCCCTCTAGTGGACTCCCATGCTTCACTGCCATCTTGGCGTGGAAGGGAGAAGGCAGGAAGGCATCTGATCTACACTCACAAACAAACAAAACAAAACACAGGGCCAGAACCTATGTCTACTGCAGAATTCTCTGCAGCACTGCAAAGCCAGATCTAACTAGGGCAAGGTCATCAGAGTTTTGGACAAAGGGTGGTAACGTAAGGATGTCATACTTGGTCATTTGTCTTTGGTGTAAAAGCATTTCCAGATAGAGCAGAGCTTAAAAAATGGGTATCCTTTACACTTTCATCTGGAAGACTTATCTTTTTTCTTTTTTTTTTTTTTTAGAGAGTCTGAGCACCTACGAGTGGGGGAGAGGCAGAGGGAGAAAGAGAGACAGAGACAGAGACAGAGACTGAGAGAGAATCTTAAGAGGCTTCAGCACAGAGCCCAATGCAAGTCTCCATCTCATGACCCTGGGATCATGACCTGAGCCGAAATCAAGAGTCAGATGCTCAACCGACTGACCCACCCAAGCACCCCAAAGATTTTTCTTAATGACATACTTGAGGCAATTGAAACATAAATGTAAAAGATAAAGTTTAAAATTTGATATAAATGGGGCGCTTGCGTGGTTCAGTCGGTTAAGCGTCTGACTTCGGCTCAGGTCATGATCTTGCAGATCATGAGTTGGAGCCCCACATCAGGCTCTGTGCTGACAGCTCAGAGCCTGGAGGCTGCTTCAGCTTCTGTGTCTCTCTCTGTCTCTGTCTCTCTCTCTCTGCACCTCCCCTGCTCACACTCTGTATCTGTCTCTCAAAAATAAACATTAAAAAATAAATTAAATAAATAAAATTTGAATATAATGGCATATTAGGACGGGTGGTTGGCATTAAGTCTTAAACACAGAGTTGTCTCTAAGTAATTAAAAATATGGTTATAGAACAAAGCAAATGTTATGTTTTATGAAGAAAATATACAGTGTACAAATATTAATTCATTATAAAAGAATTACCAGTGGAAACCCCAGATTATGTTAGTATAGATCAGGAGGCAGAGGAGGATGGTAAGGAAAGACGTTGTAAATCACACGTATTACGTAAGGGGAGGTGATTGTTGGTTGTGACCCTCAGGGAAAAGACACTCAAATAATGTGTCTTGGAAACTATAAAGATGACCACTAGTCGATTAAAAACAAATGTTTACCTTTCAAGTTATTTGTGAAAATAAAAGTAAGCAAACCTAGTCCAGCTATCAAAAGATAGAAAATTCAAAATCAAAGGAATGACAAGCACACAACTTAAAATAATAGGATCTATGTATGGAATGCCATCATATTTATATTTATCACTGTATATAAAAGGCTGGCCAGCATTTATTGCCTGCCTATGGTGTGTCAGGTACTATTAGGTGATTGGCTATTATTTTCTATTGACTCTTTGTAGCAACCTCAGTAGTATAATTGTTTCAACGTTGCGGATGAATCAACAGGGACTCACAGAGGATAAGCGGCTTTCCTGAGGTCACACAGACGAAAAAGGCAGATTCAAGAGCTCAACCCAGGCTTGTCTGATTCACAGACTTACTTCCAGTCCCTGCTCTGTGCCACATCTGTACGGCAAGGCCGGATGAGGGAGACCAGATGGATCGACTGTGAATTCCCCAATTTAAAATTGAATTCCCCAACCCAAGAGATTGGATTACAATGCAAAATATGACATGTTGCTTTCAAATACACCTTAATTCTTTTTTAATGTGTATTTATTCCTGAGACAAAGACAGAGAGAGAGAGAGAGGAGAGAGAGAGAGAGCGCATGAGCAGGGGAGGGGCAGAGAGAGAGGGAGACACAGAATAGGAAGCAGGCCCCAGGCTCTGAACTGTCAGCCCAGAGCCCAACTCAGGGCTCGAATTCACAAGCCGTGAGATCATGACCTGAGTCCAAGTTGGACGCTTTATGGCCGGAGCCACCCAGGCGCCACAAATAGGCCTTAAAAATGGCATGAGGTATGCACAAACGTGCCGTGTATTTAATTTTTCAGAAAAACATAAAAAGAACAAAAAACAAAAGCAGAGGTCCTATTTCAAATATAAATTTCAAACAAAATGTAAAGTTAAAAGCGAAAGGCATTAACATGATTTGAAAAATACGTCAGTCAATGATATGTCCATGGAAAAAGTATCTTTAGCCACCGAAAATTTCACAGAAAACTATAAAAGCCAAAGTAAAACCAAAAATAGCTAGAAATACAACCTAAGGGAAAAACATAAGGAAAATGAACACACAGTTACTATGAGAGACTCTAACACACATGTCCGTTTGTGATCGATGAAATAGATCAAAAATAAAATCGGTGACTGTGAAAACAACAAAATTAGTGATACATTAATAGATATGTACATGCCCCTATGTAATCTATATCTGACATATATGTGTGTATATGGATATATGATATATATGTGATATATATGTTAAATATATAATATATGAATTCAAATCTGATAAACAGATCTCACACTTCTTTTTCATTTGTCCATACTATTTCCTCAAATCCTGCTAATATACTCTACCAGAAAGAAAATCTTAATAATGGCCACATTTTCTCACTAATACATGGTTGGTCTATCAATTAATAATGCCACTAAAATTACAAACGTAGAAAGCAAACAACTACCATAATAAAAAGGAAGCTTTGCTGTGTGAATATTGGATGTAAGGTATCAAAATTGCAATTAGTATGCATTAGACAATATTGCGTCAGAAAGAGGGTCATCTGCTTCCAGACCACGGTGACCACAGGGGAACTGAAGTGGGAGGCTGCTGTGTGTCCTAGGAAGTGGCCTGAATATTTCCTTGGAGAAAACATAGTCTGTGTAGGGATCAGTACATTCCCTGGTTTCAGGCGTCCACTGGGTCTTGGAACAGACTCCCCACGGATAAGGGGTGGGACAACTACTGTACCATCAAAGATGTTCATCGCAGCACTATTTAAAGACTGTGAAGAAACATGCCAAAATAGAGTCCATATCTCCGGGTGGTTAGTTATTGATTAGATACATTTTCCCAAACTCTTCGTACTGAACAAGCACTACTCTTAAAATGAAAAAAATACCGTTTCTTAAAACAACTCACTGAAGCATTAAAAAAAATGAAATTAATTGGGGTGCCCGGGTGGCTCAGTGAGTTGAGCATCCGACTTCGGCTCAGGTCACGATCTCACTACTCGTGAGTTCGAGCCCCGCATCGGGCTCTGTGCTGACAGCTCAGAGCCCGGAGCCTGTTTCGGATGCTGTTACTAAATGTATGGGATATAGCCAAAGCCTTATGGAGAGCACACATTCATGTGCTTAACTGTTCCTTTATTAACAAGAGAGAATAAAAATAATTGGATCAAACATTCATCTTAATTACTTGAAAAAATAAAGAGAAAACAGGACGCATGATATAATACAGCAAGAAATCAGTGAACTGGAAAACCAACACACAAATCCAGTAAAATTGATGACTAGAGCTAATTCTTTGAACAAAACCAATCTAGCATACACAATTTGGAAATCCATTAAAATGGTGGTTCTCAACTATCCCGGTTATTATTCTATTGTGCTCGTCACAACTCATTAAAGTTCTCATTATCTCTCCTTCAGATAAATTCAGGGAACTCTGGTCTTCCTTTTCAGTTTGGTGGCACCAGAGCGTTTCGAAGAGGCCCCATGGTTTGACCACCAGAGGGTCACTGGGGGAAGTGGCTTACAAAGGAAATGAGCTTCCCTAACTTCCCTTCGGTCTACCTCTGACTTAGTGGGGATGGTCTCAGACAAGAGTTATACACCAACAAGTCTCTCCTTTGAAACGAACGTCTTCCTCAGCTCCCTGGGTGGATGTGGGCCCATCACCGGTAGAGGGGCGTTCGCCGGGGACTTAAAGTTATGCGACTCTGACAATTTCTTCTATGCAAAATGGCCGCTCAAGTTTTGGAGAAATGAGTCTGTGACAGACAGTTGCTCATTTTTTGCCCGCATCATCCCCCTTCAACACATTTGACTTCTTTTATTTTTGTGCCATGACTGAAGCCCAGAAGCATGGGCATGAGGAAGGAAATTTTAGCATGGAAGAAAAATGGAGAAAAGAAGTCGCCATTCAGATGGGCCCCAGTAGCTAATAGTAGCCAACCCGTATATATTTAACATTCCTTGATGCCTGTGCATTGTGGCAGGGACTTCAATTTTTGCTTCCTGAAGCCTTCACAACAGGATGAAAAAAGCACTCATCATCTTCATTTTATTTTTGAAGAAACTGAGGCTTAGAGAAGCTAAAAGAAGCTTTCCAAGTCACCCAACCGACGACAGAAGGACTTACATAGACAGTCCGGGTTCAAACCCCATGCTGGTCCCTGGTCCTCGCTCTCCTATCCTGCTGTTTTCAGTAACAGGGGCATAGAGACAGTGTTTTCCTCTCCTCACGCTCCCGACTGAACACAGAGTAACTTCTGTAGTCACGAAATGACGACCGAGAACTCCCCTCAAGTTGCTTCTAGACCCAGCTGGCTTCTCCCTGTGGGGAGGAGATTTATGTGACTGATGAAAGAGAGGAAGACCACAGTCCATCAATCCATGTTCCTGCCTATTTGCAGTTACCAAGTTAAAGGTCAGAAACACATAGGAACTTACCATCCACAACCCTCCATCCTCCCCCCTCCCCAAGACTTCCTGTCTCATGGGGAAATTCCTGTTTTCCTTATGCCTGACTGAATAAGCATTAGCTGTGCAACATGGATTCATTTGGCCTTGGGTCTCAAGGTTTCATCAGAAGGGCAAATAGAAGGCAGTCTGTTTCATTTCGTACTCAAAGTGCTCTCTGGGTCAGTTCCCCAAACGTCGAAGCCCATGATCTGTGGTCAGTTCTTGGGTCTAGGTCTCGATTGGTTCAGAACTCTTAAGAGAGAAGGGCATGAATATGATTGGTCTGAAACTCCAACACAGGATACTTTGATATGCAAGGCGCCCCAGTGTTCTTCAGCATACGCTCTTGGCTATACGACATGAAAACTTGAGCCTCTGACCCGACCCTAAGATGCTGAGGATACGCACCTTCATAAATGCTGGAGAAGCCGACTAACTAAAACACTGCTCTAGCGATGCACAGGACAGCGACATTTGAGGGCTTCTCTCTGAAGGTTTGCGTAGGACCAGGGCAGTAGATAACTCAAGAGTAAAAGGGGTGCTCCCGTGCAGCCTCGCTTGACTGCCGTCTGTGCGCATAAAGCAGTGCTCCATGCCAGTTGATGTTCACAGTGCCATGTACCTTTCTCCACCCTTTAGAGCAGATGAGCTGCCCGAGTCAAAACAGCTTTGTATCCAGGCAGAATTCCTGGAACTATGGGCAACATAGCCATGGTGCATCTGAGATAAATTTCCTTAGAGAAGAATGAGACTTTAAAACTTGCATTAGGGGCGCCTGGGTGGCGCAGTCGGTTGGGCGTCCGACTTCAGCCAGGTCACGATCTCGCGGTCCGGGAGTTCGAGCCCCACGTCGGGCTCTGGACTGATGGCTCGGAGCCTGGGGCCTGTTTCCGATTCTGTGTCTCCCTCTCTCTCTGCCCCTCCCCCGTTCATGCTCTGTCTCTCTCTGTCCCAAAAATAAATAAACGTTGAAAAAAAAATTCTTAAAAAAAAAATAAAATAAAACTTGCATTAGGATCCTTACTTATAAACATGTGGAGCATCATCACGTTACAATTTCAGCCCATTTTACTCAAAGGCATGGATGAGCCGATGTATGAAACTAGATTTTGGGGGCGCCCGGGTGGCTCAGTCGGTTGAGCGTCTGACTTCGCCTCCGGTCATAATCTCGTGATTCGTGAGTTTGAGCCCCACATCGGGCTCTGTGCTGACCGCTCAGAGCCTGGAGCCTGCTGCTGATTCTGTGTCTCCCTCTCTCTCTGCCCCTCCCCTGCTCTCTCTCTCTCTCTCAAAAATAAACATTAAAAAATATTTCAAATTAGATTTTGACATCTGCTTACTAAGAGACAGATCACTGAAATTACAAAGGCTTGTGGTATAATTGTTTCACATTGCTACTTCTGCCTATCTACACAGAAAGATGGGAACTTCCCTTAACATGGGTCTGTGACATGGGACACAATCAGCCGATTTTGGATGGAGCCACCAGGAATGCAGATGTTTATATATAAAGTGTATACTGTATGCTTTGTATACAGTGGCTGAATTGTCTGGTCAGCTGCTCCTCATATCAGGTTGCAAATAGGTCTTGACAGCTTTATATTCTGTTTTGAGTTTATAACCCCATCACAAATATTTAGAGTTTTAAAACTTAAGACACAAAGATACATGATTGTACCCGAGGCTATTTATTATTCTGAAAAAGCACATTGGAATTCACTTACTGAATGTGATTTCTATTTTCCAAAGATTCTTCTTCTCCCTCTCTTTCTTCCTCTCTCCCTTCCTCTCTCCCTCCCTCCCACCTTCTCTCTCTCCCTTCCTTCCCTCTCTCCCTCTCCTTCTTCCCTCTCTTGTTTCTTTTCTTTCTTTTTTAAACAAGGGGCTTTGCCTTCTAATCACAAAGTGATAGAGAAGTCAACAGTGACCTTGAATTGCTGTTGACGTCCACGCTGTATGGGACTGTAGAGGTCAACTCAACCTAAGAGAAGTCCCCACATAATGAGAAAATTCATACCAGGCCCTGCTTTCAGCCTGAGAGTCCCCTTCCAGCCTCTCAGGAACTTCAGAGTGGGGGAGAGCCTCCTTAGTGGGGCACTCAGCCTCCTATTTCCCTGGAGGGCTTGTTTTTGCCCATTTCTGACAGCCTGACTTTTGACCTGCAGGTCAAGACTTTGGCTGATGAAATAGACTTCAGCTTAAGTCAATAGCGGTCCGACCTATTGTTATGTTTTCACCGGGTCCCTCCGCAAACAGAAAACTTGCTTCTCTAACACTTCTCAACAGATTACACCTCTCTGTGGATCAATTGACCTCTTCTCTGATTTCTGCATTGGGGAGAATGAGCTGTATTGGTGGGGGAAGGGGGAAAGGCGCGGAACGGTAAGGAGGTGGGAGGAAATAGGTTGTGAACAGCCCAGTGGAATGAAAGAGCTCTGGACAGAGCACCACTGCTGTTCACAAAGCCTTCAGGCCCTGAGGCTGGAGGAACAGGAAGCCAGGACGTGTGAGCCCCAGGCACCTCTGCCCACGACAGCCTGGAGAGACTGCTCACCTCCCATCCTTGGAAAGCATCTTAGAAATCACTTAGCCTGGGGGTTTCTGGACATGTTTATCAGCTTGACCTTTTCTTCAGATCTAGCTCAGATTACCAATTTCTAAAACAGACACAGACACAACTGCTCTGGTTGGGGCTTAATAAAAGGGTTGACAACCTCCCATCTCTGCCTGCTCCCCTCCATCCAGGGGCCCTGAAACGTCTCCTCAAAGCCCCGGTCTAATCAGGCTGGAACAGAGCTTGAGAGCTGGTGAGGGCCCAGCACGAGCCGTGGCAGGGGCTCCTCTGCAGGATCCGGGGGAGTGATGATGCAACCCCCCTCAGGGGAATTGACTCTGACCCCTCTCTTCCCTGCAGAGTCCTCCAAAGCCCCTCAGACAGGCCTGCCCCGCCATCCATGCGACACTCCTTCAAGTGCAGGACCACAGCCAGCGTGTCTCCTTGGGATCTGAAGCTCTCATTATCTACTGACATCAGATGGCTTGCCCTTTGAGGTCAGGGATTTTCTGTTTCATCCTCACAGTCTGAGCGGCTAGTACAACATCCTGGCACATAGTGAGTGTCTGGTAAGTGCTTGTCCTTGAGAAAGTAGTGATAGCTAGGAGGTGACAGATGGATGATTAACAATAAAGTAATAGGGGCACCCAGGTGGCTCGGGCAGTTAAGCGTCCGACTCTTGATTTCGGCTCACATCCTGATCTCACGGTTTGCGGGTTTGAGCCCCCCATCAGGCTCCACACCGACAGTGCAGAGCCTGCTTGGGATTCTCTCTCTCCCCCTCTCTCTGCCCCTCTGCACTTGCACTCTCTCTCTAAATAAATAAACCTTAAGAGAAATCATAAAGTAATAATAAACACTCCAACTATCGAACTAGGCTTTGGGTTCAGGGCGTTAGATACATAGCTCAGCTTTTCTGAAGACCTAACAGGCATTATTCACCTGCGGGAAGAACTGAGTCTGAACTGACAAAGCTGGGCCACACAGCTCATGGGGGGAGGGACTGGGATTTGAATCCAAACATATCTTAGCTTTTAATCCTGATGATGGGGTCTAGGGGTTGAGCCCAGTGACGGCAGATGCTCAGTAGAGACAACAACTGGGGAGGGAGGAGAGGAAGGGTTGCTGTACTTAAACTGGGCTTTGATTGCGAAGGAGCCTGAGTTGCTCTTTGGGAATTTTTCCCCATAAAGCTACATGCACCTCTACCGTCACTATTGTCCCCAGCCCCCAGCTCCTCTCTGCCCTTCTCTTCACCCATTCTCTTTCTGACCCAGACTTAATTCCAGCAGTCACTGGGTGGGTACTGTCTGGATTCCTAAAGAGTTTGTGCTACTAGAATATTCCCACCCGGAGATGTCTGCTGTCCGGTGATGTCGCACATTGGGAGCAAGAGAGGTAGGAGGCGGACTGGAGGACAGAATATGGTTGATCCATGTGGAAGTGTGTAATCCAACCTCACAGCAGGCACTGAGCGCATTCTGTGTTCTTCCTTCCTTTTCACATTTCTTCTTACCAGCTCCCCACAGTGTCCCTTTCTAATTTCTTCCTCTGGTGGCTCGTATTTGGTGCCAGACCATCCATGAAAACGATGACTCCCAGAAGGCATCGTCCCTTAAGCTCCTGCTGCCACGATCAGGGCAATGTTCTCCCTCCCGATGCTCAGCACCCACCTTTTCTCTGCACCTCTATCTCCTCTAAAGTTTATGGTATCCATTTTACAAGCAATGTCTGGCACCTGTCTCACGGTGACCTGATTCTTTGTTCTCTGTCAACCTCAAGATGAGGATGTGAGCTCTTTGAGCCCCCTTGTTTCATTATTACTGGAACCTGAGATTTGGTTTCTCACTTCGTAGGCTACATGGCCAATGGAGATGGGGCAGGAAGTGAGGTTTGGTATGCTGGCTGGTGCAAAAGATTTGGTTAGATTTTCGAGGCCGATTTCCAAGTGTCCAGGGATTAGGGTAAGAATACATGTTTGAGATACATGGAGGAAACATCCGGCTCTAGGTGTTTAAACTCAGAGAGCAGTTTATTAACTACATGATAACCCCATCCGTGTGTTCAGCATTTCACAGTTCACCAAGGCTTCCTTGTATATTGTCTCATTTGATTTTTACAGCACCTCTCGGGGGTTGACAGGAAAATGTGATCATGCCCATTTTATACACACTCCGTCCTTAGTAAGGAGACAGACGTTCTGACACTCGTCCACAGTCCCTCAACCTCTCAGTGTGAGAACAGGAGCCTTCTGAACTGTGGAGATCATATGAATAAGGGAGACAGATAAAACGCCTAACAAAATGTCTCGCGCCATTTTGTGTTCAGAAGGCCTCAGTCTATATCCTCGTTTCCTTTCTGGGTCCTGGACCCCTGCTGTTTTGTTCATTCACCGTGCTGGAAAAATAGATGACATGGAATGATGTGAAGAGAAGGAAAGGAGAAGAAGGTGGCTCTTGCTCTCCAGGGGCTGCTTCTAAGACAGGCTATGGAGGACAAAACTGAAGCCATTGTGAAACCTGTGTTTAGCATGACGTTGGTAGGTGTGACCTGCAGAGAGAGTGGGGAACGGTGCCCATCTTCACCTCGGTGTCACTGCCTCCCTTCCTTCCCACCCTGATTTTGTGGTTTGTTAATTACTTAAGGCGAGGGAATGAGAGGCGTCAGGGCTCTGTCTTCTGGTTCAATCCTACCCCTCTCTGACCCTTAAACATTTCTCAGGGGCCCTGTGTCAGCTAGAGAATAAAAGGCAGAGTGGGCACCTCATCTTTCCCAGGCTTGCACAGAGGTGTCAGAACTGTCCCCACCATCAGACCCTCCCCAGGCTCCCACCCACCCAGCCATCCTCAGTCGCCCAACTTCCTGGAAATCTCTGTTCCTCTAATGCACGCTTTGGCTTTGTTCCCAGAACCAGGCAGAATGCAAACGCTTTCTAAGAAAAACATGAACAGGGGAATTACATTCTGATCTGACGTTCCTTCACCAAGACAATTGTGTTTGCTCTTCATCAACATTGCTTTATCCCCCTTTCTGTAAAGACCGCTCTGCTAGGTCAAGAAAGTAACTGGAATTTGTTCGTTTTTTTTTTTCCCTAGTAATTAAAAAACAAAATCCAACCCATATGAATTGCTTTCTCATCCTGATAAAATGTCGTTAATCGTGCATTAGTATGATGGTATAATAACTTGGAACAGTGGCTCTGGGGAGTTTGTGGGGTATCCCTTCTTTGAGAATATTTAAAGATTTGAGAATCTCTCAAGAGACCCGGGATTATGGCTCTCTTTCTCTACTCTACCCATAGCTCAGATTGTGCTCTTTCATAGTTTGACTGTTGAAGTCCACTTACTGCTGCCATCTTTGGATAGTGCTATCGAGGAGCATGACTGTTCCCCAATGTCTACTGTTTCAAAACACTTGTTCTTTCTCCTTGCTCACTGCCTACAGTCCGGTACACATTACGTTGTTTGATGTTGACCTCATTTGACCTTCAAATCATCACTGAAACTGGCTTTCCCATAGGAAAAGAGTTTCAGGCCAGAGACTGCAGCCATTGTGTTTATCTCACACAATATTGTTCCAAAGACTTCTGTCAACTTAATTCAAGTGGGAAGCACTAAGCTGGCACTCAATAGAAGTTGGGGAGCAGTTTAAATACAGGATATACTGTTTATTACTTTAAAATTGGAGCTGCCTCCTTTAGTAGCAATGTGGGGCTATCTGCCAAGCCCTGTGTTGGATGCTACGAATACCAAGATGGTTATAAACAGTCCCAGCCTTAGACTTTAAAGAAACTCTTACTGGATTTTTATTTTCCAGTTTATAGATCTTTCATCTAGACTCTACTTTTCAGATGATTCAACTGCCGTGCTATGATTCATTTTTGCTTCAGCCCTTACCTGTGTCCCAGACCTCTTGAAAAAGCAGCAAAGCAATGGTGAGGACAATGGGAAGGGCAGGCTTGAGTTCTGCTCTTCATTCACTCTGTGACTGTAGATTTTTCTCTTTACTTCTCTGATCTCAGTGAATCTGTATATAATACGAAAGATAGGAATACAAGGGACTCTAAGGATATAGTCATTACTGGTTGAAAGGCACAAATATTTATTAAAAGATGACTGTTGCTCAGATGTTGGAGATGTAAAGGTGAATGAAATTTGGTCCCTGACCCTAAAGGTCTTACAGTCTAGCAGCGAAGCAATCTTTGAACCCATGGCTCCTGCCTTGTATCTAGCACATGCCTTGAACTTGGAACTGGAGGATTGGGTATTAATTTGGGCAGGGAATTTAGAACTAGTCCTTTCACCACATTTGCTATTTCGAGTGGAACTGATCATCTTTCTACCTTCTGTTTCTAGAGGAGAAAGATATAGTCCTGAGCTATATCCTAAGTCCTGAGCATGCTCATAAGATCTGTAACTGACTTTGCACTGAATTAACATTGGAACATCCAGTTCCATAACTTTGGGTAAGTCACAGCCCTCTTTTTTGCTCTCTTGATAATGAATGATTTAAATTGGATGAGTTCTGGGGTCGCTCCCACTCTAGCATTCTTGGAGCCGAAGATCATGGCCACATCACTTGGCCATTCTACCAGCATCCGGGCTCAATCCTCAGGAACATGTGTCTAAACTGAGACATTTAATTGCCTCTCCTCCTGCTCTTTTCTCCCCTTGACTCCATCCCCAGTCTCTGCAGTCCAGACCCACTGCCTTGAGCCTGCCATATGTATGTCTGCTTCTTGGCTTCTTAGTTCCTTCTTCTCTTCCTGTTCAGCTCTTTTCTTCTTGAAATCAGAATCTCTCTCCTTGGATTTTACCAATCCTCCTGACCTGGCTGATGAGTACCACCTCCTCCCCTCAGCTTGAACCATGTTTTGTTCCTGTGAAGATATCTCCTCTAAAGTTTATGGTATCCTGGGGCGCCTGGGTGGCTCGGTCGGTTCAGCGTCTGACTTCGGCTCAGGTCATGATCTCACGGTCCGTGAGTTTGAGCCCCGCGTCAGGCTCTGTGCTGACAGCTCAGAGCCTGGAGCCTGTTTCCGATGCTGTGTCTCCCTCTCTCTCTGCCCCTCCCCTGTTCATGCTCTGTCTCTCTCTGTCTCAAAAATAAATAAACGTTAAAAAAAAAATTTAAAAAAAGTTTATGGTATCCATTTTACAAGCAACGTAAAAATGAGATACTAATTTTTATTTTTTACACTCAACTCCTTACAAATTATTATTCCTTTGTATCTCAGTCATTTCTTTTGCTACTCCAGGTTACATAACCTCACTCGTTTACCTGGCCTCATACCCGCTACTTTTGGTTAAAATGTTTGTGCCATTGATGACTAGTTATAGCACATAGGCGTACATCAGGGTAAAAAAAAAACCCTTTTCAAAGACATTACAGGAATCCGCAGCTGCTTTGTCTGAGTAGCTGGCTATTCGTTTGGCAGCTTATGTTTTTGTTTAACATTGATAGCTGGGAACTGGTTTAAAATTTACCTAGATACTTGCTAATTTGGAACATTTTCCCCCTTGAGACTTTTTCTCAGAGGTATTTAAATTTATATTGGTCACTTGATAATCAAGTGGCTATATTTTTCTTACTTCAGCATAACAAAATAATTTAAAACTATTAAAATCAGCTCTATTTTTTATATTTCTTCGGGGAAAAATTACCCTTTTTAATCTACACCTCTTTTGTCAATAACTTGCATTTCGCAGGTGATAGTGGTTTTGATGGCATGATTTTTGATAACATGGGATTTCTTAAGAAGGCAATTAGCACATTACAGCAGAAGAGACTGTCATTAAACCTTTTGTCATTGTTTTATTTTGCATTTTTCTCTTGCCATAATTTGTAAAGTGGGAGAGACAGACCGCTCTGGGGGCAAGAGGTAGGCAAGATGGCCGCAGAAGGGCCAGGAGTGGCCTCTCTGAGGTAAGACAAGAATGTTCATGGGTAGGAGGAAATTTCTCCCCCTCCAATCAAGTACAGGAAGGGATTGGCACGAAATAGCTGCAGCACTGGAGGTAGATGATCTCAAGGACTTAGCAGTGAGGTAGCATCTTCTTTTCCATTGATGGCTTAGGTCAGGGGGTGAGATACAACTTTAAGGAGAAAAAGTGGGCAGTGATCAAAGTTCACAAGTTTCCAAAGATGAATCCCAGGGCCAGTTCACCTGAGATACAGTACACTCAGAGGGTAAATTTAACATTCAAGACAAACAGGGAAAATTCATCTTCTGGAGGTATTGAAACTTTACCCTGGACCTTACTTCCAGAGGAGACTCCATCTTGCCCAGGCTGAGACACCTTTTGACCTGGACACTTTGTCTCATCTTATCTTTTATTTCCATTCCCTCCTGCTACCCCAGGTCCACCAACAAAAAAAAAATGTCCTGCCCATCCCCCCTCCTGCTTTTTTCTCTTCAGATTTCCCTCTTTAGTTGGAAGTTATATATCAATTCCTCTCAGAGTCTCCAGTCCTTCATCCTCGCCCTCCACTAGCAGCAGTAGCTTCTTCTCAGTCCAGCAAACCAGAGTCAGCGCTTAGACAATATTAGTCAGTGGTAAGACCTGGGAGAGATGACGTGAGCACATAGCCCAGGGGAGGCTCTGGGAGGGAAGTGAGGACAGCACTTTGACGGTTATCTGAGTTGTCAAGGACAAATGAAGACAGGGAAGGACATTTCTTCTAAGTGCAGTGGAGACAGCATTTGCAAAGGCGACTATCATCACTGCACCACTGGGATGGCACGAAGCTGCAAAGTGCGCCAGGGGAGTTTGGTTTGACTGGAGAGAAAAGGGAGAGGAGTAAAAAGTCTGGAGGCAGAGGAAATTCAAGAGGCGGTGATGTGCCACAGTAAGCAGTTCAGAGTTTGCCAACATATAAGGGAAGAAGATCTTTGAACAGAGAAAGCTATGGTCAGACCCATGCAGAACTCTGGGTTGATTCTTGTGCCACAGTCCATCCTCTGTGTCCAACCCTATACACCCACCCCAGCACACCTCCCTACCATGTCCACCATCACCCCCGCAACTAACACCATCACCTCCCCACCCCACCACCACTGCCATCCCCTTCACCACTACCCCGATCACAACCTTCGCTAGTAGTACCTCCCTCACCACACTCCCTTACACCTCTTCCATCCCCACACCCCCCTTCCCCGGACTTGATCATCCAACTCCACTACCCCCTCCTTTAGTCCTCCACTTCACTCACCAGAGGAGATTTACGTTTCCAGTGGTTACCAAATGGCAATATTATCATTTATCCACGGACTGCATGTCATTGCCTCCCTCATCACCAGCACCACCCCTCCACCATAAGGAGTGTGCTTATCCACCTTCCCAGTGCTACTCTCAGCACGGAGTCAACTATGAAAACATAACTTAGCATTATCCTTGTGATTGCCACTCAATCGAATTCATGGGAGCTGAGCAGCCCGGGCCCCCAAAGTGTTCTACTAATGGGACCTAACTCTCCATCTCCTTGAAACAGGTGTTCTGGTCTATGGGTTTCCAAAGGAGACCTCCGGCACCAGTGTTAGCTAACTGGACTTCATGGGAGAAAATTCTCCCGAAGTATATGTTCAGCTAGAAGTATGCATGGTCAGTCAGAAGGTTGAGAAGTAAAAGGGCCAAAGATAGGACCAGGAGTCAAAAATCTTCCAACTCAAGACTCAGTCCTGCCCGTTTCTAAACAGGTGACCAGGGTCCTTATTTCTTCTCTTTAAACCTCAGTCATCAGGTGATGGACATTTAGGCTCTTTCCATAAGTGGATAAAGAAATTGTGGTTTATATACACAATGGAGTACTACATGGCAATGAGAAAGAATGAAATATGGCCTTTTGTAGCAACGTGGATGGAACTGGAGAGTGTGATGCTAAGTGAAATAAGCCATGCAGAGAAAGACACATACCATATGTTTTCACTCTTATGTGGATCCTGAGAAACTTAACAGAAGACCATGGGGGAGGGGGAGGAAGGAAAAAAAAAAGTTACAGAGAAGGAAGGAGGCAAACCATAAGAGATTCTTAAAAACTGAGAATAAACTGAGAGCTGATGGGGGGTGAGAGGGAGGGGAAAGTGGGTGATGGGCATTGAGGAGGGCACCTGTTGGGATGAGCACTGGGTGTTGTATGAAAACCAATTTGACAATAAATTTCATATTAAAATGAATAAATAAATAAATAAACCTCAGTTTTACGTATGTAAAATTATAATGTTGGAACCATCGGTTCTAAGAAATCCTTGCCTTTGTTACGTGGGGCAGGTGGGTTGATTCCTTTTGGGCGAAGCTCAGCATATGAGTAAGAAGCTAGTGAGGGTATTTTCTCTGAGGCTACATTCGCTAATCGTGGCCTACCTGGAAAAGGTCTCACCCATGTTCTTAAAAAATCAGTGTTCCATTCTCAGGACCAGATGGGTCTTTACACCAGGGTAGGTCCATATCCCCAGTGGTTACCACCCGGCAATACCATCATCTATTTATTGAGCATTTATCACTGATTTGTTGAGCCTATGCCAACCAGACACTGTGCTAAATAGTTTTCAAGCCGCTTGTCATTTTATCCTTTTAGCAATGTCATGAGATATGTACTACTGGGATCCCATTTTATAGAAGAGGAAACTGAAGTTTGGAGACATAAGTCATTTTAGAGTCATTATGGAGCAGGGAATGGCAGAACAAGCCAGGACCACCATGGCTACCTCGTTTTCAGGCCCTGTGCAAAATGGAAATGTGGGATCTCTTGTCCAGGAAACAGGAAAAAAATGTCATTAAAGGTAGTAAAATATAAAGCTATTTCCATTCTTCCACAATGTCTTCTACTTTGTCGTAATATTTTTTTTAATTTGCTATTTAATGTTGTTTTTTTCTATTGAACGTAAGGAAAGAAAAATTAAAATCCTATATTATTAGCATGGATTTTACTGCTCACACTTACATTGTGCAATAACACTTTTAAATGCAAATAGAAGAGCATTTCATTGCTAGGAGGAATCACTGAAATCACACGAGTCATATTTTATAGCTCATACAGGCACAGATGTTTCATTCTTACCAGAACAATGTAAAAATTGCACAAAACGAGTTCAGATATTTTTACCTCACTTCTTAATATAGAAACACTCTCTATCTTGAGTTACTGGTGAGTACAGAAGGCTGAGAAGAAAAGGAACAGTGAGGTGCCCAAACTTTCCTTTTCTGTCACCCTTCTTCCTATAAGTGGTTAACTAACAGGGAAGCAATATGAATAATAAAGGACATGATAAGATTCCTTACTTACTCTTGTTTCTTGGAATGCCATTGCCTTTGAAGCAAGCTGCATTCAAAGCACTTGAAAGGAAAACGTGGCCTCTCCCGACTGCTGGAGGCCCCACTCACTCTGTCTTAGACATCACCTGCTTACCTGGTACTTGCTTGGAGTCTCACTGAACTCCAGTGCATTGGGGGTTCTGCCAGAATTGTCTGCTCACAGGATTTCATGAACATTGTATGCAAATGGAGTGCCAAGAAGCAGCACTGAACACTTGTACTGTGGCTTTATCCTGCCCCATGGTCCCATTGAATTCCAATTAAAAAAACTTGAATACAAAGATCAATTACTACGACTTTTGCCATGACAATGGCGGAGCATTAAACCAAGCATGGGGCCCTTCTCAGTATAGGGCCCTGGGGCACTCGCTGAATGCCCATAAATCCAGCCTTGACTGGGACTTGCACTTGAATCCATTTGAACACAAATCTCATTCTACTCCACTATGATATATTGACTCCAGCTGAATTCAAGGAATTATAACTGTGGACCCTTCAGACTTTATTCTTCCCATCCTGCATGTGGTCAGTAGTTTTAAAATATGCCCACAATTTATTATTTATTTATTTATTTATTTATCGGAGATAGAGCTTAATTCCCTTCCTCTTAAGTACTGTACTGTACTTAGTGACTTACTTGTGACAAAGATAAGGAGGCAAAATGATGGTGTATGACTTCCAAGAGTAGATGAAAGACATTGTACCTTCAGTCTTCTATCCTCTTCCTCCCATTTGCTCTGGGGGAGGCCAGCTGCCTTAACATGAGGACATAGCCCCGTGGAGAACTCCACATGCAGAGCAACTGACGCCACTACCAATGGTCAGTGAGGAACTAAGGCTGATTGCCAATAACCCCCTGAGTGTGCCATCTTGGAGGCAGATCCTTCAGTTCAGGTCAAGGCCTTCATGTGATTGCTTGGCTAGCATTTTACTACAGCCGAAGTCACCCCGCTAAACTTCTCTTGAATTCCCAACCCACAGTAACTTTGAGATAGTAAGTATTTTTGTTATAAGCCTCTGAGTTTTGGGATAATTAGCTATGCCACAATAGATAACTAACATGCCATTGTTTTCAAATAGAATTATAGTCTTAGTACAATCCAAAGAATCAAAGCTATATCCAGGAGTTTTCCTGGCCATGTTTAATGAAGTGTCAGGGGATCTGAAATGGATAAGAGACCAGCCTCTACTTGTAAGGTACTTACTGGGCAGAAGAAGCAGAAGATGGTCAAATTTATCCGTGTCATTTCTTTTAGGCACCATTTAATATGGCTTATCTCTTGCTCTCGATCACTGGTGGATGATGGCCCGGCACCCATCACCACCCCCAAACACTCACCAAAGGGAGAAGAATTGTTAATCTGATTGGTTGGTATAGTAGCAGATAGTACAGGTGCTCAAGACCATATTCCTTGTGCCTGCCTCAAACTTCACTTTCATTTGGAGGATGAGATCGAGACACATTTTACACAGTTGCTCAACAAACTCCACAGCCTGATCTACCACAGGCCAAACAGCCTAGGCTAGTTCAGACCCTAAGGAAAAATTGGGGCTTTTCTCACAGTTTACAACACTATTTTTCTCCTGTCACTTTTGACTATGCTTCAGATTGGATTTTCCTTCTAGCACTAATGCTAAGACTTCATCCTGAGTTTGAAGGTTAGTTAGCAGTGAGAGAAGCAGAGGCCTACCTAGGATGGTGGTACCTACCTAGGTACAGCAACATACATGTGCCTAAAAAAAAAAAATGGGGCCAGAAAGCATCATTGCACAAAATCTAATATTAAAAAGCACAGAACCACATGGAAGCCCGGATCACTGTACTTAACAGTTGGCCTGAGCTGCTGGTCTAGCAGTCTGAGATGGCTGGTGCCCTTAGGCAAGGAGAGGCGGATAGTATCGTGGCTGAGGTTGGAATTAGATTATAAAGAAAGAGATTTATTTAGGGAACAGCTGGAATTGACAGGGTAGATTGTAGAGGCTGATGTTAGTCATGAGGCCCAGCTGTTTTCAAGTGGCGAAGTGTATCTGTTGGCTTTAGCAGCATTGACAGTGATCACCAGGTTTAACAAAAATAGGGACTCAACTGGGAAGAGGCAACTGGGAAAGCATGCATCTGATGTTGATGGGAATGGAAATTTCTATTCAAGAGGTCAGAGTAGAGTTTTTTGGTCTCCTCAAGAGTCCTGAAGAAGCTTCACTTCCCTGTGGCTTCCAGTTGCATCCAGAGAGGACAGAGCTGCTGTCAAAACTGCTCGCCTCCAGCATGGTCAATGCCTTTTTTTTTTTTAGTGTTTATTTGTTTTTGAAAGAGCATGCAAGCAGGGGAGGGGCAGAGAGAGAGGGTGACAGAGGAACCAAACGAAAGCAGGCTCTGTGCTGACAGCAGCAAGCCTGATGTGGGACTCGAATCCAAGAACCATGAATGAGATCATGGCCTGAGCTAAAGTCAGCTGCTCAGCTGAGTCACCCAGGTGCCCCAAGCATGGTCATAGTCTTTGAAGCTTGGGTCATCCTGGGCAGGTCTTGATAGTGTGAAATTTTTGATGGCTAGACATTGGCACATATCCTGTTCTCCATCCTGCTGTGTGGCAAGGGCTGAAGAACTCTCACGTTTTTCAGGGTATAGGGAGGAACCCTTCACACTTTGTCCATCTCAGTCCAGAGAGGTAGAACTTTCTCCCAATGCAATGAAAAGGGAAATTCTGACTCTGTCTATCAATTGCAGTAGGGGAGACTTACCTGAGTATTTGTAGGAGCCTGAAATTGTGGGGACTGTATTTCTTGGTTGGTTAGTGCTGATGTTTTAAAGATCACTCTCTGCTCAGTCATGGCACAGGCTCTTGCCTCTTTTGTCCTCTTCACCAAGTGATCAGGTGTAGCAGGCTTATTGAATTTGATAATGTACTTTAACTTCATGTGGTGACTCCGCAGGGCAGTGCCTCTTTACAGTGAGAAAAATGCCACTCTCTACTTTCTTTGCCTTTAGCTGACCCCGTTGCGTAGATGAGGTGCTTTTATTTAGCAGGAAAGGAATAGAAGCCCCACTCTGGATACACGCTTTGCCTCCTCCAAACCAACCACTTCTAGAGATGGATGTGGAGGAATTACAGGTGGGTTGTTATTGCAACATATATATATATATATATATACACACATATATATATAGTATATATCACTATATTACACACATTATGAATATTAATATACATATATAATTTTGGCCGACTCATTTGAAGGTCAGTTGCAGACATGCTCCATTCTCCCTAAACACTATGATGCCGCAGCAGGTACTTCCTGAAAATGATGACATTCTCTTACATAAACACGAAACAACGATCAAAACCAGGAAATTAATACTGATGCAATGCAGATATGATCTAATCCACAGGCCTTATTTATATTTTGCCAAACGTTCCCATGATGTTTTTAGGAACCAAAGAAAATTCCGGATCATGCTTCACTTTTGGTCGCCGAGTCCCTCGAAGCTGCTTTAATTTAGAAGTTCCTCAGTCTTTCTTTGCCATTCATGAAATTGACAAATGTCCCAGTCATTTGGGAGACGGTCACTCAAGTTGGATCTGCCCGATGTTTTCTCTCGATTAGATTTAGGCTATGTGATGTTAGCAAGAACACCACAGACGTGATGCTGTGCTGTCAGTACAGAATATGAGGAGGCACATGGCATCTATTTGTCTCCTATCTGGATGTGGTAATCTTGATTATTTGGTCAAGGTGGTGTCTTCCCAGTTTCTCCATCATAAAGTCATTATTTTCTTGCTCGTAATTACTATGTACCTTGGGGTACCTTGGGGTGTACATTGAGATTATAGAGGTATCTTGTTACTCCTTAAATTTTCACACATTAGTTTTAGCATCCGTGAGAGGTTGTGTTTAAATAAATTATTATTATTACGGTGCCTGAAGGGTAGTGTCTTAATTCCATCATTCTTTCTATGGTTATTGGTTGGCTTTCTACTGTGAGAAAAATATTCTCTTCTAATCTATTTTATTTGTTTATTAATTCATCCATCCATTTACCTCAGTGTAGACTAATGGATTTTGTTCTCTTCAGTGGATGGTATTCCTTGACTCTGATTATTTATTTGGATGTTCAGACAGTCCCAGATTTCGCCAGTGCAAGCTCTTTCAGACTGGTTCCTGGGTCCATTTGACATATCTACATCATTCTTTGTGCACTTTCTTACTTTTTGGCACACAAGGATATTTTCATCACGTCGTGTCAGTTTGTATTTTTTCCTGATCCAGCCCAGATTCAGCCATTTCTCAAAAGAGTCTTGATTCCTTTTAGTGGCAAAAGGCATTTAGGTCCACGTTATGGGCGTTATCCTATCAGCAAATATAGAAAACAGATGTATGCATGCACGTACACTCATACATACAAGCTTATGTGTATGCATATATAACATCTATGTCTATATCTATATACTAGAAACTACAAGTTTCCATGGATACCTACATTTCAATTCAGTGGCACAGGATTCATTCCATTCTTCCCCCATCCATACTTGGAGCTTTCTCATCCAACGATGAGAAATATGGCACCCGTTTGCCACAATATAAGTACTTCTTTGTTCAAAACATAAAAAGCATTTTCAAAATTGCTAACCCATGCTTCTTTGAACAAAAGAAGCCTACTAACTCGAATTCAATATTTGTTTAAAAATTGTTGTTGTTGTTTTTCCTTTAGCCTTAAGGCATATAGTTTAAATATTATGTCCAGAAGTTATTCAGGTTAGATTCTCTTTCCCACTTCAGTATGGTCATACAATTTATTTGATTTTTGGCTTGGTTCACTTGATTTGTTTGAATCACATTTTAGGACTTTTCTCTCTTCTCCTTTCTTACTTTTTTTTTAAAGCTATGTGAAATGTTACCATAATTCCCAAAGTCTGAACTGTGCAATAGATATGTGCCAGAAAGTGTCATTCTCCCCATTCCATCTATTCTGTCAACCTCCTTCTCACTCACCCTTTATAAGTAACTGTGGTGGACAGAATTCTAAAATGACCACCAATGACCTTGACAGTTGTAAATGCCCACCCCCTCAAGGGTACATGGAATCTGTACGGACGACGAGGTATCCCTTTCCTGACGATAAGGCAAAAGGGAGATTTGCCTAATAACATGAGTTCTTTGAAAGCAAAGTTTTCTCAGGCTGGTATCAGAAGTCAGAGCAATTCGAAAGATTTGACACATCATTGCTGTCTTGAAGATAGAGAGGATCATGGCAAGGAGAACAGGAAGACTTGAGCACTGAGCAGCCTTCGGCTGAGAGCCAGCAAGGAAACATGGACTCCGGGTCCTACAGCTGCAAGAAACCGAATTCTGCCGGTAACCTGCATACACACTTGGAATTGGGTTCTTCCCCAGAGTCTTCAGAAAAAAACTCACACTGACTGACGCCTTGATTTTGTCCATGTGAAACTCTTAGTAAAACCCCAGTCAAGGCCACCTGGACTTCTGACCTACAGAACAGTGAATGAAGAGATGGGTTTTGTCTTCAAACACTGCTACAACAGAAAATAATGTAGTAACCAGTCTCATTTGTTTCTAATTTATCCCTACTGTATTATTATTATTTTTCTGAGCAGTCCATGCTTATTTGCTTCTTTATCCTTCTTTCTTAAACAAAAGGCAGCATACTATTTATACTCTCTCGTAGTTTGCTTTTTTCCACTTAATATATCCTGCGAATCACTCAACCTTAGTTCATAGAATTCTTTCTTTATTGTTTTTTCCTGCACAAAATACCCCATTGTGTGATTCTAACATAGTTTATGAAACAACTCCTCTACGTGTGGGTATAGAGGCTGTTTCCCATAGTTTGCAATTATAAATATTGCTGCAACATATAACCCTTTGAGTCCTCAAGGGAATTCCTAGAAGTGATATTATCAGGCCAAAAGATACACCTGTACATGATTTTATTCAATATTACCAAATTCCTCTCATAAGGCCTGTACCACGTGACATTCTTACCAGAAATGTAATTATGTTGATGAATGCGTTTTGTGTGGTTTCTTTTTTTCCTGGGTATTTTGGGGGCATAGCGAGAACGTCAGATTTATGTGGCAGCCATTACAGTTATTGTTTTTCCTTTTTCAAAAATGTTGACAAATAACTTTCCAGGAAAATTGTTCTATGTTCTCCCGATACTACATGTGAGTGCCTGTCTCACTATCTTCAGCCAGTGCAAGGATCTGATTTTGGTCTTTTAAAAAAGTATATTTAGGCATACATCGAAAAGACATTTTGGCCAAATAAGAAATGGGAAATGTTAAAATCATATCTGTCTGAAATGAAAGGTGAAGACAAACGTTATTGTTATCATAAAATAAAATGTGGGGATATCCTGAAATTGTTTAAAAATGTAATTATAATGATCAGTTTTATTATGAACCATTTAAGTTAAATTTTTGAACTTGGAATGATAGTCCAAGAAGAGCGTTTTCCCAGAACGGTCAAGTGTCATTCTGCTCCTGCCCTCATTACTGAGGGTTGAGTGTGATATTTAATAGGCTCTCTTCCATTTATGATTATGGTGACACAAGATATTTGGGGAGCGCTAAGTTTTCTGTAACGTTTTCTTTCTTCAGATTTAATATTCTTTATTATGCCAATAGTGAAGGTATCAAGGATTTTGATCTTTTGCTCATAATGAATTTTGAGATGATGAAGTAAACATTCTGCCTTTATCCTCGCTTCATTATTTACTTAGACAATTAATAAATTATATACTCTTTGAGTGATTCATGACCTAAGTCTAATACAGTAACTAAAAATTGAATGTAATGCTTAAAAGGTTATTTTGTATTTTGCTTCACATTAATTTTGTCTTATGAATGCAAGCATACAAAAACAAACAAATAAACAGAAGCAAGTAAGCAAAAAAATTCACAAAGATCAAAATAATGATCTACGTATGCCTATCCACACAGGAAGATAGCTTATTATTCTGACTCATTATTATTGAAATGTTTATGTGTATTACCTCAAAAGCATGTTCTTTCTAAATGTACCAAGCTAATGTATTCTCTTAACAATAGTATTAACTGGAAATGTAGCTTCCTATTTATTTTGCCAATTGGCAATTCTTAGCAATAATTTTATGTTCATGAAATCAACAGCTTTCATGATCATTATAATTATTGCAACATTTTACTCTTTCAATAAGTTATATACATGTCTACTTCAAATAACAAAGAATTTCAACACATAACACACAGAGAAATCATCACTGAAAGCTATACTTAGGAGGCTTACCTGATTTTGCATATGCATAAGTAACATTCATACTACTAATGTTCTTATGTGGACTACTTCTGATAGAAACCTTCGAGGCCACATGATTTTAATCACACACAGGTTGAGAAATAGCAGTATGGATATTGAAGAAGAAAGAAGCTTGAGCTGAAAAGCTGATGCTGTTGAGCATACCAAGGCTGGAGCCAAATGTATGAATCCCTAAAATACATTATTTCAATGCAACTCTTATTTCTTGAGTACACCTGAGGTTGAACTTTTCAAATTATACTTTTTATTCCTTTTCCTCTAAATTATATATATATATATATATATATATATATATATATATGTCTGCTTTTCAAATTTAGGGAGTTAGTAATATGAGTCCCTTACATTTGTGGAGTTCTTCATGTATCACTGATAACAATCACCATGGGAGGTGGCTGAACAGATGTTACTATCCCTATCTAATAACAATGGAAACTGTGATTCAGAAATCTGAAGTCGCTTCCATAAAACTTACACAGTATGGATATAGGATGTGTATGAGGCAAACCCTGTGATGTATTAGAATGATCAAAGTCTCTCTTCTGCCACCACCTTATTCTGGGACGTGAATTTAATCTCTTGCTAGCAGAACACAAAGTATATGCAAATCCATTCATTATTCATTCTTTCATCCATCCTTCAATAGCTCTTGACTGAGGTATATCGTCAGCTGAGTTTAGCTCACGGTCTTGCATATATTTATAAAAGATGACTTAGTTGCTGTTGGGTCTTTTAGAGAAATTGGGTGGGGGGAAACCTCTGGCAAATCCTTCCCTGATATCTAAAATTTCCAGAGAAGGGGTGTCATACGGGTTCAGATGCATTATCAACATGGGTTTCATGACCTATTTTTTTTTAAGGAAGATACATTTGTCTTTACCAAGAATGTCCAGTGTGCAAATGAAAATTTTTCTGTCCAATGAGTTCATGGCAGAACTTTCACCTTTGTGGTGTTCTGGAACCCAGGCCTATAGGGCGAGCACTGTCAAGGGGCCCAGCTCCTTGTCTCTAGAACAACAGAGAACTTAATCCAAGAAAAGAAAAGAAAAGAAAAGAAAAGAAAAGAAAAGAAAAGAAAAGAAAAGAAAGAAAAGAAAAGGAAAAGAAAAGAGAGGAAAAGAAAAGAGAGGAAAAGAAAAGAAAAGAAAAGAGAGGTAAAGAAAAGAAAAGAGAAAAAGAGAAGAAGACAGGAAAAGAGGAGAGGAGAGGAGAGAAGAGGAGAGAAGAAAAGAGAAGAGAAGAGAAGAAAAAGAGTTAATATAAGAAGTTGAACAGAGGGAATAGAAGAAGGTGCAGGGACAGGAGAGACAGCCCATGGTGGAGATGGGGACAGTATTCCTTGGGACCCGGAAATCCAGAGAGTCTCCTGTTTGCAGTTAGTCTCATTTAATACCAATTATTCAAAATAGCAGCATCCTTTTTCTTCCAAGATTCTCAAGAAGTGCATATGTTGTTTTTCTTGCCCTTTCGATGTATTAACCTTCTTTATCTCCATTTCAGTTTTTTTACACTCTCCCTCAGACGCTCTTAGTGTGTTTCCTTTCATCCAAGAATTTGCCCTTACAATGATTGCTACTGTTTTCCAGGAACAGGAGGATGGGCAACATGACTTTGCGGTACCATTGCAGGCTTCGAATTAGGATTTCCTCCCCATGTGACACATCTCTAGAAATTGCATTCACCCAAGTCTCTGGCCTGCAGTTTCTGTGCACTTGAGAAGATAGGGACAGGGTAGGATGAAGGCATGAGTTTAGGAAAGCCAATGTGACTGTCACACTAGCCTGGCTCACATTCAAGATGCACACAGGGATACTTGGAGACTAGGGCAAGTGTCTGTCTTCCTATCTGTGGTATGAACTCTATAGACAGAACCAATTAAATCCGGTGAAGAGGGATGTGATGGAAAAAGCAATTCTGCTAATGGATTAGACATTAGACAACAAAGTTCTGGATCAAAGGATTCTTGCATCATTAAAACCCCAGGAGAAGAATACTGTGGCTTCATGAGGCAGGTGCCCTGGCTAATTTCTTAAAGATTTGCATCTGGGGGTGGATCTACAGAAACATTTTGAGGCTGAGGTTATCCCTGGATCATCTAAAGAAAAGAATAAAACCTTCGTTGGTGAATCTACAACTTGAATTTGATGAATAGAGGCTGTGTGAAATTTCACAGGCTTTGGCTTTCTGCTAGCCTGATGTAAGTTAATGTCCATCTGAATACCAGAAATTAACAAGCAGTAGAATGGCCTGGATATAAGGTGCGGATTTCTAACTTTACACATGTAGGTGTGCATGTGAGCGCACACACACACACACACACACACGCCTCACCATGATCCCAGAACTGTGTGCTGCTTATAGATATGTAATAAAAACAGTAGAGTAGAACCTTCATAAAATCTTATCAATTCTTTGAGAGCCCAACTATAACAGGTATCTTTACCTACCTTGGTGAGTAATGTGCTTATCTGGGACATGGAAGAATTGTAGTATTGCTGAGCAGTCAAGTTTCTAAAAACACGTCTAGAAGAGGAATTCAAATTTTGGAAAACTTAAGGTCTTACCTGGAGGAAAATTAGGGCAAGGAGAAGAGAGACTGGGAGATGAATCTGCTTTCATAATTGTTGCATCAAGGCGGGATGAATTAGAAGCACCTCCCCACCGGATCTCGGTTGGGAGCCACTGATGGGCATAATCCTCTGGGAAACAGCACTTTCCTCCAGGTGCAGAGAAAAGCTGCTCTCAAGATTACTGCTGTTCCTTTGTGCTCGTGGCAGCCCAAATAGGGTTATTAGGTTTGGTAAATATAAATATAGGACACCTAGTTAAATCTGAATTTTCAGATCAACAATGAATACTTTTTTAGTAGAATTGTGTATGTCCCATGTAAATGTTGAGTTTGTCCCTGGATAATTCCAAGGAAGTATTTTGTGGGGTCTGCTTATGCTAAAAATTAATCGTTGTTGATCTGAAATCCAAATTAATTTGTCACCCTATATTTTATCTGGCAACCCTAAGCTCAACCTCCCTCTTCCAACCCTCCCTCCACCAAAAACAAAACAAAACAAAACAAAACAAAACAAAACAAAACAAAATTATTCTTCATAAAGAGAAACATAGTGACTCTATGGGGAATTCCAGATCTTAATGATGGAATAAATATTATATTACAAGAATTAAGACTGTATACTTAATGAAAAATAATACATGTCCTTGCAAAAATTTTTGTCATTTGAAATTATTATTATTATGTTTTAATTTTATTTTTGAGAGAGAGAGCATGTGAGCAGGAGGGGCAGAGAAAGAAAGGGACAGAGGATCTGAAGCGGGCTCTACCCTGACAGCAGAGAGCCCGATGTGGGGCTGGAACTCATGAACCGTGAGATCATGACCTGAGCCAAAGTTGGACGCTCAACCAACTGAGCCATCGAGGTTCCCCTAAAGTTATTTTTAAAAGAAATATGCATTTTGACAACTCAAACTATATAGACACATACAAAGAAAATTTTAATAATCTACTACTGTTTTTCAATATCATATCTCCATAGTGTCCAATATTCACTGTTGTGTATTTGTACACATTCTTACTACACTCATGCATGTATGTATTTATGTGTAATTCTCTTTACATGGGAACATGTGACCCTGAACTAGATATGCATGCATGAAGGCTGTCTAGTCAAAGGAACTGGGAGATTACAGCTCACACTGTGGAAAATGGCAGATTAGCATACTTATTCTATCGTTCTCAGCCTTGACTGCAGGCACATGTTCCCTAGGACTTCCGTTCCTCCCGAGGTCACACTCGTCCATCCCCGTGCTGTCTAATACAGTAGCCACTAGCCACATGTAGCTGCTGATAACTTAAAACGTGGTTTGTCCAGAGGGGAATGGGCTATGAGTGTTAAATATGCACCAGATTCCAAAGACTTAGTTACAAAACAACTCATTACTAAGTTGTATATTCATTAGGCGCTGAAATGATAATATTTTGGATATACTGGGTTAAATAAAATGTGTTCCTGGAGCTAATTTCATGGATTTCTCTTTACATTTTAAAAATGAGGCTACTAAAAAATTACATATGCGGCTTACATTATATCTCTCTTGGCAGAGATTTTCTAACCCAGAGTTCTCCAAAATGGCACGAGTTCACCCCAAGGGAAACACAAAATGATTCCTCGAGGGTGTAGAAAGAAAATGTTACTTCCGTTCTTACTTATTTTTATCTTCTCCGTTGTTTTGATTTCTATTTTTGTGTCGGTCTCAGAATGTACATGATATATCGGTACGGTAACAAGTGAGTATAATTGGCAATCAACAAACGTGTTTATTTGGGAAGGTAGTAAAAACACTTTCGCTGAGTGGGATTGCAATGAACAATTAAAACACACAGAGGCCATGCTTTGCAGGGCAAGCGGAAGCCCTGTCTTCCTGTGTCTCATACTTCTCCTTATAGTGCTCCCCTGGGCATATGTCCTTCCTTCCATTCCTTTGTGCTGAATCATGTCCAAGGGCTTCATGCCCTAAGCTTTGGCTTCCCGTTTCTTGGATCTTAGGGTTTGGTGTCCCTGTTCCTCTAGTACCCTGACCCTTCCCTCTAGCAAGGTTAAGCTGCTTCTGACCTTTCCCACTTTCCTCTCTGATGGTCTAGTTCCCACCCCAAGGCACATGGACCTCCCTCACCCTCCCCTCGCTATGAGGTCCTCCTGTGGCTTTGAAGGTTACAAAGAACTGGCTTTACATCACTTTGATCTGTGATGAGAAGAGAGAGAAGGCACAAGTGACATGAGAAAATGATTGATGCCAGGGCTTGGACCACAGGATGATTCTCTCTCAAGTCCGTTCCATTCAGCTGAAACCAGTACTTTCTCACCCCAGACAATTGATGCTAGAAAGGAGTTTGGGGGAGTTCATTAAAATGTAACACGTTCTTCAAAAGGACATCTGTTCAGTCATTTCTTTTGGAGGTACTAGGTTGACATTTGGATGAAAAGACCTCAGCGAGGGCAGTGAGAAATATGGGATAGAAACACGAGTGGTCAGGCAGTTGCACAGAGAAGGTAGAGATAAGGTGGAGCTTTTGTAAGGGGACGTGGACCCTCCCCATCGGTGGCTCAGATGCATGTGTGTGGAGTGCACACACACACACACACACACACACACAAACATCCCTTGCCCTGCCCCCAGGCTCCTTCCGCTGAAATTGAAACCTGCCTTTGCTTCTGGTAATTAATCTTTCTCTCCCACTCACACACACATTCAATCCCTCACTCTTATACTCGGAGAACATTAACAGATCCGGGGCCTGTTTTGTGGAAGGCACCAAAATGCAAAGATAATCAAGTCTGATGATGACGATAAAGGGATTCTGGGTTTGCTGTCGTAGGTTGAACCTCTATAAAGTTGCCTATATTAGTTTCTGATCTACAAAATGGCCATTTTGCGTGGCTAAGTTTAATATTCTTGATGCACACACATACCTATTCTAGGGTATAGAACATTTGGCAAAGACACAGATTCTAGCACGACTTTTTTTTTTTTTTACCAGATTTGAAAACTTAAGTAAATTTTAACCTACTTCGTCTGAACCTCATTTTCTTCATATGAAAATTTAAAAAAAATTGAGAGATTCTATTTCGTGGTGCTGTTGTAAGTACTGAAGACATAATCTTCACAAGCACTTAATAGATTGCCCAGCACACAGTACGTGTTCAATAAACGTTAATTGCCGTTACCATCATTGTGGGTGGTGTTATCACTGCCATCTGTGAAGACCTGTTACGTGTATTCCTGTTTGCAAGACAGTAAGTGAGCCTTGCTCAAACTTCAGTAAAAGCTCTTGCTGTTATTCCCAGCCAGCAAAACTTACCACCTTACCAACGGGGAAAAAGAGAACATCTAAACCATAAAAACTCAACAAAAGTTCTTCAAAGAAAGCATTTAGGGATTTTGGTGCTTGCCTTCAAGTGGAGAAGTCAGCACAAAACGTCAGTGGGGCACAGAAGGGACACAGAAGATGCGATGGGGACAGGGAGAGGGGAGGCAGGTGGCCTTGCTGGCTTTGTTTCATTTTGGGGCAGGGTTTTGGCGTCTAGAGACTTGCCTGTTTATTCTGAATGAGAGCCAAGGGGTGAGTGCCCCTGTGGGGAGGAGTTCAGGGTGAGTCTTATGTTTGTGCAAGGAGGGTTTGGAGGGCAGAACGTGGCCACGAGGACCGATGGACAGAGAGAGTCCTGCCTGGATCTTGAGCAAGCAGCTGACAAGTGTCAGCGCTCTGATGGGGACACATGGCCAATTGAACACAGGCCGCTGAGCTCCAAAGCCAGAAGCCGAAGGAATCATTGGTGCGATTAGCGGTCTGCTGGCAGGAGGGCTGCGCTGGTGCCCCGGCTGTGCCAAGCCAGCTAAGAGTCTCCGGGGCAGATGCCGGAAGCACGTGGAACCCGCCCCTACAGAGAAGCTGCAGGCTAAGCGTCCCTTCCCTATTGTTGCCAGAGGCCACCACCGTCAGTCTGGTCACTCACTCCAACAACCAAAGGGCTGTTTGCGAAGAGAGAGTGTGAAGCAAAGGAAAATCATACAAATATGTGCTGGATGAGATTGTTTGGTGAAGCCAGAGGTTTGACCCAGAGATGACAAAAAGGAGCGTAAGCCCAAGGAGAGCAGGGCCCTGGGCACAGATCGGGGTGGATCGAATCTCACCTTTAGCGTTTAATCTTTGTGGGGCACAGAGCCAGGCCTTTTCGTCTGTGCCTCAGTTTCCCCATCTGAGAACCGGTGACGGAATCTGCCTTGCAGGGTTGTTGCGAGGTCGAAAAGAGACGGTGAACGTGCCTTGCCCAGGGCACGTTGGTTTCCTTCCCTCCCTTCTAGAAAGTCACTCCAGGAAAGAGCCAGCAATTCTGAGCCTGACAGGCACACACAGCTCACCCTGCCTTGTGAGAGCAGGTTCCCCCGTCCTCCTCCCTCTCTGCCTCACCCTGTCCTCTCTTCTTGGCTTTTCCCCAGAAGGCCCCAGGGCTCCCAGGCCAACTGCCAAACCACAGGACGCAGTGATTGGCTTTCAGGGACACCCCCCCCCCTCACCTCTCCGGCCCCCTCTAACAGCATCCCCTGTGTCACAGTCCTGCTCAGGGCTCCCTCCCTGGAGGGTAAGGCCCCGTGGCCACATAGCTATGTCAGCACTTGCAGGGGGATTCATCTGAAACCACCATCAACAGTCTGTGTTTATTTGGGGCACGCACAGGAGCCAGGGGCTATGAATGGAGCTGCATTCCAGAACTCTCCATGATTCCCATCAGGCTATGTCAATCAGGCCCTTTACCTGGAAGGAAGCTAGGCTTTCTCTTTCCAATTCCCCAAAAAGGGGACCACACACCAGCTGCAGACTGAAACCCTTTTCACCGGCCTACAATGCCATCCAATCCTCTGCCGTACCCAAGGCGGGGACCATCAGAGCAATGATGAGAAATGGCGGCACCAAATCTTGTATGTTCACAGTTGCAAGGGATGGGGAGACTTCTTTAGGTTTCGCCCTTTAATGTTTCAACTTATAAATATACCACCAGGAGTGGGTGGCGGGCCAGGACTGACCCTCCCGCTGGGCTCTGAATTTTTCAGCTGTGCCGTGAAGCCTCTTACAGCACAAGGATTGAGAACGCAGCTTAGTAACTTCTGACTGTGGTCATTACAACCAGCCGTGGACCCGAGCCAGCTCTCACCAGCTTGGAAAAGCTTACTGCTGTCCATTCCCCTGTCCACATTCAGAGGCCTGACACTGGGATCTGAAATCAGCGGCCTCGATGAGCGTCCTTCCACCGCAGAAGTCAGCACTTCTGTCTCCCGGAGAGACAACTGTTAAACGCTTATCAACAAATCACTGCTTGCCACGCTCCTAAAATTTGTGAACAAGATTTAAGAAACTTTTTGATCGACCGCAGCTTCGTCAGTCCCTGCACTGTCTCAGGAAAAAAAAAATATCCATTCCCCCATATCCTGCCCTCAGAGTATACAGCATTTACTCTCTCCCTTCTGGAAACACTCCTACCTTTGACAACTGCTACAGCTCACCTTTTTCTCCCCTTTTCCACATTCTGTTAAATGATTGCTGTTCTTTCTTCAGCGTGTGTAAGTGATTCCCCGGAGAGACATCCAGGTGGATGATGTGCGAACCCCAGCTCATCCCGGCAAGAGAGCTCAGAGGCCCCCGACAGCATCCCGGGCCCCTTGGATGCACACGCTTCCAGACAACGTCCCTCTGTGAGCCGGCTTGTCCTAAGCCTGTGCCTGTCTCAATTCATCGCATTTCCAATCTGACCACAGACTGCCCTGGGGGCAGATCAGACACCTATGGCCTTAGGGCAGCAAGGTAAGAGGCACCAAAGGGACAGCCCCTTCCCTACCCTGGCTCTCAGGCCCTCCTCTGTGGTCAGGGCAGTGGGGGTCAAATGATGCCTGCATCCCTTCTGATTCGGTGGATTGGCCCCTAGGCCGCTGTGTTCCTTTCAGCAGTTTGGCTGCACAGGGACATCCATATATGTAATTTTTTTTTTTTTGCCCGAACGAGGGGTGGGGGGAGCAAAACACTGAAGCAATCTTTTAAAGACCCCACACCTGACCTCTGTCTGAACATATAATTAATCTCCAGAAAAAGCGGCTCACTGATGGGTCCGGGCTGTGCCTCGCAGATTGGAGAGCCGGTGGATTTATGAGGTGACGTCAGTTTGCAGACCGGCAGGCAGGGCCTGAGCTGTGTTTTACACACTCCTTGATTGTTTTAACGGGCCTGCTCCTGAAGGGCTCCAAATCTCTCCCCAAGCTGAGCTTTATTAAAATGGCAAAGATGGAGAGGAATGCTTTTCCAGATAAATCAGCTTATTTAGGCTCTGCTCTCTCTCTCTCTCCCCCTGTCTGCTGGAAAGCACTCCCAGAGGGAAGGAAATGAAGAACTTCGAAGTGCGTGCAGGTACACGCTTAATGCCTCAAACTCTGGCATTGTGTTAACAGCTCTGCATGGGTTGGGCTTGAAAGAAATGGATGGATTCTCAATCTGACCGATTTAAATAATGCCCAGGAGAGAGCTAAGGGGAAGATTTATGTCCTTAGTAACTAAAAGACACATCGGAGTTTAGCCTGGAGGCTGGGCCTCAACACTCAGGGTTGCAACAGTGCAACAACTCCTTGAGGGGATCCAGATAAAACTAGGTTTAAAGAATGAATGGGGTGTGGGGCTGGGGACTTGTGGGGGAGGCAAAGCTTTCGTCCAAGAGATGAGACTAAAGAGCCAGTGAAAGGCTTGAGGTAGAAAATACACTTCCGTTTTGCATTTGTTACACGAATAGTGTGTCTGCTTATATACATACATGCATGTATGACGCACACACGCACACCCAGTCTCTCTGTATTTACACTAGATATGTACGTGTCTATGTCCAAGACCAAAGAAATGTAAAGCCAGACTTACTTATATTTAGAATTTCAGAAACATCTTAATTATTGAGGTGAAAATCCTCGAAGGCATGAAATACTTCATTTACAGGAACAGAATAAAGATGGTTATGGCAATTTGGCAGGATTTTTGAGAGACGGTGATGGTGGAGGAATCATTGTGGGGAAAAGGAGAGGGGTTAGTTGAGAAGTGAGAGAAAGGGCCCATTAGGAGTGTGTGTGTGTGTGTGTGTGTGTGTGTGTGAGTGTGTAAGTACGTCTGTGTTGGGCACACTTGTAATGGGGCAGCAGCCAATGAGGGAATGGGGAAGGGCAAGGAAATGATCCGGAACAGTATACCTCAATCCCAACAACCCTCTTCTATTTATATTAGGATTGCAAAAGGTGGGTCCACCTCGCTAAAATTTAATGGGAAACATAAGTGACAAATCTGACTAGCTCAGTCTGGTCTACGCTGAGTCTGAATTCAATCATTTCTAATTCTAAGACCCCTCTCTTTCCACTGTTTCACATTCTAGTGGCAGTTACTATGCAGTCAACACTGAGTATGATAGATGAAAAGGTCATTGGAGTTGGAACCAAGAAAGGCTGTGACGATAATTTGGACAAGACACTTGTCACCTCGGTGTTTGCGGGGTAGATCCCCTAATGGCCTGACCCAACTGCTTTGGCACCCTTCTCTATCTGTGCTGCTCTATAGGCCCCTCAGGAACCTCCTTCAAGGCCAAGGAGGCCAAAATTTCAAGACAGAGAAGGAGCAGCCTCTGCGGAGCCCTGAAGGGCAGAGGCCATGACTGCCTCACTTGATATCTGCTACTTTGGCATAGAGTCTGGCACATATAAGACTTTAGGAAATCTTTTATAGAATTAAACATGTCTCTGCCATGTGAAATACATAGCAAGATAAGGCCTGCCTTCTAGAATTTCATAATCTAAATAAAATTGGATTTCCACCCAGGGAGAGACAACTAGAAATAACATGATATATCATCAAATGGAGAGGCTTTAAGAGGAGCATATATCAAATAGAAAGAACCCTGACAGATAAAATCAGATTTTTTTTTTTCCGTCAGCCCAAAGGCCACATCATCACAGACTTGAGGCAGTCTCTTTGAAGCAAATTTTATGTTCTTGGCACAGGCTCTAACTTATTCTTCAAACCATCCCCTCCCCACCCACACATGGGGTTATAAGGGAGAACACACAGCTGATGCCTTCAAGGAACTTAGAGTCTAGGGAGAAAACAGACACACAGATACTGCCTTGAGGAGGAGCTCAATAAGATAATTGAGTTCTATGTACAAAGAGAAAAGGGTGGAAGAAATAGGTAGTTCCACCTCCAAATATTAGCAAAGGCTTTGCAGAAGAGACCAGGATTAAACCAAGACTTGATGGAATTTCCTTTGGGAAAGGGGCTCTCCTGGTAGAGGAAGCTGTGGGCACAAAGACACAGAGGGGTGGGAGAGCCTGGTGAGCCGGGATAATTGTAAGTGTCAAACCTGGAATTAAGAGGTAAATAACACCATGGAGGCGTAAGGTGCTTGATCACCAATGGCCTTGTGAGTCATGCAAAGAATACATTTTTATCCTGTAGGGTAAAGAATAAGGAGTCATTGGGAGCTCTTCACCAGCAGGGTGACATGATGAGACGTCATGCATGTCATTGCGTGTCATTATGAGAACCCATTTATTGTATGTTGTCTACTCAGTGGCTGCAAACAGGAAGCAGTTTGGACCAGCTTTGCTCGGGCCTTCAGCCACGCCATTCTGGCCGCGTAATGACATCTTGAACATAACTTCCTGGTGGCCATTTTGGGGTCTTTTTTAGTTATTAGAAATGATCCCATTTAAGGCGGCAATCTCATATTCCAAGCAAGGTTTTCCTCTTCCCTATTTGTGATTGAAGGGACCAGAAGAGGGAGTGACTACTCTTTTACTTATTTTCTCCTCTTCAGCCTAGGGATTGAGATGGAGAACTGGTCTGCCCCAGGTCTGCCTCTGCCTCTCCCTATTCAAGGCTCTAGCCCATGCAAGATGTTGGGAGACAGAAAAAAATAAGATCATCTTGCTTGAGGAATAGTCTCTGTTGTAGCTGTCTTTCCAGCGGCTGTTTCTGCCTTTCTCACTAATGTGGCTGATAGTAGATGCCTTCTGTCAGCAGACACACACATGCTTCCCCTTGACCCCTTTGGAGGAAGGAGAGTCATATCAGTTGCCTGATTTAGAAAGATTGGCTTCCAGCTTATTATTTCCAGCAGCACTTCCCCCTACCTCCTCGGTGTCACTACCTATTGCTGTTGGATGCCAGGGCACATTGGTCACCCTCCCCGGGCAGATGAGACCAGGAAAGACAGCCACACAGCATGAACCCAGCTCCATTCTGTGGTGGGCATTTGACCCAGAGAAATCTCCTGTCTCCATGGCAACATAAAAGGAGAGGATGCAGACTCTTTTCATTTCTATCCAGTCTTCTTCTTCCCTGCTGGGGCAAAGGTGGGGGTTGCAAAGGGCTTCATGCAAGAAAGTTCATGGAGTTCATCAAGTGTGCTACCCAAGCAAACTTCTTTTTTTTTATTATTATGAAATTTATTGTCAAATTGGTTTCCATACAACACCCAGTGCTCATCCCAACAGGTGCCCTCCTCAATACCCCTCACCCACGCTCCCCTCCCTCCCACCCCCCATAAACCCTCAGTTTGTTCTCAGTTTTTAGGAGTCTCTTATGTTTTGGCTCCCTCCCTCTCTAACCATTTTTTTTCTTCCCCTCCCTCGTGGTCTTCTGTTAAGTTTCTCAGGATCCACATAGGAGTGAAAACATATGGAGTCTGTCCTTCTCTGTATGACTTATTTCACTTAGCGTAACACTCTCCAGTTCCATCCATGTTGCTACAAAAGGCCATATTTCATTCTTTCCCATTGCCACGTAGTATTCCATTGTGTATAGAAACCACAATTTCTTTATCCATTCATCAGTTGATGGACATTTAGGCTCTTTCCATAATTTAGCTATTGTTGAGAGTGCTGCAAACTTCTAACGAGAGACAAGAATCCCTGTCTTTATTTCTTGGACCATCCAGAGTCTCTAAGAGTAATTCTCTTGGTAGCTCCCTCACTTGGCTTGGGAAAGAGGAACATATTACAGTCCCCATCCAGCCTACAAGTCACTGAAATGATTCCTCCCTTCACTCCTTCCCTATCTTCTACTTACATGGATCTGGGGTCAGGCAGGGGAAAGAGAGTGGTGTTGGGGGTTAGAGGGCTAGTTCCTATTTCATTTCATCTACTGTGGAGGAAATGTGGAAAAGAGATGGAAGCATGTGGTAGCCACAGTCCAATTCAGAGGTGATGGGAACAAGAAGTAGGAAAGAGAAGAGAGAGATAGGAGGTAATGGGAAGACAAGAGAAGAGAAGAATTTCTTTACTCTGGAGTGCTAGAGGAGGTAACAAATATTAAAACCAGAGCTATATGTAGCTGCCAGATCACAAAGTATGTAGGGTGACACAGGATGAAGGGCAACAAAATAGAATGTGAATGCACCATATTAGCAAATGTGTTGGGACAAGGAATGTACTAGAACTAGGGAGCCACTTCTATCTCATGATGACGTTACTAGTAACGTTACTAAAAGGACAAGGATTTCCTAGGGGATTTAGGAATGGCCGGGTTTGCACTGTAAGACAATTGAACAACATAATATCATTTTTCAGAACCATATTCTTCAATACTGAATATTGGTGCCTGATTCTGTGGCCTGTACTCTGTGAGGAGGTCATGTTTAATAAAATAAGGCCAATAGTGATTAATTCGGTGTTTCAAAGCCTAAGTGTGTCTGGAACTACCCTTCTCCAAACCTATACTTCCTTGGGAAGGACTTTTCTTGGTCCTTTAAAAATACATAGGGAGGGATGCCATTATAGAAAAAAAAAAGTCACAATTTTCCTGAATTTGCCCAGGCATTTGATTTCACCTTCCGTGTTGCTAGATATTGCCCCCCACCTACCCATCTAGAATGAATATTTATGTTCTCTCTTTGCAAGAAGCTAATCATTTCTAGTCTTGCTGTCAAGATGGTGGCTGAGTTGTCATTTGATATTCGATCCCATAGCACAGTACAACGCACCCCTGTGGGGGTGAAGCAAAGTACAGACCCCAGTCTTCAAATGCCGTCTATGATTACTGGACCAGACCTCTGCCTCTTCCCTCACCCACAGGAATAGAGCGTCCCTTTCTCCCACCCAGCCCCTGCTAAGCACATGGTCTGAGTCCTTGAGCATTTCAGTGCAGGGGCTTGGTGGATGGGCTCAGATAATGTGTTTATTCTTTCCCAGACACCCTCCTCCCATCCTCAGCTTCAAATCCATTTATCTCCCCTGTAAAGTGCTTATTGACAGAGAACTTGAGTGCTCACGATGGTGCCAGCTGCAGACGGGCCTCTCCAAACAGAGCAGTCATGCTTTCCCTTGATCTCCCCAGGCTCAATCCAAAGCAGCCGTGTTTCTGTCTCAACCTCACGGATTAGCTCAGGGACTCCCCCTCCTCCCACCACCAACTGCTTTCTCGGGTCGTTGACTTTTCAGAGAGAAATGCCTGTGGTAGAGGCATGAAGCAGTACTGCTCAGCCTCAAGAAAGGGTTTGCAAGCTCATTCAGCCAGAAAGTAATTTTACTGGGGCTCCCAGAGAGCTGCCGCCCCACCTACATTTGCAAACACTCTCTTGCATGCACTGTGTGTTTTTAAGTCCCCAATTCTGACTCTTCTTTTGTTAGGTTAAGAAGAGTGTGAGTTTCCAGGTACACAACAAAGAAAGTCCAGCTTAGCACATGCTTTTGAGCCCAGTGTCTGATTTCACATAGTCTGCAGCCTGATTTCTCTTGGGTCTCTTCTTCTCCTAGCCGGATGTTACTTAAATGATCTAATATGGCTAAAGTCTGTCATCAGACTGGATTAGGTACGACCTCTCTTTTGTACAACAGCAGGACCAGATGATTTCCAGCTCCATGTTCCCCTGAATGCTATCATCAGGCAGAACCTTCATTCATTAAACAAACAAAACAACAACAGCAACAAACAACAACAAATCAAGCAGTAGCTACTATCAGTAAGGCATCGTGAATCACAGGGTTATATAAAACAATCCCCACTTTGAGGAGATCAAAATCTAGAAAAGAAGCCAAGCGGTTCCATGTAGCCCTTTGTTTACAGAAGAGATCTGGATTCCAATTCTCTCCTGTCACTTACTAAGTTATCTCGAGAAAGTCACTTCACTTCTCTGTAGCTCAGTTTTCTTATCTGAAATGTGGCTGATCATTGTTAATTGTCAATGATAATTGATGACATACAGAAAAGTACTATGAAGATGAGGTCCTATTTATTTTGAGGGAGGACAGTAGAAGAAATGGGAATACACATGTATTAGGCAATGAACACCTGAACTAAACTATCTCTATACTATACTATTACTATACTATACTAGTTATTATCTTATTAATATACTATAATATTACTATATTACACTAATTACTACACTATTACTATTATACTATACTATTACTATTACTATGCTATTACTATTCTATAAGCATATTATGCTAATTACTATACTATACCAATTATTATACTATTACTATGCTATACTATGCTAATTGCTCTGCTATACTATAGTAATTACCATGCTGTGACTATCGCTATGCTATACTATACTAATTACTATTACTGTCGTATTATGAAGAGAGAGGGGCCCACCAATTTTAAGAGAAATTAAAGTAATAAAATCAGCAGGTTTTGACATCCATTAGATGGAATGGACAACTGAAAAGGAGTGAAAGGCCATTCTAAGGGTTGAGTCATGGCAAGTTGAGGAATGATAGGATCATTAGTATGATGTGGGGAGACAAACTTGTTTGTTGAAGAGCGTGACAAGCAAAATTTTTGACCATTTTCAGTTTGAGGTGCTAGCAGAATATCCCGGTGGGGACATCTAACTGGCAGCTGGAAATTACATTTAAGGGAAAAGATTAGTTTTTGAGATATGAATTTGAGAGTCATCAGCAGAAAGGCATAGTTGAGAGTTTGAATTAAGATATCAATGGGGCGCCTGGGTGGCGCAGTCGGTTAAGCGTCCGACTTCAGCCAGGTCACGATCTCGCGGCCCGTGAGTTCGAGCCCCGCGTCAGGCTCTGGGCTGATGGCTCAGAGCCTGGAGCCTGTTTCCGATTCTGTGTCTCCCTCTCTCTCTGCCCCTCCCCCATTCGTGCTCTGTCTCTCTCTGTCCCAAAAATAAATAAATGTTGAAAAAAAAAATTTAAAAAAAAGATATCAAGACAAAAGGTGAATATAGAATCTTGGACTAGGTGTGCCTTTAGGGTTCTGGTCTGGAGAGAGACAAGAATCCCTTTCTAGAAAGCCAATGCATCAACTAACCTCTCAACCTAAGTATTTCAGGAGCTATTGTGAATGTCATGGCGCATTGATTTATCAAACCAGCATTCGTCAATCTTTTTTCTTCGGTAAAATGAGTCATCAGTTCACATGGAGTCTGGTCAACACAGAGTGAAAAGATTAAACTGTCTCTAAATAGGAAAGCTTAGGACCAGACGCCAAAGTAGAACTAGAAAGTCCAACCATGCTCAGGTCCAAGCTGGCTAGTCTGGTCCCTCTCTCCATTGTGCTCCACTAATGACCGTGATGTCTAGGGTTAGAGTCCTCTATCATTCAGTGTCTATGATCTGGTCTTAGAAGTCTTTATCAGAACTGCTCTTCCCACCTTTTCTACCATGCCCATTCACATTGCCTCTGGAAGAAGTATCCTCAAATTGCTGAATTATTGCCAGGGCTCCTACCTGGTTTTCCATCTTCTCTTCTCTTCGGTCCCAGTAAATTCATTGTTTTCTTCTCAGTGTCACTTTATTAACATTGTTTTATATTGTTAGCACTCTTTTTTTTTTCTTTTAAAGCAGGCTTCAAACCCAGCATGGAGTTTAACGCAGGGCTCGAACCCACAACTCTGAGATCAAGACCTGAGCTGAGATCAAAAGTTGGAGGCTTAACCGACTGAGCCACAGGCACTCTTATTAGCACTCTTTAATGTTACTCAAGCCCATCTCCTGCCATGCCCTTGCTCAAAAAGCCTCAAGACTTCCTTATTGTCCAATCTCTGCAGGTAAACTCCTTACCTTGCCATTCAAAATCCTCCCCAAGGGGCCCCTGGATGGCTTAGGCAGTTAAGCCTCTGAGTCTTAATTTAGGCTCAGGTCATGATCCCACTGTCATGAGATCGAGCCCCTTGTTGTGTTCTGCACTGTGACGTGGAGCCTGCTTAAGAGTCTCTCTCTCCCCTTTCCTCTGCCCCTCCCCCATTCACACTCTATATCAAACCATAAACAAAAACAAAAACCACAAAATCCTCCCCAATATTGCTTGCTCTCAACTACCTGTGATTTCTCTTGCAGCCAAACAGGACCCTTGATGATTCTTGAACTTGATCCATATGCCCAAACTTGAGACCAGTGACGGATCCCAAAACTAAAATCCAATCCACACTTCGTGAAGCAAGTGGTTTGTACACCCACATCTTGAAATCTATTTCTATTCCCTGAACTAGATATAAACTTTTCTAGGATCCAGTAGAATGAAGTGGTCAATAGGTTGGATTTCAAAGACCAGCTATCTGGTTCAAATCCCAGCTACACCATTAGCTGACTGTGCGACCACAAGCAAGTCACTTTGCACTCTACATCTGTTTCCTGATCTGGGAAATGGGGAATATGCATCAGATATTAAATGAGATGATACATATTTAATCTGGCACATGGAATCTCATAAGCATGCAGCAAATTTGAGCTATTATAGCAGATGTTGTTGATAGCCCACCCATATCCCCCTGGTATTCATCTCTGCCGTCTCAAGGCTGTTTATGGAAAACATCTGTGATTCTGTGCAGTCATGAGAACATGCTTAGCTTTCACATAGGACACAGCAGAAGTATCTGAGGCTTAATCCCCTAAGAAGCAGCTCTCGACTGATGACAGATGGGGAATTAGTGGATGAATACCCCATGTTTAGAATAACTCTGAAGTGTATTCTATATATGGACAGTATATTGTCTATAGTGTCTCTCAGAATTCCCAACTAGACTCTAACCCCAGTTACCCGTAGTGGTAATTGGCTTGATATGTACCTTTTAACAGTTTCCTTCCTTCCTTGTCTTACTCTCCGGTGTTCCACGTGTGTTTCCTGGGATCCCCTCCCAAATAAACCAATTGTACTTGAATCCTTATTTCAAGGTCACCTTCACTAGGGATCTAAAACTTACAATTTGACTTCATTTTTTTTTTAATATTTATTTATTTTTGAGAGAGGCAGAGACAGAACACAAGCAGGGGAGGGGCAGAGAGAGAGGGAGACACAGAACCCGAAGGAGGTTCCAGGCTCTGAACTGTCAGCACAGAGCCTGGCATGGGGCTTGAACTCGTAAACCACGAGATCATGACCTGAGCCAAAATCAGATGCTCTCAACAGACTGAACCACACAGGCGCCCCTAGATTTGACTTTAGAGATGACTTTCGAAACCAATAAACTTGTATGTGTCTTCTGGTAATTCGAGTCTACCTTCATTAGACCTAAAATCCAATTAAAAAATTAAGACCGTGAAGCAAACAACTCTAGACCTCTATGCTCCCCTCACGCACGTTATTCAATCTACATTTGGAGAACAAAGAATAAAGGGAAATTAAAAGGTTGTTTAGTGAACGTAAAAATAGAGCAAGAACAACCGATTGGTCGCTAGAGGTATTTGACAAACTTCTGTGGTCTGACACACCCTTCCTCATAAGGATGCATCTACCTAAGTACACCTGCAGCCACTCAAGGTCCACACCCCTGTGACGGCAGGACTCCTCACCCTTCTTCAGCTATGTCCCATTGGGCATTCATTACCTCATCACACTTTCTCCCCTCAATGTACTTGTGTGACCTTTTTATCTTCCAAATATGGAAAATATTTTACAGGGATTACATTTTAAGCAGGCTGCTTCCTGAAGACCTATAGGTCCTTTCCCTAATCTCATTAGCACATTCCTCAGCTGTGGCGTGGGTGACTTTCAGGAGACTTTTCTGTGGCTGCCTAATCCAGCCATGGGGGTGTGGTTTCTGGTCACAGCCAGTCAGGGAAATCGTCTTCCCTAAACTTCTGTCTTGACCCCTTCCTGAACTTTGCCTCCTGGATCGTGGAGTCTGGGTTATGTGGAAGACACATTCTAGAAATCAGTGAGCTGAGAATTAGAGCCCTTGGATTATCAGCAGGTAATGAAGAACCGTTCTCAGAAGGCTGCATACGATTTGTGATCACAAACTTGAGAATTGTTAGAGCCTTCCTGCCACCAGCAGTACCTTTCAAAAGGACCCTTCCATAGTAGTGTTTCTGAAAGGGTCATCCATGGGCCAACTATATTAGAAGGGCTTCTGGTGCTGCTTAAAATGCAGATTTGTGGTGTAGCTCAGGCACACTGAATCATAGTTTTCTGTGAAAGTGCTGCAATTTGCATTTTTCACAAGCTCCCCAGGTTGTTAAAGTGACCAACTCATCCCGGTTTTCCCAGGACCGTCGTTTGGTCTTGGGACAGTTGGTTACCCTGTGAGCCCATCTTTTGCATGTTAAATTTTTAGAGCCTATTACTCCAAATTAAGTCACAATGACACAGATTCCCCTTTTACTTGGTAGAAGTCTCTGAGCCCTTGAGGTGACTTTAATCCAGTGTTATACTGGGGTGTGGGGTCTTGGTGAGAACTTTCTATGGGAGACTTAGGGGTTTTGTTTCATTCCTTTCTTTTCCTTCCCTTTTGAGTCTCAGAGGCAGAGAGTTAAACTTGGTCCCGAGTTCCTAGTCCACCATTTTCTCCTGTGTCTGCAAGGTCCCATTCTGGATTTAGGTAGTTATTTATTCTCGTTTTTCCTCCACTCTCCATGCCCAGCAGGCAAACATTACCATGTAACTGGCATATGCTCTTGAGTTTGTTGTATCCTTTAAAACATGTAGCATGGCTTCCTCTATATTTTAATTTACACAAGTTGTATTCCATGGCAGATTTCATCCCAACTCTTACCTTTTTCTTTTAACTACTGTATTTAATGCCGTGTGGCCCTTGAATTTGTCTCTTCTTGTGATGGGCAGCTCCTAAAGTGGCTCTAGCCCATTGGCATTCATGCCCTGTGCAATCACCTCATCTCGAACGTGGGCCAGACCTAGTGACCTGCTCCTAATGAACAGAATGTGGCAAAAGTGATGGATGTCACTTAGGAGATTCAGTTACACAAAACCTCTGTCTTTCTCTCTTGCTTTCTTATTTTGCTCACTCTGACGGAAGCCCGCTGAAATGCTGAGATCCCAAATGGCGGGGGCTGGAGAGAGGCCTGCAACCAACAGCCAGCAAGGAATTGAGGCTCTCAATCTGGTAGTACAAAAAACTGAATCCTTCCAACAGCTTGTGAGTGACTTTGGAAGTAAACATTCCCCCCCAGTCCGGTCGAGCCTTGGGATGACTGTTGCTCTGGATAACCCTTGCTCGCCCTCTTACGAGAGGTCCTGAACCAAAGGATCCAACTAGACTATGCTGGCCCTTGACCCATCGAGACTGCAAGATAATAAATGTTTGTTGCTTTAAGGCCCTAAGTTTAGGGTAATTTGTTACACGGCAATAGATAACTGATACACTTCTAATCATTGGACAGTATCCATATGATGCTTCTACTACATGTACTTGTCCAGTCCTTGCAGGTGGACACCCAACTGAACCTAACTCCCACTACTACAGATGCCACCACTCTGAATACCCTGAGCAACACTCTCTTCCAGACCTGTATGAATAATTCCCTGGGATATATATACACAGTGGGACTGCTAGGGAAGATCCAGAGACTAGAGAAGCCCTTGAAACAATATTTTCAGTTTCTTCAGTTCCTCGATTATTTTAAAAGATTTGTCCTCTTAAACATTTTGTTCTATAGGTGGGTAGTCCTTGGTGAAAATAAAGAGACCCCGTGATTAACGAATATTTTATATGTGGAATGGCGGGTCAAGGAAGAGTCACAGGCGGTCTGTGGGACGACTGGAGGGCTGGGGTCTTGTCTGGAAGACATATTCGGGCGTATCACTTCTTTTGTGACCCAGGCTGACCGATTCATGCTTGGCCTCAGACATGAGGGGCTAGGAGCAGGAGGGGAACTTGTTCAAAGCTGAGTGGACACATCTATAACCATTAAAACAATATTTCTCTGTTTGGATTCAGTAAATGGTCTCAAGTTCCTGGAAATGTGTGCAGAGACCCTGTGGCCAAGAGAAGATCTATCATTTTATTCTTTACAGTAGGCTGAAATATATTTGGAAGTCATTGGACTGTGGCTGTCCTACATCAAAAGGCATTTCATAACAAAACATCATCATGCCCCATTTATAGAAATAGCATGCTGTGCTTTGGCTGCTGTGAGGGGAAAAAAAACCAAAAAAAACTATGTTCTTGTAACATAAACAGCCTTACCTTAATTCTAAAACTAAACTAAAGGGCCATAAAAGATTTATTTAAATAGACTTTTGACACATAGAGGCACAAGACACCTGTTAAAATATATGCATAAACACATGGTAAATATATGCATATGTATTCGCACACACATACATGCACGTATGGACAAATCAGTAGCATACACAGGAAATATTGTCATGAGTGGACTTTAACACATAAAAAAACACTATTGGGAGAGAGAACATCAGAGTCAAAGGGACTATGTAAAAATACGGTCCATGTAAATCATTTTACGAAGGAAGAAACCGAAGCCCAGAGAAGCAGCATGTCCAAGGTCTATGGCATGCCAGACGCAGTGTGCAAAATAGAACCTGAGCCTCCTGCTGCTGGTCAGTGCCATCCCATACACTCACGACGACATAAATTTAAATCATTTGCAGAATGAAAATGAGGTTTGTTGTTGTTCTTTTTTAAATCTCTCTTGAGTTCACCCGTGGTGAAATTTGAAGCAAATGGATAATACCCAGGCTGAGAGAGCATGTGATGATTTTAAGGCATGCCCATGAATTCTTGCTATGTCATCCTTCAAGAGGTGAAGCATAATTCCCCTTCTGTTAGTGTGAAAAGGAGTTAGCACCTCACTCCTAAGGATTAGAATATGGCAGAAATGACAGTTTGTGGCTTCTGAGACTTCATCATGAATGGCATTACAGCATCCTCCTTGGTCTCTCTCTTGCTAACTCCTTCTGGGAGACATCAGCTGCCAGGACTGGCCCTTAATCTTCCCGTGATGAGGAACTGAGGCCTCCGGTCTATAGCTGTGTGAGTGCGCCATCTTGGAAGCAGATCCCCCAGCTCTGGGCAGACATTCAGAAAACTGCAGCCCCAGCTGACATCTTGACAGCTACTTCATCAAGGATCCCAAGCCAGAACCACTCGGCCAAGTCTCTCTCAAACTCTTGACACACAGAAGTTCTGATAAAAGTGTATCATTTTAAGCCACTAAGTTTAATTTGTTATACAAGAATAGATAGGTAGTACAGAGCATTAACCTTCCTCCCTTGAGTTACCGTCATGAAAACAGCTACCTATTTTACTAAACGGCAAAACTAGCTTGTTAGAGAGCATTCTTTCTACCCAGGCCTAGGCGCTTGAGATTCAACAGCAAGAAGAATACAAGAGTAAGGGCCTCCTACTGGCTGTCTGTGTCTGGTCTGCAGCCTAATAAGCCTGGTTGCTCTACCGAAGCAGCCTTGCATGTGACTGACATGTGGGGAAATGTGTCCCTTCTCAGGGCCTAGTCCGAAGCCTTTGGGGAAACATTCTAGATTCAGACCACATCAAAACGTTCATGAGACCTGGGCTTTAGTTCCAGCTCTGCCCGCACCTTGGATGTGTCTCCTTGGCAAAGTTCCTTTCCCTTCATAATTCTCAAGTTTGAGCTCTTTCAATAAGGCAACCATTATCAAGGTCCTCTCTTGTTCCCTCATATGTGCTAGCCAATGTGTTATCAAAGGACTCCAACTTACAGTTGGTCAATGTGCCAGGAGTTAAACACAGCTTCACTAGTCTCCAAGCCTCACGTTCTTCCTTTAAAGTTGCCTTGTCTTCCAAATTCCCCCCAAAACAAGGAGCTGAAAATGCTAGTCACCATCAAGTGACTCATGGATGATTTCCCTTTGCTTTACCAGAATTTGCAGTCTGTGTTCTCTTTGTCTCCTTCCTGCCTTCCCATGAGTCGGTTTGTTTACTGAGTCTTTTCAGCATGGACTTATCAGTGACATTAAATGGGGAAAAAAATATTGCCAGCCAAATACAGTTCTGGTGGAAACTCACCCATGGAGTTATGGAAAGATAATGTTATTCCAGAAGACTGAACTTTGAGTCAGATGCCTGGAGGCACATTGATTTGCCTTTGCCTCTCATCGGTTGTGTAGTAGATAAGTCACCTCACCCAACTCGACCTCAGCTCCTTCTGCATTAAGAAAAATTTGACGCGCCTGGGTGGCTCAGTCAGTTGAGCGTCCGACATGATCTCACAGCTCGTGAGTTCGAGCCCCGCGTCGGGCTCTGTGCTGATAGCTCAGAGCCCGGAGCCTGCTCAGGATTCTGTGTCTCCCTCTCTCTCTGCCCCTAACCCATTCACATCCTGTCTCTGTCTCTCTCAAAAATAAATAAACATTAAAAGAAAAGAAAAATTTGATAGAAGTCATAATAGTCATTATTTATTGACCACATTTTAAACAACAGGTGAAGTAAGTTGTGTGCATTGCCTTTAACACACCCTTGTGACATAATTATCATCATCCATCTTTTATAGATGAGGAAACTAAAGCTCAGAGCTGGCAAGCAGTGGAGCCAGGATTCCAACCCAAACCCTTAACTACCACCATCACAGTAATTCTGAATCCGTCTCAGCGTGGATTAGAACTATCTGAGGGCTGGGGATTTAGGAGATACATGATGTGTGAAGGGCTGATAGGGTAAATGTGCCAGGCATTAATTTATACAAGGGATCATGGAGTGCAGTTAGTGTCAGGGCATGTGCGTGTGCTTTTATGACATGGGCCCACCAGTTCTAGAGGAAAGAGAAGATTCCCTTTCCTTCACGCCAGTCACTGAGAGATTTTGCGGGGCCGGTAAAAGAGCAAAGTAAAGACGGAAGGGCTGGGATACTAGCATGCAGGGCACCTGCAGAATCGGTGCCACCATCTACCCTTGTCACCGGTGAGGATGCCCTGCCATACACAGAGGCGACTTTGACATGGGATACAGGCAGGAATTAAACGCGGACATCAGTGACAGAGTTTCAGCCGCAGTGGGAGTCATTACCCCAAATGAGCCAGGGTGGGAGAACACGAAAGCACCAGATGTCACGCGGTAGCCCCCAGGACTGTCTTGCAGAGCCTGTAAGGGACCCTCTCTGCTCTGAGGCTACTGATGAGACACCGAGGGAGACAGAAACTCAGGGCTGCTTGAAGGAGACTTGAGAGGGAGCTGGAAGTTCTACAGAACACGAGTGTAGCTGCCTGGAGAGATCGGTGTTTGTTCTTGGGGTCCTATTTTCCTCCTCGGGCTTGGGGGGTCTCATCAAATGAAAGGGGGCTCCCCCACAGTCCTCTGCCTGGGTCCTTTCACCTTGCCTTATGAGGCCCAGAATTACAACGTATCAAACTGGACCAACAGAAGCACCGGGGCTGGCCCTGCTGACCGCGCAGACCCCCGGGGACATCTGGACAGGGTTTCTGATGCTAAATGGCCGCCCTTGGGAATAACCGATGCTGAACCACGGTTCTCCCTAATTGAGTGGTTCCAGTGGTACTTGGCGAGAAAAGTGAATAATTTCTCTAACTGGCCACAGTTCTCTCCCGGGAAAGACGTCTGTTCTGAGGCAGAGGCATTGTTCCCCCACTGACAGCTGGAAAGCGCAGCTTCTCTGGGGGAAATGGGCTTTGCATCTATCTTAGTGAGGTGAGTGCTGTAGGGGAGGAGGGGGCAGAGATGCGGTGAGGGTGACATTTCTCCTACCGGGAAAAGAGCTGGAGTCCTTCGGAGACCAGCTTGCTGCTGGGAAGGGGCTGGGTGAACCATCGGACCCCACCTTTTGCTTGGAAATGGAGAGCCTCTCACCCCAGAGGAAAGAGGGGGGAGCAGGGAAGGGCCTGCAGGGCATATTCCTCCCCTTCCTTCTCAAGCAGAAAGAAAAGCTGTCTTTAATTAGGACGGGAAAGGAGACTCAAAACATCTGGCGGGAAAAGCGCTTGTTCTGGAAGGCCCCGGAAGGGGAAGGCGAGAAGGGCAGATGGGTAGACAGTGAAGGCTTCTGGATAACCGGCCCACCACCATCCTCCAAGTCCGTCACTTCTCCCCCCTTCGCCTCTGCTCTGTGTCCTTGTCAGGCCGAGGCTGGTGGCTGCCTCCTGCCCCAGGCTGAAGGGAGCAGTAACAGCAGCCCAAGCTGGGCAGCACAGCCCACAACTTTCTGGGGGTCTGTGGGCAACTCCCACAACGGCACAGAGCACCCACTAAGCGGGTACCCAGAGTTTACAGCCTTTAGCACTCAGGCAGCTAATCGGCTTGGGTTTGCCTGTGGAAGGCCTCCTTTTTAATCTCAAATTTACCAAGCTGCCTTTCTCCTCCCTTTTTAAAATACTCCCAGACTTCCACCTCCACTAGGAAGCCTTCTTGGATTCTCTCTGCAGAAACTACACCTACCTCCTTGCAAACCACTCACGAAACATCGGTGCTGTGAAGTTTCCTCTTTTACTGTTGGTCACTTCAACTTTGGGCAGCCGGCCTTCCCCATCCGAGGCAGAGCTGATGACCTAGAGCCATTTGGGCTGCAGAATTAGCTGTGGCTAATTCCCCGGACATCCACTTCCTATCCCTCAGACCCCAGGTTTTGAGTCACAAGGCACCAAAGCCTGAAGGCTCCTTAAAGATTACCTACCGGGTAGGATTTACTACATTCCCCAAGAGGTCACTGCCCAGGGACACTCTGATCAGGATTCTGCTGGGGGGTGGATGGACTGGGTCTGGAAACGGGGCCAGACAAGGCCCTTTCCATTTTCTCAGGTACTGACAGAGCACAGCACTATGTTGCCCAGGAGCTGAGCGATCCCTGGGAACGGTGCAACTGTGAGCCCAGGATCTGTTTTTCATCAGCCTCTTTCATGGAAACATGGTGATCTCTTCTGGTTTGCAGTTTGCATTGGACATCCAGACCCTAAAGAGTCCTTTGTTTCAGGGAGGGTGCATTCTCCATCCTACTTTGAGGCACACGGTTATGTGCTCTGTCCCAAAGAAGCAGCTGTTCAAAAGCACGTGCTTATGTTTCATCTATGTCCTACGGTCAGCTTTGTCTTCCAAGGTTTCCAGCCATGATGACAGTAATCAACTGATTATACTTTGTAAACCTCAACTGGCTCATGGATAGGAATTTAAATTATTGTAAAGCTGTAACATCGTGGACTTTTAGAACTGACAGTGATTTTAAACGTTGAGATCAGTTTTTGTTACATTAGGAAACGGAAGTGCAGAGAAGTTACACACTATGAGCAAGGTCACACCCGGTTGCTGTTCCCTCCTCTGCAGGGACTCCTGATTGTGTGCTGTTTCCACCATATGTGGGGGGGGTGGCGGTCAGAGAAGACGCTAGGAGACCCCAGGCACGGACAAATAATTCATGTGACGTTTAAAATAACACCAAACTAGAAAGGACAAGACTTATAAATTTTACTGAAATGAAAATAGTTTTTCCCTTTGATATTTTGCATGCAAAATTCGTCAAGAGGTCACCAGATATGAACTTTTTTATTTTCTGGCCATTTCATGCTTAGTTGATGTCTGTCGCACATGTTCAGTCTTGCCAATTGAGTAGATAACCCATAATGACCTATGCCACGTATTTTGAGGGTGAGCACATTTAACTACTGAGGGTCTCACATTCTCATTTTCCCTTTGGTTCTCCTGGGAGGGCTCTGTGGGGAAGATAAATCTCACGAGTTGTTGAGGGTTGGGAAGGGGGCATAGGGCCAGGATCCCCCAGCTAAGTCAGGATATGGTGACACATCGGCTCCTGCTCGCTGGATACTTGTGCTACGTCACAGCCTCCTGGGGACCTAGAGAAGAGCGGAAGCCTGTTTGGTATGGCGGCTTCTGCTCTGTTCTTGCATTGCTAGCCAGGAACGCAACCCAGTGAAGAGCCAAGGAGCTGAGGCTGTGCACTCTGGGTAATGGGATAATTTTAGATCCAGAGACTGAGTGGGGAATTAGATGGGAGGGTGGGATCTGGGTTGGCGGTCTCTGAAGATCCAAGGCTACGTACTGAAACCTAAGATGCTCCAGGAACATAGGAGTGGGAGATTTAATAGGTCCCATGTGACAGGCATTAACTGGGGGCAGCAGCGATAGGCACAGGTGTTTGAACATCTGGGAAAAGCAGAAGAGATCTTTCCAGTCTAAGAAACCCATGTATTAACTCCCGCCAATCTCTTCCTCAATTTCAGAAGCAGAATTTCTCTGTTTGCATACCCCTTTTACATGCATCCTTTTAGTACTGAAAGGTGACCTGAGAGACCCTAAGAATTGAGGAGGACAGACAGGCAGACAGACTCAATAAAAATGGGCACAAGTGACTAACCACACCATTCAGAACCACAGACTCTTGCTTGCCTCTCCAGGTAAAGCTGGCTGTAAAAATGAGATTTCACCCTCCTTTGGGCATTTTGGAAGTGTTTTTTTTTCCAAATCATTTTATTTATTTTTTTAAAATGTTTATTTATTTATTTTGAGAGAGAGTGCGGCAATGTGCACATGAGCTGGGGAAGAAGAGAGAGAGAGGAGAGAGACAATCCCAAGCAGACTCTGCACTGTCAGTGCAGAGCCCAACGTGGGGCTTGAACTCATGAACCATGAGATCATGACCTGAGCAGAAATCAAGGGTCAGACACTTAACCAACTGAGCCACCTAGGTGGCCCTCCAATTCATTTTAATGTGAAGATTTGCTTGCTTTAAAGGGTTCAAAAAGACAGCTGGAGAAGTACAAAGCAGTATTCAGAGCATTCTGAAGTCTCGTCTCATGGTCAAGGTAGGAGTGGAACCTGATGTTCTTTCATTCACTCACTGGGAAGTTATAACTGATGAATTTTAGGCTCTTTCTCTGCCCAGGCACCACCATTTCTTTGACAGCTTTGAAAAGAGCTGATAATACAGAGAGGAGATGAGGAAATAAAGAAAATTCTTCCCTGGGAAAATAAACAAGTCTCTCTCTCTCTCTCTCTCTTTTTTAGGTGATCAGTGACAATCAGATCAAGTTTATTTCAAGGCCTGGAAAATCACAAATTATCTGGCTCAGAGTGATTATGCCATCCGTAGAATGCTGAGAAGAACCTGAGAAGTCAGGGCCATGCTCTATTGGGGGAGGGGAAAGGAGTATGGGGAAGAGGAGAAAGGAAGTCCCATTTTCCTGTTTCCTTTAGTGAAAAAGTAAAAAACGTGTTGAGACACCCCTCTTCGGC